>NC_138742.1:28024961-28027461 GCF_965113295.1 Leuciscus leuciscus
TTTCTTTCTTTCTTTCTTTCTTTCTAACTAATCTTTCTTTCTTTCTTTTTCTTACTTTTCTTTCTTTCTTTCTAACTAATCTTTTTTCTTTCTTTCTTTCTTTCTTTCTTTCTTTCTTTCTTTCTTTCTTTCTTTCTTTCTAACTAATCATTTTTCTTTCTTTCTTTCTAACTAATCTTTCTTTTTTCTTTTTCTTGCTTTTCTTTCTTTCTTTCTTTCTTTCTAACTAATCTTTTTTCTTTCTTTCTTTCTTTCTTTCTTTCTTTCTTTCTTTCTTTCTTTCTAACAAATCTTTTTCTTTCTTTCTTTCTTTCTTTCTTTCTTTCTTTCTTTCTTTCTAACTAATCATTTTTCTTTCTTTCTTTCTAACTAATCTTTCTTTTTTTCTTTTTCTTTCTTTCTTTCTTTCTTTCTTTCTTTCTTTCTTTCTTTCTTTCTAACTAATTAATCTTTTTTCTTTCTTTCTTTCTAACTAATCTTTTTACTTTCTTTCTTTCTTTCTTTCTTTCTAACTAATCTTTCTTTCTCTTACTTTTCTTTCTTTCTTTCTAACTAATCTTTTTTCTTTCTTTCTTTTTTCTTTCTTTCTTTCTTTCTTTCTTTCTTTCTTTCTTTCTTTCTTTCTTTCTTTCTTTCTAACTAATCTTTCGTTCTTTCTTTTTCTTACTTTTCTTTCTTTCTTTCTAACTAATCTTTTTTCTTTCTTTCTTTCTTTCTTTCTTTCTTTCTTACTAATCTTTCTTTTTCTTACTTTTCTTTCTTTCTTTCTAACTAATCTTTTTTCTTTCTTTCTTTCTTTCTTTCTTTCTAACTAATCTTTCTTTCTTTCTTTTTCTTACTTTTCTTTCTTTCTTTCTAACTAATCTTTTTTCTTTCTTTCTTTCTTTCTTTCTTTTTCTTTTTCTTACTTTTCTTTCTTTCTTTCTAACTAATCTTTTTTCTTTCTTTCTTTCTTTCTTTCTTTCTTTCTTTCTTTCTTTCTTTCTTTCTTTCTTTTTCTTTTTCTTACTTTTCTTTCTTTCTTTCTAACTAATCTTTTTTCTTTCTTTCTTTCTTTCTTTCTTACTAATCTTTCTTTTTCTTTTTCTTACTTTTCTTTCTTTCTTTCTAACTAATCTTTTTTCTTTCTTTCTTTCTTTCTTTCTTTCTTTCTTTCTTTCTTTCTAACTAATCTTTCTTTCTTTCTTTTTCTTACTTTTCTTTCTTTCTTTCTAACTAATCTTTTTTCTTTCTTTCTTTCTTTCTTTCTTTCTTTCTTTCTTTCTTTCTTTCTTTCTAACTAATCATTTTTCTTTCTTTCTTTCTAACTAATCTTTCTTTTTTCTTTTTCTTGCTTTTCTTTCTTTCTTTCTTTCTTTCTAACTAATCTTTTTTCTTTCTTTCTTTCTTTCTTTCTTTCTTTCTTTCTTTCTTTCTTTCTAACAAATCTTTTTCTTTCTTTCTTTCTTTCTTTCTTTCTTTCTTTCTTTCTTTCTTTCTTTCTTTCTTTCTAACTAATCATTTTTCTTTCTTTCTTTCTAACTAATCTTTCTTTTTTTCTTTTTCTTTCTTTCTTTCTTTCTTTCTTTCTTTCTTTCTTTCTTTCTTTCTAACTAATTAATCTTTTTTCTTTCTTTCTTTCTAACTAATCTTTTTACTTTCTTTCTTTCTTTCTTTCTTTCTTTCTTTCTAACTAATCTTTCTTTCTCTTACTTTTCTTTCTTTCTTTCTAACTAATCTTTTTTCTTTCTTTCTTTTTTCTTTCTTTCTTTCTTTCTTTCTTTCTTTCTTTCTTTCTTTCTTTCTTTCTTTCTAACTAATCTTTCGTTCTTTCTTTCTTTCTAACTAATCTTTTTTCTTTCTTTCTTTCTTTCTTTCTTTCTTTCTTTCTTACTAATCTTTCTTTTTCTTACTTTTCTTTCTTTCTTTCTAACTAATCTTTTTTCTTTCTTTCTTTCTTTCTTTCTTTCTAACTAATCTTTCTTTCTTTCTTTTTCTTACTTTTCTTTCTTTCTTTCTAACTAATCTTTTTTCTTTCTTTCTTTCTTTCTTTCTTTCTTTCTTTCTTACTAATCTTTCTTTTTCTTTTTCTTACTTTTCTTTCTTTCTTTCTAACTAATCTTTTTTCTTTCTTTCTTTCTTTCTTTCTTTCTTTCTTTCTTTCTAACTAATCTTTCTTTCTTTCTTTTTCTTACTTTTCTTTCTTTCTTTCTAACTAATCTTTTTTCTTTCTTTCTTTCTTTCTTTCTTTCTTTCTTTCTTTCTTTCTTTCTTTCTTTCTCTCTTTTTTCTTTTTCTTTCTTTCTAACTAATCTTTCTTTTTTCTTTTTCTTTCTTTCTAACTAATCTTTCTTTTCTTTCTTTCTTTCTTTCTTTCTTTCTTTCTTTCTTTCTTTCTTTCTTTCTAACTAATCTTTTCTTTCTTTCTTTCTTTCTTTCTTTCTTTCTTTCTTTCTTTCATTCTTTCTAACTAATTAATCTTTGTTCTTTCTTTCTTTCTTTCTTTCTTACTTTCTTTCAT
>NC_138742.1:28029961-28032461 GCF_965113295.1 Leuciscus leuciscus
CTTTCTTTCTTTTTAACTAATCTATCTATCATTCTTTCTTTTTAACTAATCAATCTTTCTTTCTTTTTTTAACTAATCTATCTTCTTTCTTTCTTTCTTTCTTTCTTTCTTTCTTTCTTTCTTTCTTTCTTTCTTTCTAACTAATCCACCATTCTTCCTTTCTTCCTTCCAACTAATCAGTCTTTCTTTCTTTCTTTCTTTCTTTTTCAACTTTGTTTCTTTCTTTGTAATCCACAAGTCCTTTCTTTCTTTCTTTCTTTCTTTCTTTCTTTCTTTCTTTCTTTCTTTCTTTCTTTCCTTCCAACTATCAGTCTTTCTTTCATTCTTTCATTCTTTCTTTCATTCTTTCTTTCTAACTAATCTTTCTTTTAATCTATCTTTCTAACTAATCTTTCTTTCTAACTAATCTATCTTTTTCTTTCTAACTAATATTTTTTCTTTCTTTATAACTAATTTATCAATCAAAATTTAAACTACTTTAAACTTCAAACTACTTCAAACTCCTAACTACTTTTATTTCTTTCAAACTATCTGGTCCGGCTTTCTCAAGCCAACTTAAAGTTTGTCTCAAACTTTTTTTCTAGTTTTAAATTATGACTTTATGCCTAAACTGTCATGAATGCGAGAGGAAGCAAGATGCAGGTAAAATATGTTTATTATAAATAAACAGTGATGATCAGGTCCAAACAACACAACACACAGGGCAGGAAAGTGACGCAGGGACCTCAATGGGCTACCGGGCTGATGGTGGATGACAGGTGAATGAGGAATCCATTAATCCAGAAGAAGGATGATGACGAAAAGGACGCCAAACAGGAAAGAAACCAACACCAGTAAACACCACAACGATCTTACAACACAAGACACCAGTCACTGAGAATATATGGGTAAGTAGAGTGGAATCAGCTGGCGCTGATGATCAGCCGTAATCCGAGGACACACCCACACCAATCACACACACTACACACAATCATACGAGACAAGGAAGAGGCAGCGAATTCATGAACCGTGACATAGGATACCTCTCTGCATTCCTCTCTTCTAACTAATCTTTTTTCTTTCTTTCTTTTTTCTTTCTTTCTTTCTTTCTTTCTTTCTTTCTTTCTTTCTTTCTTTCTTTCTTTCTAACTAATCTTTCGTTCTTTCTTTCTTTCTAACTAATCTTTTTTCTTTCTTTCTTTCTTTCTTTCTTTCTTTCTTTCTTTCTTACTAATCTTTCTTTTTCTTACTTTTCTTTCTTTCTTTCTAACTAATCTTTTTTCTTTCTTTCTTTCTTTCTTTCTTTCTTTCTAACTAATCTTTCTTTCTTTCTTTTTCTTACTTTTCTTTCTTTCTTTCTAACTAATCTTTTTTCTTTCTTTCTTTCTTTCTTTCTTTCTTACTAATCTTTCTTTTTCTTTTTCTTACTTTTCTTTCTTTCTTTCTAACTAATCTTTTTTCTTTCTTTCTTTCTTTCTTTCTTTCTTTCTTTCTTTCTTTCTAACTAATCTTTCTTTCTTTCTTTTTCTTACTTTTCTTTCTTTCTTTCTAACTAATCTTTTTTCTTTCTTTCTTTCTTTCTTTCTTTCTTTCTTTCTTTCTTTCTTTCTTTCTTTCTCTCTTTTTTCTTTTTCTTTCTTTCTAACTAATCTTTCTTTTTTCTTTTTCTTTCTTTCTAACTAATCTTTCTTTTCTTTCTTTCTTTCTTTCTTTCTTTCTTTCTTTCTTTCTTTCTTTCTTTCTAACTAATCTTTTCTTTCTTTCTTTCTTTCTTTCTTTCTTTCTTTCATTCTTTCTAACTAATTAATCTTTGTTCTTTCTTTCTTTCTTTCTTTCTTACTTTCTTTCATTCTTTCTTTCTAACTAATTAATCTTTGTTCTTTCTTTCTTTCTTTCTTTCTTTCTTTCTTTCTTTCTTTCTTTCTTTCTTTCTAACTAATCTTTCTTTTTTCTTTTTCTTTCTTTCTTTCTTTCTCTTTCTTTCTTTCTAACTAATTAATCTTTTTTCTTTCTTTCTTTCTTTCTTTCTTTCTTTCTTTCTTTCTTTCTTTCTTTCTAACTAATCTTTCTTTTTTCTTTTTCTTTCTTTCAAACTAATCTTTCTTTTTTCTTTCTTTCTAACTAATCTTTCTTTTCTTTCTTTCTTTCTTTCTAGCTAATCTTTTCTTTCTTTCTTTCTTTCTTTCTAATTAATTAATTAATCTTTGTTCTTTCTTTCTTTCTTTCTTTCTAATTAATTAATCTTTGTTCTTTCTTTCTTTCTTTCTTTCTTTCTTTCTTTCTTTCTTTCTTTCTTTCTAACTAATTCTTCTTCTTTTTCTTCTTAGCCAAAATTTCTGACTCTAACTCCTCCTAGACCGTTAAAGCTACGACCACCAAACTCGGGTCAGACCTTCAGACTGTTCTGACTTGGTGTGCTATATCTTTTCAGACTGATTTGACTTTCAGTTTTCTTAAAAATTAATATTAAAAATCATAAAAATCCCATAGACTTACATTGCAGACTGTTCAAATTGAGCCA
>NC_138742.1:28034961-28379961 GCF_965113295.1 Leuciscus leuciscus
TAAAATATGTTTATTATAAATAAACAGTGATGATCAGGTCCAAACAACACAACACACAGGGCAGGAAAGTGACGCAGGGACCTCAATGGGCTACCGGGCTGATGGTGGATGACAGGTGAATGAGGAATCCATTAATCCAGAAGAAGGATGATGATGACGAAAAGGACGCCAAACAGGAAAGAAACCAACACCAGTAAACACCACAACGATCTTACAACACAAGACACCAGTCACTGAGAATATATGGGTAAGTAGAGTGGAATCAGCTGGCGCTGATGATCAGCCGTAATCCGAGGACACACCCACACCAATCACACACACTACACACAATCATACGAGACAAGGAAGAGGCAGCGAATTCATGAACCGTGACATAGGATACCCAGTCACAAAAAAACAACATTAAAGCTAAATCATGACTTTATATCACTTTTTCCTTTTAGCATGCTAAAGGGCTCATTCTGTCCATTTTTGTTAATTTTGGCCTTCATGAACAAATGGAAGAGACACAATGTAACTCTAAACTCAATTGTTTATTTCAGATGCTGTCACTCACGCATCATAACCTCATCATCTGCAGAGAGAAACTGTCACTCAGAATACACACAATGTGTATAGACCTCATGGGGATTGTGAAGATATTTCACTGGAACTTGGTCTTCATTACCTCTAAATCGTGTTCAATGTCAGTTGTTATTTATTAATGTATTTAGCTAACCTCTGTTGTTAAAGCACTGTACTTTTTATAATCTGCCATGTCAATACAAAATAAAAGCACCTAATTGACACAACATGCTGTTTATTTTTTATTTTTATGTAAATCCCAAATAGAGGCAAAAATATATAAGACCAGGCAGATAGAGGGTTATTAAAAATATATATATATTAATAAATAATTTATAAAAAATAATATTAAAGGTTATTTATAACACCATAAAGGTCCTATATAGCACTTTCAAAGCATGGTTCTATATGGAACTTTCTAAAAAGGGTTCTGCTATTGTTACAAGCCGAAGAACCCTCATTTGGCACTGTTTGGAACCATTTTTCTTAAAAGTGTACTTTACTTCCTTGTACTGGAAATATAGAACTATATTTATTTATTCATTTATTTATAGAAATATAGCCCATTTAGAACTCTTACTGTGTTGACCCACATTCCAGTACACTGAGGGTCCTTTCACACAGAACATGATTTTGCATTCCTCTGCGCTGTGTGTCCATGGTTTTTCAATGGAAACGAGAGACTTGTCTGACTGTTGTGAGTTTCTCTTTTTGCGTAATGTTTATCAGATTCCAAATGTAACCAAGACAAATTTCTGTTCCCCACATGGTTAACACAAGACATGAACAAGTCACCTGTTAAACTCTAGAGGTCAGTGTTGCCTGATTTTAAAAGTCATGACCATCTGTAATGATGCACACCGGTTTGTATTGTAATACAATTGTTAGCATGCAATAAGTAGCATGCATGTTTTACATTTGAATTTCATTTGAATTTCATGAAAAAGTACATGTTGATGGCAATCATGAAAATGTCATACAACCATTCAACATATTTTCTATCCCCTAACCCTTTAGAACACAACCCCTAAACATAACCCTCATGGAAAACTTTAGGGATTTTTTTAATTTCCATAAAGCATTCTTTAGTATGTTTTTTATTAAGATGTTTGAATTATATAGTATTATTACATATTAATAATGCCATGGAATTATAGCCTACATGCAATTGTCTTTGTAAACCATGCATACGTACAAGCACACACACGCAAACACATTACATTTACATTTGAAGACTTCAGATGCAAAAGCCTCTAAGTCCGTCTAACGTTTTTCTTTATTATAAACATTTTTATCAGGCTCCTATGTATAGGTTTCTACCTAAGTACCGGCATTTCTGAATGGGCTGAGGCTGGGATTTAGTGAGTTTGAAGTGAAAGAATTTGATGAGCGTATACTATGTGCGGAGAGCATTCGCTCAATATTATTATCTCGTTTTTGACATAGGTGGCTTTTAGAGGCTTTTGCATCAGAGGTCTTCATTTATTAATTTAGCAGACACTTTTATCCAAAGCGACTTTTAAACACGAGAAGGGCTAGCAATATAATGTTTCAGACATTGTTCAGAACAGTACAAGCTAGAACAGGGAGGGAATAAGATTAGTGAGAGCATGTAAGATTTTTATTTTTATCAACATAGTGCAGGCAGGGGTATTTAATTAAAGTTTCAAGAGGTCCGTTCTCTATATTTTCTTCCCAGCGGAGGTAGGACAATACTTTTTTGGAACAGTTATACATTTACAAAGTAGTACTTTGTAAAAGAATAAAAATCTAAACACTCAAAATAGTCATCAGAGATGAGAATCCTGGGCCCAGAGAGCCAAAACAGTGACAATTTTTTACCAAAAACTTACCCAAAAAATTTAATATTTTCCCAACTGGATATGAACATAAAAAGGTTAGATTAGATGTTTTAACAGGCTATTTTTTTTACTTTTTTTATTTATTTTACATTTAGACACATTTGTGTATGGCACATAGAAGGCCTTGTGACTAAGAAAACATAATAAGAAAAGTATGGACCATTTTTATATTTTGCTCAAAGCAATAAACTGCTAAAACAAACAATGTACATAATCTAATAATCAAAACTCACCCTATCTCTAAATAATTTTCCAAATTCTAACATTGTTTATTATGAAATGCTCTTTATATGTTGATTAATAATGCTAAATGTATATTAACCTTAACTTGTCTCAAACGGAAACCTAGTTTAGTTAAACGGTCGGAGTCATTTGTATGATAGATAAAAATAATTGTATTAGCGGCATTCTCGTTTTCTGCAGTGTTTTAGAGAAAGTATCTATTTTGCTGCTCACAGCGTTTCTGCTACTGTTGTTAAAACAAAACAATGTGTCGTCTGCAGCTTTTAATGTGGTGCATTACGTTTTTAGCAAGGGAGCGAGAGAAGCAACACGCACGGAGCGGGAAGGGCTTGAATGAAACACTTTTGGCTCTAGATAAAAATATTATATATATAGCTCTATCTAAGATCATTACCATAAACAACCCAAGTGCTTGTGGTGTGAACCGCTCAGTTGTTTTGACGCGCTGCTCATTTTAATTAGTAGAAACGGTAAAATGGCGCAATTGTGTCCCACGGTCCAGATGGAACCAAGAATACCACTGCTAGTGTGTCAGATTCTTCAGGGTAAGTTGTGACAGTGGTTCCAAATGCAGCATATAGGGATGGCCTGATACTGAGCGTATGTACTTGTACTCGTAGCCTACTCATAAAACTACTCCGATACCAAAGACCGATAGCTCTGACATAATTGACAACTTTCAGTGCACAGAAACACAACAGCAGACAAAATGTCAGTCTCGGTGGTGCGGAAATATTTCAAAATTAATGATGACAACCTACGCATGGCAGACTACAAACGTTGTACTTCAAAAGTATCAAGAGGAGGCACAAAAAATGTTTTGTATAATACGAGTGTCACCGGTGCAGGCCGGGGCGGACTCGGATGACCAGCCGCCCCTGACTCCAGACACCACCGTGAGGAGCCAACACCACAGGCACGCAACAGATGGACAAAAGAGGAAGCAGGTAATTTGGTTCAAAGGTAACAATCTTTATTGAATAATAATCAACTTGAAGAAAGAATGAGCAACTCCTGTCTTCTCGAGCTATTGGACCGGAGTAGCCGCTGAAACGATTTTCCACTGTCTTCGGGGCACAATGGAACGATAGTGGCTAGGAAGGCTTACTCCACGGCGTTGCTGCACGTCTGCAGGACTCAAACGATAAGTAACAAGTAATGTTTACTTCTTCAACAGCAGATTCTCTTAACAGGACGTGAAAGGGGAATTGTGACTTTAAAACTCACTTCACAGCGTTGCTGCACATCTGCAGGACTCAGGCGGTAGGTAACAGGTAAGGTTTCTTCTCTTAACAGCAGATTCTCTTAACAGGACGTGAGAGGGGAATTGTGACTTTAAAACTCACTTCACAGCGTTGCTGCACATCTGCAGGACTCAGGCGGTAGGTAACAGGTAAGGTTTCTTCTCTTATCAGCAGATTCTCTCGTCAAGATATAAAAGGGAAATTGTGACTTTAAAACTCACTTCACAGCGTTGCTGCACATCTGCAGGACTCAGGCGGTAGGTCACAGGTAAGGTTTCTTCTCTTATCAGCAGATTCTCTCGTCAAGATATAAAAGGGAAATTGTGACTTTAAAACTCACTTCACAGCGTTGCTGCACATCTGCAGGACTCAGGCGGTAGGTAACAGGTAAGGTTTCTTCTCTTAACAGCAGATTCTCTTAACAGGACGTGAGAGGGGAATTGTGACTTTAAAACTCACTTCACAGCGTTGCTGCACATCTGCAGGACTCAGGCGGTAGGTCACAGGTAAGGTTTCTTCTCTTATCGGCAGATTCTCTCGTCAGGATATAAAAGGGAAATTGTGACTTTATCAGCGATGTTATACATCTTCAGGGCTCCATCACTAAGTATAACGGTTCAGACTTTTCCACAGCCATACGGTTCTTCACGAGACTTGTAATTTCAGAGAGAGAGAGGGTTAACAGGAGCCTTCAATAAGGGATTACTTCACAACAATACTCAGTGGAAGAGAGGATAATACAAAGCATTACTTCACCAGTTCAGTTGCATCGTTCTGAATTTTGGATGAGGACAAGTAGATCATTTCACAAGAATGAAAGCAGGCGTTGGGAGACTCTTCTCAGCATAGCACACAGCACTCGTGTCCACTACAAATCCACAGCATTAATTCAGCGTGCATCAGGTAAGGCAAACAACTGCAAATCACTCACACACAGTAGGGCTGATCAGAAAAACTCGCTTCGTCCATGCATTTCAATGGGAATATTCAACCCTCCATTCTCTCCAGCGCATCTGAAACAGAGGTCCTCCTCAATAGTAAGTTTCACATTCACAGTCTTTGCTTCAAGCTTTACATTTAATCCAACGATGTAATTTAATTCACTTATCTTTCTCTTTTCCTCTTCCAGCGCAGATCCAAGCCACAATTCAATCCAGTAATTTTCCACAAGCAGCTCCAAACGACAGACTCAAATAGCAGTTCCTCACTTACACGAATTTCCAGGATGACAGCGTCCAATGTAAGCGTCCAAAACGGCGATCTTCTACCCCAAAACACAACGACAGAGACCCAGCCAAACAACTGATCAACTGAACACCGATTGACCTTTACCAGTTCCAACCTTCGCCTTACCAGTTCCAACCTTTTTCCCTTCGCCCTAACTCGACTCTGAATGGCTCTTTTATCCTCCTCTTGTGAAGCGGAAAGCCTGTACAAACACCGCTCCTCTTTCTCCCTCACACCTGTCGTGCATCAGCTGTAATTAGTTTGCGCAATATCTCCGCTACACCCGGAACCGGAGTGAGGTGTTACACCAAAATAACTCCCCTCGGGGACATAGAAAGAGAAAAGAAAGGTTCCGCTTTTCCCAGCATTTTGTCACCCGTGACACGAGTAATCTGATAAACATTTGAAATTGAAACTGCCGCTATTTGAGAATTTGCTGCTAGCACTAGCCGTTGCACTCCGCAACCAGTCTGGACAGTGTTTTTGAAGAAATTGCAATGGCCTCTGCTATATAGCTGGAAACATACCTTGGAGAGGCCACTGTGCATTGTTCAGACAAACACTTCAAGTACTAGGAAGTTTCTAATCTGCGATTTCCAGGTCTGGCTCAAATGGCTCAAACATATCGTTCAGCCCCATGCAGTAGTGTGGAAAGTGAAAGATTGTTCTGCTCAGTGTCACACATTCTGAATGAAAACAGAAGCAGGCTTATAGCTGAACATGCAGAGATGCTTCTGTTCCTTAAAAAAAAACTGGCCACTTTCTTGTGAAAATAATTCTAATTGACTAAAATTCTAATTGTCTTTTAGAATTTTCATCTTCAAAAATGTACTATACAAATGCTGTGAGGAACATCCATGGCTTAGCTTATTTCTTATGAACACTACTCCTACAGTTATAGTGTTGCTCAGCATGATTAAACAGTGTTATAACTGTTGTCATTGTTACAGTGTTATTGTCACAGGGAGGAACTCCGTGATTCCCTCCTCTGGCGGCCAGAGTATTGACTCTTTCCCCTGTGTGCCCTACAAGTCCCAGCAGCCCCGTAGCTGATGCTGATCATCAGGTCCAGCTGTAGCTCGTCAATGGGGCTTTTTAAGCACAGCTCTCGCTGTGCTCAGTGCGAAGTATTGCTTTCCCAGTGAACAATTCTGAGTGTTTGTACCCTGTGTTTGTTTACCTGTTATGACTTGATCTGGATCTTACCTCTCGCTGTCTGCCACCTGCCTGCTATACTCTCTGCCTGGACTCTGTACTCTGATTGTCTCACCGCCTGCCTCGACCATTTGCCTGTTCCTGGACTCCGATTGTGTGTGTATTCTGTTCTGCTGATATCGCTGGTATTTGACCTTTGCCTGTCTGACCCTGTTATTTAATAATAGTCAGGGGGCCAATTCTGAAAAGGGCTTCCGTTAAGACTTTTGCGGACATGTTTTGGTACAAGCTGTCACCCTATTTTTTTAGTTAGAAGACACCCATAGGTAAGATATTAGGGTGGTTGTCAAGCTGAATTTTTTTTTGTGTGACTTGTACAAGCAATTTCAGGCCAATTTTTGGGTTTCCTGCTCAACACGACATGCCAACAGTAAATGTTGAATATCTCCACAACCACAAGGACCATATTCATAAAAATGGTATCAAATGAAAGCCAACACTCATGGGATGTCTGCTGAAGTGTCAGAATGAACATTTATTGTACAGTGTAAGAGACAACAGAACTAGAACATGAAAAAAAACTATCTCCGCCTAAAGAGAACCAGTTTTCAAAGTGAATATCAGCTTGGAAACATAACCTAGTATCCCAAAACCTCTATCAATCAGTACCCATATCTATGGGAATGAGTCAAGCCAAGTTTAAAGCTTGTAGGGAGAGACAGTGCAATGCTGCACAAGTTATAATACTTTAATGTCAAGGCGGAAATTTAGAACTGTAGATGATGGTCTATGGTGCTATTTGACTTAATTAGTGTACCAGGTTGTAACACAAATTATATTACATTCACATATCACTATAGTTATTAATTCCATCCTAACAAAACTGCTCTCTCACTTCTTTAGGGTTAGGGGTTAGTAACTAGTTAGTAGTAATAACTATGTAATAGTCGTATGGCAAAGAGGTTGGCTCTCAGGTTGTCAGTCTCATCCCTTTGAGACTGAATGGATTGAATAAGCAAGGTCAAGCTAAGCGCAATGCAAATAATGGTGTGTGTCTATTATATTGCAAAAATATTGCACAATATTATACTACAATAATCTCCAGAAAGAGCACAAAGACACCACTTCATGAAAAATCACTTCAATCAAAGGGCTTTATCTTGGCTGTATTTTCCATATTTGTCTTGACAAATGAAAAATTTTTCCCAATCAATATCTCTTCCTATTTGTTTTTCTTTGGACGCTAGGCTTACAGCTCCCTCTGGATCCATATTATCTCATCTGAAGGCAAATACATTTTTCACTACACTAGTCTGATTGGTTTCTGAGTGGATCACTAGGCAAGGCAAGGCAAGGCAAGTTTATTTATATAGCACATTTCATACACAATGGCAATTCAAAGTGCTTTACATAGAAGAAATTAAAATAATGAAAAGAAATAAGAATAATTAAAACAGTTTAGAAAAATAAAATAAAATACAGTACTTTTAAAAAATAAAAAAGAATATTTATTATAGATCTTTCTTTCAAAGGATTCCCTTAAGACTTAAATCTTTCAACCTTCTTTTAACCTTCAATCTCCTTACGACTTCCATCTATCAACTTTCCTTTAACTTTCTTTTCTCCCTCATTTACTCACACGTTGTTTTCACTTTCTTTAGCACTTTAGCACTGCGTTCACATTCTTTCTCAGACGAAAACTTTAATATCGTCATTTAAATACTGTTCTACTTTCAAACCCACATTAATCACTTTCACATTATCACCTTCTGAGTGGGCATTTACAGTTTCGGGCTAAATGCCCTGCTGACATAGGAGAAATTAAAATAATTAAAAGAAATAAGAATAATTAAAACAGTTTAGAAAAATAGAGTAAAATACAGTACAGTACAAACAGTCGGACGAACAGCGGCACAGTGCTCATTCAGTAAATGCACAGCTAAACAGAAATGTTTTGAGTCTGGATTTGAATGTGACCACTGTAGGAGCACCTCTGATCTCTTCTGGAAGCTGGTTCCAGCTGTGGCTGGCATAATAGCTAAAAGCAGACTCACCATGTTTAGAATGAACCCTTGGTATTTCTAGCTGATATGATCCTAATGATCTGAGTGATCTGTTGGGTTTATATTCAGTGAGCATATCTGCAATGTATTGAGGTCCTAGGCCATTGAATGATTTATATACCAGTAATAATACTTTAAAATCAATCCTAAATCTAACTGGGAGCCAGTGTAAAGACCTGAGGACTGGTGTGATATGTTCATATTTTCTGGTTCTGCTCAGAATCCTGGCGGCAGCGTTCTGTATGAGCTGCAACTGTCTTATGGTCTTTTTGGGAAGGCCAGTGAGGAGTCCATTACAATAATCCACCCTGCTGGTGATGAAAGCATGCACAAGTTTCTCTAAGTCTTGTCTGGAAACAAAGCATCTAATTCTTGCAATATTTTTCAGATGATAGTATGCTGATTTAGTTATTGCTTTGACATGACTACTGAAACTAAGGTCTGACTCTAGTGTCACACCAAGATTCCTGACTTGATGTTTAGTTGTTTTACCCCTAGAGTGAAGGTATGCGTTCACTTTGAGAACTTCATCTTTGTTTCCAAACGCAATAACTTAAGTTTTGTCTTTGTTTAATTGAAGAAAGTTTTGACACATCCAACTGTTGACTTCGTCAATGCATCGGCACAGGGAGTCAATGGGGCTGTAATCGTTAGGCGATAGGGCTAAGTACAGCTGTGTGTCGTCTGCATAGCTATGGTAAGCAATTTGGTTATTTCTCATTATTTGGCTCATTGGGAGCATATACAGGTTGAACAGGAGTGGCGCAAGAATTGAGCCTTGAGGGACTCCGCATGTCATGGATGTCCACTCAGACTTATGGTCTCCTATACTCACATAATAACCTCTCCCATCTAAGTATGACCTGAACCATTTTAGGACTATCCCAGAAAGCCCCACCCAGTTTTCCAGCCTGTCAAGAAGTATGTTGTGATCGACAGTGTCAAATGCAGCACTGAGGTCGAGTAGTACCAGCACTGATAATTTCCCTGAATCAGTATTTAAGCGAATATCGTTTATTATCTTTATGAGCGCTGTCTCTGTGCTGTGGTGCGGTCGGAAACCAGATTGAAAATTGTCAAAGTATCCATTCGAGCTTAAGAATTTGTTCAGCTGATTGAAGACAACTTTTTCAATGATCTTGCCTATGAAAGGAAGATTTGAGATCGGTCTATAGTTGCTTAATATGGTCTTATCCAGATTGCTCTTTTTCAGGAGGGGCTTGACAACTGCAGTTTTCAGGGAGTTTGGAAAACTCCCAGAGAGAAGTGAGGCATTTACCACTTCTAGAAGATCTGCTTCTAAACTGTTTAGCACAATTTTGAAGAAAGATGTGGGAAGTGTGTCAAGGGCGCATGTTGATGTTTTAAGGTGTTGTACGGTTTCTTCCAAAATTTTGCCATCAATTTCTTTGAAGTCAGACATAGTAACTACTTTCTCAGGTGGTCTGATCTGTCTGACCCCAGTGCAACTCAAGGATGTGCTGATCACCTTTCTGATATTATTGATTTTCTCAGAGAAGAAAGAAGCAAACTCACTGCACTTGCTGTTTGAGAGCATTTCACTAGGAATCTGGCTTGGGGGGTTTGTCAGTCTCTCTACAGTAGCAAAAAGAGTGCGTGTGTTGTTTAAATTGCTGTTTATAATATTTGAGAAGAAAGTCTGTCTAGCTTTGCCTAGTTCCATATTGAAAGCATGCAGGCTGTCTTTGTAGATGTTATAATGGACTACAAGTTTTGTCTTCCGCCACATGCGCTCTGCTTTTCTGCATTGTCTTTTCATATGTTGCACTGCTGTTGAGTTTCTCCAAGGTGCTTTTTGTCTGCCACTCTTCTTCCTGACTTTAACAGGAGCAATATCATCAATTATATTTTTAACTTTTGAGTTAAAAGAATCAAGGAGAAAATCAACAGAGTCAGCAGATATGCTTGGTGTTAAGGATATAGCCTTCATAAATAGTACACTAGTGTTCTCATTTAAGCATCTCTTCTTGACAGACACAGATCTAGCTTCAGTGGCAGGAGAGATCAATATATCAAAGAAAATACAGAAATGATCAGAGAGTGCTACATCCTTAATAAAAATCGATGAAATGTTTAGACCCTTACTGATAAGTAAATCTAGAGTGTGTCCATGATTGTGTGTGGGTCCATGTACATGCTGAGTCAGATCAAAAGTTTTTAAAACAGTTTTGATTTCTTTTGCCATATTGTTTTCTGCATTATCTATGTGAATGTTAAAATCTCCAGCAATGGCAAAACAGTCAAACTCTGAGGTAATTGTTGATAACAGTTCTGTAAAGTCCTCAGCAAAGGCTGGAGAATATTTTGGAGGCCTGTAAATAATGATAAGTAAAATGCGAGGAGCACCTTTTAACACAGTACCCAGATATTCGAAAGACGGGTAATTCCCAAATGATATTTGCTTACATTGATAGATATCTTTAAAAAGAGCATCTAGACCCCCACCTCTCTTAACAGCTCTGCAGACACTCATAAAAGTAAAGTTAGGAGGGGCTGTTTCATTGAGGATTGTTGCACTGCAGCTGTCTTCTAGCCAGGTTTCATTTAGAAACATAAAGTCCAGGTTGTTTGTGGTTATTAAGTCGTTGACTAGAAGTGATTTATTTTTTAGTGAGCGAATGTTTAAAAGTGCTAACTTAACAGTCTTACTTTTTGTCCCCACAGCAGTCTTAGTTTGACATGTAATAGGCACCAGATTAGTTGGGTTTGCTGTACGGCTATTGAAGGCCTTAGACTTTCTATCTTGTAATAGAACAGCAATAGAGAAAGATACAGGCACACTGGGTTCCCGCTTGTTCTGTAAACATTTGAGAAAGTTACTGTTATCATAACAGGAACCCAAAACACATCACTGAGAGCTGGTATCAGTTGTTTTTGGTTCACCTCGAGCAGATGGAGGAGGGTGTGGGCCCTGGCGTTTTGGCCGAAGAGGCCGAAGAGCTCTCACAGGAGGAGGGGGCGGGCGAGCTCGGCGCGCAGGCTTCGGTGTTTGAGGTGCCTGACGATTTTTGGTTGGTATCTGGGGGCTTGCAGCAAAAGAGTGGGATAGTCTGGTTCCAGCATGCACTAGTTCTTCCATTCTCTGTGAGAAGCACAGGAGTGGAGTCGCTGGCGAGAGTGAGAAAGTATCTGGTGAAAGGGGCTGTTGCTCAGGTGTTATAGGAGGCTGTGATATGCTGTCCTGGCTTCCCTGGCTGTTTTCCAGGAAGTCGTCCTTGGGTGCTGAATCTTGGAGCAGTTCTAATATGTCTGTCTGTGATGAGCTCTGTGGGCATGGCTCAGCTGAGATTGTGTCCGTGAGCAGAGGTTGTTGTGGCTCAGTGGTGTTATCATTGTCCTTGTGTGATATGTCAACCGCATGTCCATCTTGTTGCTGAAGTGAAGTCCCGTGTTCATTCATACTGTTTCCAGGTGTGTGTGTGTCGTTCAGATTGACACACACTGCAGAAGGATGATTGAGGGAGAAGTCGATATTGTCCTTTAACACTCTTGAACCAAGTTTGTTTGGGTGATGGCCATCCCGATGAAATAGTTGTCTCTGACTCCAGAAAAGATTGAAGTTGTCAATGAAGTTTACTCCTTTTATATTGCAGGTTTTTTGCAGCCATGTATTAATCCCAAGCAGCCGAGAAAACCTGTTTGTTCCTCTTGCTGGGAGTGGTCCACTGATGAATGTTTGAACTTTCAGTCTTTTAAGTGTTTCAAAAAGTTCATTGAAATCCTTCTTAAGGAGTTCTGACTGCTCTTTATGAATATCATTCTTCCCCACATGAATTATGAGTCGATTTGCAGTCTTATGTTTCATCAGAATGTTCTGAAGTTCCCTGTTTATATCAGAAGTTGTTGCTTTTGGAAGGCAGCATGTAGTTGTATCCCTGCAGCTAATGTTTCTGATTATGGAGTCCCCCACTATCAGAGTCCTGGGCTCGGCTGTGCTCTGAGCTGAGTGCCGCTGTCTGCTCGACCTTGAGCGCCAGTTAGCATCAGTGTTAGCTACTGGCTGATACAGTCTGTGTTCGATCACATTCATCACGTTTGGGGATTCCTCATTTACATTCATTAGTACTTCAAATCTGTTCTCAAGATGTATAGGTGTTGGTGGGAGACCAGTGTTTGCCATCCTTGTCAGAGCTGTATCTGGGGTAGAGGATGCTACTGCGGCAATATGTGGGGCTCGTGACAATCTGATGTCTCGAGTGCCTTTGGGTCTCGCTCCCTGTTTGTGCCATCGATTTGTAAGTCGATCGGCTTGTTTCTCTACCTGTCGAGGAGCACTAGTTTCATGGGACTCACCGGCTATATGCTGAGGGTGTCCATGACGAAGCTCTGTTGTGTGTTCCGTCTGGTTTGGTGGTCCCGTAAATAACTTTGTTTCAAGAACTGCAATCCTTTGTAAAAGTCTGTGGCAGTTAGTGCAGCAAGTAGATTCCAGAAGAGGCATTTTCTCTCTTATCCTTGTAGGCAGTTGTGTTTTCCTTTCCCCGGAATGTAAGCTGGTCGGGTAGAAGAATTCTGCGTTTTTGTGGTAATCCAAACTTTGTCGTTTGAGCACTGTGCTGATTTGCTGAAGTTAAAATTAGGTGATAAAAGGAGCTAAAATATAAAAATATAGAAGATAAAATATAAAAGCGATAGAGCAAAGCGCGGAGCAGTAAGCAAGAGCGTCCGAACGGTAGCTGAGCTGAGCAGTAATGTCCTCTGACACTACAATGTCCTCTGACATAAGCTGAGGGCTTTGCTATCTAACAAACTTATTAACACGTTTAGCTATAGCAGACTGTAAAATAGGCTGCTGTGCAGCAAATAAATTAAAAACATAATATTTCCATTACATATCTGCACAAAACTTAATTTACCTATTAGTAAGTAAGCTAGTAATTATGAAAGTAAATTAGCCTAGCTATACACTCACCTAAAGGATTATTAGGAACACCTGTTCATTTTCTCATTAATGCAATTATCTAATCAACCAATCACATGGCAGTTGCTTCAATGCATTTAGGGGTGTGGTCCTGGTCAAGACAATCTCCTGAACTCCAAACTGAATGTCAGAATGGGAAAGAAAGGTGATTTAAGCAATTTTGAGCGTGGCATGGTTGTTGGTGCCAGACGGGCCGGTCTGAGTATTTCACAATCTGCTCAGTTACTGGGATTTTCACGCACAACCATTTCTAGGGTTTACAAAGAATGGTGTGAAAAGGGAAAAACATCCAGTATGCGGCAGTCCTGTGGGCGGAAATGCCTTGTTGATGCTAGAGGTCAGAGGAGAATGGGCCGACTGATTCAAGCTGATAGAAGAGCAACTTTGACTGAAATAACCACTTGTTACAACTGAGGTATGCAGCAAAGCATTTGTGAAGCCACAACACGCACAACCTTGAGGCGGATGGGCTACAACAGCAGAAGACCCCACCGGGTACCACTCATCTCCACTACAAATAGGAAAAAGAGGCTACAATTTGCACGAGCTAACCAAAATTGGACAGTTGAAGACTGGAAAAATGTTGCCTGGTCTGATGAGTCTCGA
Source organism: Leuciscus leuciscus (assembly GCF_965113295.1). Taxonomy (NCBI): domain Eukaryota; kingdom Metazoa; phylum Chordata; class Actinopteri; order Cypriniformes; family Leuciscidae; genus Leuciscus; species Leuciscus leuciscus. Next base: position 28,048,868 of record NC_138742.1, read on the forward strand.
TTTCTGTTGAGACATTCAGATGGTAGAGTCAGAATTTGGCGTAAACAGAATGAGAACATGGATCCATCATGCCTTGTTACCACTGTGCAGGGTGGTGGTGGTGGTGTAATGGTGTGGGGGATGTTTTCTTGGCACACTTTAGGCCCCTTAGTGCCAACTGGGCATCGTTTAAATGCCATGGCCTACCTGAGCATTGTTTCTGACCATGTCCATCCCTTTATGACCACCATGTACCCATCCTCTGATGGCTAATTCCAGCAGGATAATGCACCATGTCACAAAGCTCGAATCATTTCAAATTGGTTTTCTGAACATGACAATGAGTTCACTGTACTAAAATGGCCCCCACAGTCACCAGATCTCAACCCAATAGAGCATCTTTGGGATGTGGTGGAACGGGAGCTTCGTGCCCTGGATGTGCATCCCACAAATCTCCATCAACTGCAAGATGCTATCCTATCAATATGGGCCAACATTTCTAAAGAATAAGGGTGTCACGATTTCGATTTTAAATTGAAATCGATCGAAAATAATGCTCAATCTCGATTATCGAATCAAAAAATGGAATCGTCTATGCTGCCACGCCCCCATGTCACGGCAGCTCGGCTTGCCTGTAATAGTTAAAACTCTTTTAAAACACATTGCAGCAACAGTTAAAAAACTGTTTATTTTAAAACACATTGCAGCTGCACAGCGAGAGCATCATATCTCGTCTGAGCGAGCTGATTGTCTGTGCTGCGGCAACTGCACGAACCTATGGCAAGTTAGCAGTGGCGTACGGTCCAATGGGAGCGCATGGCGACCTGCCAACCTCGAGCGCGCCAATTTGGACGCGGCTCGAGAGTGTAATTCACAAAAAACTCGCCAAAGGATTTTAGGTTTAAATCGACTGAAGCGAAGTACCTGATATGAGCGAAATAGCACGGCAAGGCAAAGCAGTACTCGTTCCCTTATCTCTAAAAGACAGCAAGGTAAAGTGAGTAGTAATAAGAATGAATGCAGAGTGAATGACCTTTCCAAGGATCGCCACCTTGACGTGGTGGAAAGGCTTGTGTGTTCCTGATCCCAAGAGTAAGTCATTCTGGTGCTTTTTTCACGGGTTTGGCATGCTCAAGGGTGAGGTTCCAGACTAAGTGCGATCCAAATGGGCAATAACTGACTGAAGGTATATTTTAAATATAATTACTTGATTTTGTCTGTCTTGGTAATTTTATAATAAAATATAGTGTGGCTGTCACATGCAAAATGATCCATTCAATTATCAATTTCTGTCAGGCTTGGATTTTTTTTTTAGAATAACATTTATCATAAAGTTTAGAAACATACAACATGCAAAACTGTGAATAATATAAACATCTTTGGTTGGTCACGCCCTAGCAAAACATGGATGTATGTACCAAAGTAGAATTCATCAGCTTTAGCCTTGATTTCTTGGATCAGCTCATCATCCCTCCATACTCTCTCCACGGTAAAGTCACTCCTTGTATCCGTCACCAGATCACACCAAGCTAAGCCAGTGACCATCAGCTGACCCTGGACTTGCCAGTGGTAGGTGTGTGTTTTTTAAAGTTTTGCTTGACCCCCAATAATATTGGTGTGTGATGCCTCTCCAATGTTGTTCACATCAGGGCACTTAACCTCAACTAGGCCATAGGGAGGTTCTTCGTTTGGGTCCACCACTTTACCATCTGGACTGGCGTGGTGTGGAGCATCGGGGTGGATGATGAGACCGCATGGAAGAACATTAACTCCAAACGTCTCAGCATAGCGGTGAAGAACCTCTGGCTCAAGCTCCATTCCTCTACGCATTGCTTTGGTCTGGGGGGCACCTTTAATGATCCGGCCAGCAAGTGTCTTTGCTGTGGACTCTGATCTGACATGAGCAGCTTCATGGAACTTGCTTGCTGTAAGACGGAGGCGACGCATGCTAAACCAGAGTGGGCTTTTGGATTGATCCCTTGTTCCCTCCTCAACGATCCCTGATATCTCAGGGGTCACCTCCAGACTCTTCATATGCAGGAGTTCAGCCCAGCTACCAGGGACAAAATGAAATTGTGGAAGTGTGTATTGTCGAACAGGTAATTGGGGGAATTGTGGAGCATATGGATGAACAAGCACATCCTTTGGCATCACAGCTGGACACTGATAAGACAGCAGTGAACCTTTTGGGACCTCTCCAAATTTAGAGGACACCATGCTTACAGCAGACATTCCATCAATAATTTTGGCTATTAGCGGTTGTGGTCGAAGGGAGATGAGGGAAGCTGCTCCAGCAATCATGTCTTTGTCAGGCAAAGGTCCTTAAACAAAAATGTTCATGCTTCAGTGTGTTAATTCTTATCTAATGTGAAGATGTATTGTATTAGTATTTGGAGATTACCTCCATATGCTCTGTACAGACTGCACACAGCTCCTACCAGAGGCTTTTGGCTTGCGCACTACAAGCTCATCCACCGGTTCAGAAGTGATGCCCTGACAAAACATGTATATATTGCACTTGATTGTAATCTGATTTTTACATCATGCACTTTACATACATTTTTATTTATTATTAACTCTTGTCAAAATTAAAACTGTTTAGTTGTTTTTTTTAGTTTTTTGTGTTTTTTGTTACCTGGGTGCGTGGCCTATGCCAGGTCTGCTGCTTGCTTGTGCAAGCAAGGGCAGCTGGAAAATTTTTGGTTCCTAATGTACTGTAATGTGCTGTCTGGTAAAGTAGTGCTACCAGGTGGTTGCACAAACTTCTTCCAGCAGCACAAGTACAAGTATAAGCTGCCATTTGAGGTGGATAGTTGGATTCAAGCGTGATCTGAAGAAAGTGATAGAAAGACTCATATATTTCACATCTTCATTTAACCTTTGTGTGTTGTTCATTTAGGGTGTACACTGTTTGTTTGTTTTTTTGGGGGGGGGGGGGGGGGGGGTCTCTAGAGACACTAAAATTATGTTTTTGTAACATGATTTTTTTTTAGCGTAATATCACTTACTGCATTCATGCTTTTAGTCTAAAATTTGTGATTTTCACATAGTTTTGGAGCAAATATTCTAGGCTATGTCATACAATTTTCAAAAGTCTTGTGAAGAAATAATCAGTATGGGTTTCATGGCCTTATTTCAGTGAGAATTTTTTATTTATTTTTTACAAACCACGCATAAATGTCATTATCTCAAAACTACAAACTTTTACATACATGCTGCTGATATATTATTGTAGCAGAGTTTGTGCTGAATACAGTGTAATCAGACTTTAGCCATGAAAATGTCACTAGTAACAGAAAAAAACACAAATGTCAGAGCATGTCAGAACACCTCCATGGCCCAGAAAACAGCTCAGACCTCAGAGGGTTAAGTGATCAGCTGGTTACTAGGTAACAAACAAGCACTACACACACAGACCCCACACCTACAAACACACCAACAGATACACAAAATGAACACACGGATCGATGAACCGTGACACAGCCTGTCTGCTGATCCTGAAGACCTCGATCAACTGGTTGAGGTCTGCTTAAAGCGACACTATGTAACTTTTCAACCTTCATAATAAATTTCCAAGATCCTTGTGATGGTACATCGACTTACAATAGGTTGAATGACACGTCTGCCATAGCCTGACAGGGTCTGTATCGCTTTTACTGGCACTATGTAACTTCGGTGTTCGGGTAGTAACAAGAGCACAAAAAGAACTACAAAATTCGACTGCTTTACGGCATACGTCACTTCCCCCACCACTTCGTCAAATTTGGACGTGAGAGGCCAACCAGCGTTTTTTTTCGGCTTTCGTGCGTATGTTTTTGTCATGGGGGTTGTTTACACCTGGCCTGTACCATGAAGCCGGTTTAGGTGGCTAGCCAGCTATGTTTCAGTTTAGTTTCCGCCAACCCTGGGTTTTAGATACTATGAAAGTAGCTTGGCTTTAATCGGTGTTCGTCGCCATGGTATCTTACGCTGCACGGCTAACCTGCTCCGGGGCAGGTTATGTTCTGGATTCAAGATCTCAGACTGAAGTTTGACCAATCAGCTGAGAGCAAAGAAACATATAGGTGACGCAACTTATTCCCAGTGTCTGTTGCAATGACTTCACCTTTTCTTCCAAATCCTGTGACATCTCAGCGCAAATTGTTTGACGAGCACTTCGTAGAGAAAGAGTTTTTAGCCAGACAAAATCCCATTGCCTTTCCTGATAGTTACTTATGAAAGATACAGATTTTCCGCGGAAGGAATGTCTTATCTTTGCGAACTTCTTGAGCCGCACATAAATAATTTAACACGTCGAATTCATGCACTTACTGTACCGCAAATATTGCGTTGCGTTTTTTTTTGTTGGAAGTGGTACATTCCTGCACGGTGGGTGACGCACAGAAGCTCGGGGAAAACACGGTTTGTCGAACCATTCGTAAGGTGGTCCTCGCTCTGCAGGAGTACATGTATAGTTTCATTAATAGTGTTCCCCGGACATGTCCATAAAAGAGGGCTTTTATAAAATTGCCGGTAAGATATATTGATAGGGTGACATCACATGAACACATTTTTTTTTTTTTTTTTTCAAAAAGCAAATTGCACAAATGTAGGCTACTATACAATATAATGCATGTTAAGAATTATTTTAAATCTTTATTATTATTCTGTTAATCTTATGATAGGATTCCCTAGCTTTCTTAGTAGTACAAATACGTTCTATATTTATGTAAAATTATGTATATATGTATGTGTAGCCTATGTGTAATATAGCCTATAGCCTATTTTTATAATATATAAAAAATGTGCATGTATCATTTTTTATATATTATAAAAATAGGCTATAGGCTATATTACACATATAGGCTACACATACATACATAATTTTACATAAATATAGAACGTATTTGTTTAACTTACACATTAACAATCAGCAATCTTTCTCCAACAGTCTTCTCTTGCTTTGGCAGCAGAGACCGTATTGTTTCGAGCTTGAAATACATATTTAAATTAATCGTAATTCTGAATGATTATCTCTTGCTCCTCCGCGGGAAAATATATCGCTCACGCTCTACCCGCGATTGGTTGTTCAGTGTCAACGTCACTCTTTAATGTGCACGTGCGCGTGGAGTAATCATAGCTTAAGGATCAAAGCCTTAGTTGACAGAGAAAGTTGATGAGCTGCATCATGGTACCAATAAAGCCTGATTGCATCGGTTTGGTTTTGTCAACTCAAAACTAATCCTGTAACCCCGAGTTTGTTCAGCTACCTTCATGGTACAGGCCCCAGGTGTAAATGGAATCGTTTTGATAAATCAGATAGCTATGCCTCACGAATTAGTTTGCCAGCTGAACTCAGGTGTTGTGAATGTGAGGTGTTTTTATCACGTAGTCCTGAGGGATATCAGACGACGCTGTTGACGTTGATTCCTGCGATTATCATGAGAACAGCTTTCAATATCTCATATAATTATCATAAATAAGCCTAACGTAGAGGTTGTAAATAGTGTAAACGAGCACAATTTGCAAACTATTATGATAAATTGCAATAATCATGTCTAATGACATCATAACGGCCAATGTTATGAAATAATGCGACGTACATTTAACTTAATTGATGTTATCTGGCATTTTGTAATGTTTACATTCCAATAAAAACAACACAAATTAAATTATACAGTAGGCCTAGACTATAGACTATTTACTTGTGATTTAGCTGCAATCATGTAAAAATGTTATAATATAATTTACGACAGTGCAAGTATTCCACAGCGACTCTAGGGGTCGCTGTTTGACAAAAACACAATTTCTACTTAGTGTGGCTTTAAATGGGGTTGGAGCTAAATTCTGCAATCAGGATTAGATGGCAATAAATACTGAAAAGAGAGAGGACAGACAACATTTCAAATAGTATTTGTTCAGGGGGTGAGGAACATCTCATTTTAAAAAATTTGATTCCTAAAATATTAACATAACATAAGCAAAATGTTTATGAAAATACAGTTATTTATATGGTGCAAAGAAAGTTTTTGTAAATGTCTATGACAAATCTACAATGCAAAAACTGAAAATGTGTCAGACAGTGATTCCAACAGAATACAAACAAACATTTATATTTCAGTCAAATATTTACAGTATCTGTATGGACAAATGTTCTGATGAAATGTATATATTCAAAATAAATTATTACATTGATGATATTAAATGAATGAATAGTATTTCATGGCCTAAATGTTTTACTTCTATTATAACTTTACATAATTAAGTTAATTAAATATTACAGATGGTTGATTTAATTTCAGTTATCAATTAAAGATAGAATTGTAAAATCTGTTGTTTTTAGGTCACGTTAACATGATAGTTATGATCCCATGTAACGTTATGGAAGTTAACTTAAATAGCCTAACGTTAACTGATTTGCTGTCTGTCAGCGCGCAGTGTTTATTGGTGTTGATCAATTATGAACGGTCATAATCATATTTTTAACGAGATGTAATAAGAGTGTGTAGCTTATGTATTGTATTTACGATACATAAATCCTCGTTTACATCGCTATTTAAAACTTTAAAACAAAGACATGACTTGACATGACTTCAGCCATTGTGTCTAGCTCGGCCCTAGTTCATCACGTAAACGGGAAAACAATAATAAACCAAATTATAATAACACCAAAAGTGTAAAACACTTACAGGTAATGAATTCATGCAATATTTAAGTATACATTACCTCGGAGATTACCAAAAAAAAAAACGGACTGTCTGAGCAGCTAACGTTAACGTTAGTCGACCGTTATTACCGTTTCCTTTAAACACTGGGGCCCGTTCTTCGTACGTTGCTTAAAACATCTGAGATCAAATGAGACATCCGAGATGATATCATCGGCCTAATCATGATCTGGCTAATTAGGTTCTTCGAACACACCTGCCAGTTATGATTAGTATAACTGGATTGAGTTATCTGAGATAATTGCGCGTTCATGCGCTGGTTTAAAAGGGGATATGTATCGATAGCAGAAACATTGATCAGCAACGCTGCTATTGGCTGCTCACCATGGCCAAAGAGCGCGCACAGTTTTTCTCCGCAGCAGAGCAAGAGTTATTGCTTGAAGGTTATGCAGAATATGAAACCTTAATTAAAACGCCAGGGAACACCTCAAAGTGTGCAAAAGCCAGGAGAGAGGGCTGGCAAAAAGTAGCAGACAAATTAAATGCGTAAGTGCTCACCATGTTATGGTTCTATCACTTATTACAGTATATATTCTTGTATTTTAATAATTTCATAATTGCTTAAATGTCAGAGCCACCTCAGGACCCACTATAACATGGGAACAAGTAAAAGTGAAGTACAAGAATATTCTTCAAAATGGTAATCTTTTCTACTTCTACTGTTCTTTGTCTCTTTTACAAAAGAAAAACACCGTTAAATGTGAACCGACCCATTGTGGAGGGCATCCCTGGGGGCAGCTCTTCCTCAGACCAACAGCCAGGGACCGGTAGTAGCAACACCTTCATTACTGGTAAATGAGCTTTAAATTATCTTGCTACACTGTAAAATAATTTTTTGATGCATTAAATTAAGTAGGCCTATATAATCCAAATGGCTGGTACAGTAATTTCAACTGTTAAATATTGAGTAGTGATCAATTGCTTTGACTTGTGAAGGTGAAAACTGCTGAACTTAATGTAAGAATATTTTGCCATGAGTTATTGATCACATTTGTTCATATAGTGTAGTTCATTATAATGCCATTGTGTTTCCTCTTTTGTGCAGTTTTACACAATACACCAACACTTTTACCTGTTCCCAAGAAAGTGGTGGCTGAAATATGTGCAGTAAGTATATCTGTACCCTATATAAACGGAATCTACAAATGAGGTTTTATTAACAAAGTTCGGGAGGAGCACGTTCAGATAATTAACACAAGTAGAGAACTCAGCAATCAATGGTAAGAGGTATATATACACTCAGCAGGCTCACCTCAATCCATTGACAGTTTTGCAGCATTTAGCCCCGCAGTACCGCCCTAACATGTCCGAATTGAGCAATTCCCATCCGATGAATAATCTTTCATCTTTGAGGAACCTTTGCCGCAATCCTCTGGTGTTATCTCGCGGGCGTCAGGCTTAACAAACGGGATCACCACGGCGGGCGAAACATCCGCGATCTCCTTCCGCGTATTTCTCTACACCGGTCCATCCAATAATTCCCGCCATAGAGAAATGGTCAGTAAGGCAACGCCACCCTCTTCACGCGAAGGAAAGGGTCTTCCTTCTTCGTCAGGCCGCCGCAGCAGGCCCTAAGTAAGCATAGACAGTATATAAACTGGACACAGCGACCCCATAGGTTTCAACAGAGAAAAGTGAAGTCAATTAGAAGCTCTCACTGCCTGATGGCGGAGCGTACTGCGCAGACTCAAACTGAGCTTGACGACGTAGATGTGACGTGAGCAACCTGTCTGTCTTCTAGTAGCTGTGCCAAGAGAAACCTGAATCATTCCCTTCCGAAACTTGCAGAGACGGAGAGCGTGAGTAGGAGGTGTCCATGAGCTAGGAGCAGGAGCAACTTTTGCTAAGTATTCTGATTAATTTACTTTGTCATTTTGCCTCCACGTCCCCCTGATTGCGCGCGAGCTTCTCCTCCTGTCCATACGGTAATTTCTCTACTGTGCGACAGAGAGTCGCGTGGTTATGACGCAATCGTTAGCCTATTTTTACAAAAACTGCATCTATGGGGCCATAACATAAGATACAAGGTAATGGAGCGTGTTTCTTTAGAAATAAATAATGGACAAATGGAGTCTTTAAACGCCTCAGATGTAAAAATATTCGCTGTCAAAGTGACGCCAAAATGAATGGGAGTCAATAGAATGCTAACAGCAGGTGGGGGTCCGCTAATCAATGGCGGCGCCCGGGGAAGCTTCAATGTTTTCCGAAACCCTGCCCCCCTGTAAGTAAGCCGCGACGCAGATTCAGTCCCGGCCAGACCATACTCTCAACGTCTGCCGGGTCAACTCAGTGACTGCTCAGCTCAACCCTTCTCGTTTCTGTCCCTGGTTGTACTTCACGTCGCTTCAGTTGTTGAGTCACGAGCCAGTTATACCATCTGGATACTCATTTTTTGATCGGGGGAATGCATGTTCTAAATAGTTTCTGTACAAATGATTTGCCGTCACACGTAAACAGTAGGTCGCACATTACGTGCAGATTGCACACACAATCATTAAGAACCTATCGTTAACACTGTCCTGCAATTTATCTACAAAAAAATCGCATAGATCAGCATAAGGCTATTAGGCTATTTATCAGCATAAATGTACTTTTATCTTTGAAGTAATTTTAAACCCACAGCTTCACTATTGTTGTTTTTTCTGATTCTGAATGAACAAAATTGGCAGCTTGTGACCCATATCCATAGAAATGACGAAAATAAATTGTCATGTTGAGGGTTCCTACGCAGCTTGGAAAGTAATTTTGATTGAGAGATTTCCAGGTAAAAAAAACAACAAAAAACAACAAAAAACGTTGCACGCATCTATCTTTCCTCTTTCTCTGTCCAGCAAGCATTGGTCTCCCAGTGGATGTTGCATGCATGAGTGCAAACCTCCCTCCTGATGAAAGGGATTCAAAGATCCCAGCCCACCCGTCCCAACGCCAGACAACCCATAACACTAGACATTCTCACCAAATGTATTCACGCCCTCCGCACAGGCTACCATCCCCTCAATACCGCCCTCACACTCGATGCTATGTTTAACGTAGCCTTTTTGGTTTTCTTAGATGCTCGGAACTCGCTATCACTTCCAAATTTGACCCCCCAAAAAATCTAAAATAAATCCACCCCACCATCTGACTCGTCAGTACTAGATGGTGAAACAATCTCATATTTGATTAAGCAAAGTAAGACCGACCAAACCAAAAAACGAATCTAAGTTTTTAACCTCTCATTGCCAGTCCAACCATACCAGTCCATTCTGGCATATCTGCAATGGAGAAGCTCTCAGGCTAAATCTCCTCTGAAACCCCTGTTCATAGACGAATCCAATAAACCCGTGACATGCTTTTGGTTCCAGAAACACCTCAAATCTGTTCTCCAACAGTCAGGCATTCCAACAAAGAATTTCTCAAGTCACTCTTTCCGTATCGGGGCAGCAACTTCAGCAGCCCAAAAAGGCCTCGCCCAACAGCAGATCCAAGCTCTTGGGAGATGGTCCTCAGATGCTTTCCAAAGCTATATCAGGACCAACCGATTCCACATTAAAAAAGCCCACCAAACCCTTATTGATTAAAACTCCCTGGGTTGTCCACCTGGGGTCTCTCTCTTTCCACCCAGCATCCAGCAAGCATTTGGTCTCCCAGCGGAGACACTCACGTTTTTTCTCTTTCCTGTTTTCTCGTTTACGTCCAGCAAGCATTTGGTCTCACAAAAGATGCAATAAGAACTCCCCGGTTGAGCAAATAGGGTTTTCTCTCTTCCGTCCAGCGAGCGTTGGTCTCACAGTGGATGCAGCGAGAAAATCTCCCGGTCGAGTACTCATTTTCCTCTTTCCTGTTTCCTCTTTCTGTCCAGTGAGCATTTGGTCTCACAGCGGACGCAGCGAGAACTTTCCCGGTAGAGCACTTACGTTTTCTCCAGGTATTTCCAAACCACTTAAGACACCAGAGTGTACAGACACGCACATGAGTAAGCAATCATTGTTGATAAATACCACATGTGCGTAAGTACCATGCTCGTTCACATTCATGGTCATTAGCATTCGGTAACGCCTCCAATTAACCATATATGGTGACAACACTTCCCTTTAAAAATTACGTGATTGTGTTTTTTCCTCACTGCAATAATGGCAAAGAGAGCAAAGAAGAGGAACTTCACAAACACAGAATTAGAGATACTTGTAAATGAAGTTGAATCCAACCAACAGATATTGTTTAGTTCATTCACTGCAGGAGGAATTACAAATAAAAGAAAAAATGCTGCATGGGAGAATGTCACCAATGCAGTTAATTCCGTTGGGTCTGAGGAGAGAACTGTCCCAGAAAAAAAAAAAAAAATGGTTTGATATTAAAGTATTGGCTAAAAAACGTGTCACAGCACACAGACGAGAAATGTCCGCAACTGGAGGAGGACAGACAACAACGGAACTTTCCCCATTGGACAACCGCATAGCCTGCATCATCGGAGACACGGCTCTGTCCGGTATTACTAAGGACGGTGACACTGATGCTCTTGCGACAGAACAAACCGGGCCATCTAACACCCAAAGTGAAGGTAAAATAAACCAACTGGAATAGGATATTGTGTTTGCATACATTTTATTTCAATTTGTAAACTTTTAATGAAATCATTCATAGGATAAACTCAATTAAATTATGTGAACATGTGTTTCCTTAATAGCGACACCCATTGTGCCTGAGGAGCTTGAGGAGCCGGGCCCATCCATTGCCCCTTCCATGCGCCGTGCGCCAAGAGTGCTGAGTGAGGCGGTGCTACAAAATCAAGAGGAAACAACAAAATCCATTAATGACCTAAAGGATCAACTGAGCAACATAACGAATGTATTGATTCAAATCAACGAGTCTCTGAAACAGATTGCCTCTTGCGCAAATACAATTGCTAATAAACCATAAACCGCTGACTAATGTGATTTCAGTTATTTGTTTCCACGAAGCTGCAAAACACAAAATGAAATCGCTGTAATGTTTCTGCACTCGACCAATGGCCAGACTTACCTAAAATGTCTGTATGATCCTCTGTCTTGTCTGAATGCCAGCGGCATTAGGAGGTGGCAGGGGCACTGCATCGGGCATAGGGCCGTCTGGTCTTGGGGGTTCCTGCAGAGGGATGCCCTGTCTGATGGCCAAGTTGTGTAGCACACTGCAAGCCATGATGATTTTGCATGCTTTTTCTGGCTGATACTGCAGTGTCCCTCCCGTGCTTTACAGACACAGCCATCGTCCTTTCAGCAGGCCTATTGCGCGCTCAACTGTGCTCCTTGAGCGCGCATGGGCACGGTTGTACGCCTGTTCCTGCTCGGTCCTCGGGTTGGTTAGGGGGGTCATTAGCCATGGCTTTAGCGGGTAACCTTGATCACCTAATGATGAAATAGTTTTAAGTAATTGTACATAGCCCTACAATAGCATTTTAAACATGTTGTAGCCTTAAATTCACCAATGAGCCAGCCATCCTCAACAGCGCCTTCTTGGAGACGCACACCCACAGAGCTATTCTGCAGAACGAACGAGTCGTGTGTTCCTCCAGGCCACCGCACAACGACGTTTAATAACAAACAAATTTGCATCACAAATTATTTGCACGTTAACAGAATGAAACCCTTTTTTATTTACATAATTAAATTCGTTGGTTGATGGTGCTTTTATGGCGATGTGGGTGCAGTCTATAGCTCCAATTATGTTTGGGAATCTAGCAATGGCATGAAAGTCCCGTTTTATTGCGGCTTGTTGAGGATTTCGATAAGGGAACTGGATGTAGGTTGGAGCCAAGGAAATAATTGCATCCAACACTGCCGGCATGATCCTACTCACTGATGGCTGGGATATACCACATATGTCTCCAACCTCACGCTGAAATGTGCCAGTAGCTAAAAATCCAAGGGTGGACAGGAGTTGGATGTGCACGGGAATGGCTTTCGTGCGATTTGTTTCTCTCTCCAACACTGGTCCTAAATCACGACACAAATCCAGCAGTACATTTTTGGGAAAGCGGTACCTACTTAGAAGCCACTCTGTGCTCTCGCCAAGCAGATCAGCGCGATCTTGGAAAACGCGCTCTCTGCGGAGTGCATTGTTTGCCAAGTCTTCCAATAACGCAAGATAAGCCATTGCACTGAGACAAATATATTTCACATCTGTCTTTTATAGGGTTTGACACCAATTAAGCATCGTGTTTAAAACTAGACAAATTATAAATTGAGTGTTTTAAAGGAAACACAGGACATATGTGGATTGCTTAATGCTTACTGTGACACTCTTAAATGCTTTTTATGTGTAGTGTCGCTATTCTACCACTAGATTATCTGCGTAAGCATGCTCAGAGGTGTGCTTATATTTACACACATTTCTACGTATAGGTACAACTTGGTGAATCCCACACTTTGCGTGAAATTGTTCTTACGCACTCACTACGCACAAATCTGTCCGTACGCACCATTGATAAATGAGGGCCCTGGTTGTGAAGCAGAATTTTTTTGCCATTGCAGGTACATTATAATTGTTAATGAAGATCATGCAACCATGATCATGCCAAAAAGTAGGACTTACAGTATTTGTAAATCCTAATGGGGGCCCAAATGGGCAAAACTGCTATGGGCCCTAGGGGCCCTTGTGGGTTTTCTTTGGGCAAGCCCACTGTGGGCACGGTGGTGTGGAAATATTTCAAAATTAATGATGACAACCTACGCATGGCAGACTGCAAACATTGTACTTCAAAAGTATCAAGAGGAGGCACAAACAATGTTTTGTATAATACGAGTAATCTGATAAAACATTTGAAATTGAAACTGCTATTTGAGAATTTGCTGCTAGCGCTAGCCGTAGCACTCCACAACCAGTCTGGACAGTGTTTTTGAAGAAATTGCAAGAGCAGAGCCTCCAATGGCCTCTGCTATTTAGCTGGAAACCAGTGGCGGCGGCTGATCTTTCAAAGAGGGGAAGCTCATTTTCGGCCTACATCATAAAAATTATTCATTTATTTATACGTAAATTCTACGTTCCTTTTCAAGAAAATGCTCTGTGAAAAATGAATGTAATAATATAATAAAGGTATAAATAATAAAGTATAATAATAATGCTACTAATAATACGATTTTTTAAATTATTTTAATAATTATTTTTGAATTATTACTAATAATAATAATATAAAAAATATAATAAGTAATAATATAATAAAGGTATAAATGTATAATTGTGTGAAATGTATTATGAAAATTGGCTAGCAATTTCGACAAGCAAATACCAAGAAATAGGTTGCAGCAGTTTGTCTTTGAAAAATCTGCGATGGGACTGAGCTCGAACAGGTTCAACATCAGCGACTCTTTATTGTATGAAATCGCTGTCAATCAAAAGGAGACGCAGCCTTTCGACAGACCCTCCAATCATCACGCGGAAGCCCGGAGTCCAGGCCAGCCCCCTCCCCGTTCACCCCCAGAGAAGCTTAGCTTCCATGGGCGGGACATAATCGCAGCATTTATCCAATGACCGTCTAGTTTTGAAGCGCTGAAAAAAACTGTTCGAAGCAGCCCCATTTAAGTCAATGGAAGCTGGGCTTCAACAGGGAAATGCACTGTGACGCTATGGGAATGTATGAGAAGGAAATCGAGTTAGCCAACCTATGTAACTGATTCTGAACGAACTCGTCTTTGAGATGAACATTTTGTAACAAATTTTTTGTCAATAAAATGTTAATACTATAGTACATATTTGACCATTCATTTTTTGACATTATAGGAGAAGCTGAGCTTCCCTTGCAGTCTTAAAGAAATCGCCACTGCTGGAAACATACCTTGGAGAGGCCACTGTGCATTATTCAGACAAACCCTTCAAGTACTAGACAGTTTATAATCTGCGATTTCCAGGTCTGGCTCAGATAGCTCAAACATATCGTTCAGCCCCATGCAGTAGTGTGGAAAGTGAAAGATTGTTCAGCTCAGTGTCACACATTCTGAATGAAAACAGAAGCAGGCTTGTAGCTGAACATGCAGAGATGTGTCACGGTTTGGATTTGTTCATGTCATGTTTCCATGTCTTCTTCTTCTTCTTTGGTGTTTATTGGCGGTTGGCAAACCAACTTGTAGGTGCATTACCGCCACCGATGGACTGGAGTGTGGACAGGATACATGCTTAAAGGATTGACATAATGCGACATATGTATGGGAATTCATAAAAAAAAAAGAAAAAAAAAAGGCCTAAATTCTTTTACTTAATTTCGTTTCTTTAATAAACTTAATAATACTATCATATATAGCTTTTTCCTTTAGTATACCTATTATAGAACAATCTTTATGCTCAGCTTTGATTAGTGACTGAATAAAATGACGTCTTTCATTGTTGTATTTCCTGCAGTGAAGTATTACATGTTCAACTGTCTCTTGCTGACTACAGTGATTACATTCCCCTGTTGGGTGCTTGGCAATTTTAAACAATGTGCTATTCAATCCTGTGTGACCTATTCTCAGACGGGTTATAATATTCTCTTCAAATCTGTTCCTGCTCTCTCTCCTCCCAGCACCAACTTGTTGTTGAATATTATATAAGTGTCTTCCTGTTTCAATACCATCCCAGTGTACCTGCCATACTGATTGTGCATATTTCCTAATGAACACTTTAGCTTCTGCTTTACTTAATGGAACTTGTAAATCTATCTGCTTTAACTTTAAAGATTGTTTAGCCAAAATATCTACCTTCTCATTACCCACTACACCAACATGAGGAGGAACCCAAATAAATTGAATTGATATACCCATAAGTGTTTCCATGTCTGTCATGTGATTCCCTGTTTGTCATGTGATCCTGCCATGTGTCTTGTCATTGGTTAATTGTCTGATCATTGTTCACAGGTGTCCCTTGTCTTGTCATTAGTCTGTGTATTTAAGCCTTCATGTTTGCAATGTGTCTTTGTCAAGCATTGTTTCTTGTAAACCACTGTTCCTGTTCCTGTTCCTGTTCCTGAGTTTTCATGCCACGCCATGTTTTTGTTTCATGTTTGGTTTTGTTTATAATAAACTGCACTTGGGTTCTCATTTACACTTGCCTCCAGTGGATCACTTTACAAGATGCTTCTGTTCCTTGTCTTTTAGAATTTTCATCTTCAAAAATTTACTGTACAAATGCTGTGAGGAACATCCATAGCTTAGCCCATTTCGGTAACACTTTATAATAACTGCACGCTATTAATCATTAGTTAAGCATTAGTAAACAGTTAATTCATCATTTATAAAGCATTAATAGACATTAACAAGCAGTTTATAAATACAGTTATAAATGCAGTATTCTTAATTTATAAGCATATCTATAATGTGTTTAATAATTGTGTTTTCATACTTAATTAATGATCAATTTATCATTTCTAAATGAAGTATTTCATTATTTACAAACCGGTTATTTAGGAGTTGTCAGTGGTTCATAAGATCACTTAGAAAGTGTAAGTAAATTATTAATAAACTGTTTAAATACATATTATTATTCAGACATATAGTAATAGTTACTTAGTGTGTTAATAAATGGTTTATTAACATGTATTTCTACTGTAATTCAGGGTTAATTCGGGTAGTTATAAAGCATTTAGTAGTGGTCAGTTCACTATGTTTGTGAGCTAATCTAAAGTGAGGACTAGTTATGCTTTGTAAAGCGTTTATAAAGAAGATTTAAAGGCTGTTCATATTTTTATGTTCTGTATCGCTGTGTTGTATTTGTTTACTTTTTCTGTTTAGAAGAAAACTGAGTCTTTAAATCTCCTTTATAAATGCTTTACAAAGCATAACTAGTCCTCACTTTAGATTAGCTCACAAACATAGTTAACTGACCACTACTAAATGCTTTATAACTACCTGAATCTACTACATTTACTTACACTTTCTAAGTGATCTTATTAGCCACTGACAACTCCTAAATAACCGGTTTGTAAATAATGCAATACTTCATTTAAAAATGATAAAGTGATCATTAATAAATGAAGAAAATACAATTATTAAACACATTATAGACATGCTTAAAAATCAAGAATACAGCATTTATAACTGTATTTATAAACTGCTTATTAATGTATATTAATGCTTTATAAATGATGAATTAACTGTTTACTAATGCTTAACTAATGATTAATAGCGTGCAGTTATTATAAAGTGTTACCCTTATTTCTTATGAACACTACTCCTACAGTTATAGTGTTGCTCAGCATGATTAAACAGTATACACTGTTGTATGTATAACTGTTGTCATTGTTACAGTGTTATGCTATAAACATTTATTCTGTGATATTTGTTTGGAGCTTTTGGACAACTTTGACAGACAGATAAAAAAATATTTAATAGGAATATATAGGAAGTTGTCCTAAAATCATCAGTCTCACTGTGTTGTACTTGGAAAACTGCCACATAACAAAAAAGTACAGGTATCGATATCGGTTTATCCATAAAGGTAAAACATGTATCGGTTTATCCCTAGCAGCATTTACTATTACTATGCATCTCATGTAGCCTGGAAATCCAGACCTAAATCTAAAAGATTAATGGTCTGGTGTCGACTAATGAAAATCGGCCAGCTCGAGGAGCGGCATCAAGCATTCATTTGAAAATCTCACTGCACACAATTGGATAACACTCTTACCGTACCCGGTCGGCAAAACAGCAAAAACGTCCTTCTTGCAAAGGAACGATTCGAGCGCTGTCTTCTGTTGCTCTTTTAGAGAAAAAGCCAAGTCTAACTCGTTCATTGTAGCGGCCAAAGCAGTTTCAAACAACTGGTGTTCATCCATAGGCATCTTGCAATGTTTACGAATGACTTCGACATCACAGCGCTGTCATCATCTGTTTAGCTTCTCTGGCCTACCTAAATCAGATAACCCGCTGTGATTGGTGCAGCTCAGATCGAGGGACATATTTAATGAGCTTCATTGCTCGACACCAGAGTAACTCGCTGAGCAAATTCAACTTGTGCTCTCGCGAGAACTCTGGATTACCAGGGTACATCTCATGTGTCTCATTGAAAAACTAACCTGTTTCTAAAAATTTAAAAACAAAGGGATTTCACTGCTTTAAAATATTCTGAATGTTAAACTTTTCTTAGTTGGTTAATTGCTATATTAAAGAAAATGTGATTTCAGTATTCCTCACAAATGTGAACAGTTCAGGTATTCCCCAATGACTCAATGTCCACGTTGTGTAACGTTTTTTATTCTAATCCCAGTTGATAGGAAACATTGTGAAATATAACAGAGCATACTAGTTCTCCTTAATCTCTTCTTCATCTTGTCTGAAGTGCAACTAAGTGGCACAACTTACCACTGTGACACATTCACACACAGTCATGCTCTTCTTTTGTTTGAACATTAAAGCAAATATACAGTTTACCACATTATTAGGAAACAAAATGTGTTTCTTGCCAAATGCAAAATGATAATTTCTAGCATTATCTTAAAATGACTCACATTGTGGTAGGCAGATCTGGAAATGTATTGGATCTGAAACAAAACACTCCCATTTGTGGTTTAGCAAAATGTGTTACAATCATCTCCCACACATCTCCCACAGACGTAATGTACTTTAAGTCTAAACTTCTCTTAAAGTGTATCTAAAAAGATGTTATGGGAACGCTCCTGCATGAGCCATTGTCTGAAGCACGTCTTAACATGTCAATCTGATTGGCCGAACATATGGACATGGCGATGTGCTGTAGTGCATCGCATAGACATAATAAATACATAGACGCCCTATTGGCCGCTGGTTCGTACGTCAACGGCGCCGCCATACTGCGGAGGGCAACTTTCCCATACCTCTCATAACGAGAATTGAGAAAAATGCATATTTCGTGTGCTGCTTGGGGCTTTACAAATCGCCACACAATTGAAAACAGGGAATTACCTTTCACAAGCAAAACTGAAAATTTGTTTCTGGTTGTATTTCATTTACTATTTTTATTTTCAGAGGAGAAAGGCCGCGAAATTTTAAAATACTACTGTTATTGTGTCACGAAATGTAGTTTTAAGAGTTTTTCAGTCGACAATGTAGTTGTTTAAAGCTCAAATCTGTGGTTTATTTATAAAGATAGCGCCTATTTAAAAATGTTATCTGACGGTTTCGGAGTTGTGAGATCCAGCGATCACCGGGCGCTCAGCGCTCATGTGCCCCGCCGAGAACAGCCTTACCTCGGCTAGTGCTAACCACTGAAATCGGTTAATAAATGTAAATTTTTTGGGGGGGGTTTTATCCAGAAAAACTGCAGCTCACCAGGGGCCCGTTCTTCGTACGTCGCTAACTCAGTTAGCTGGATTAGATTGTTGGCGATTTGGCATGATCTTGGATTGTTTGGTTCTTCAACGCTCATGTGATGGTTCCATCACAGAAAGCCACAAAATCACTTTCCAGAACATTCTCATTCACAGTTCCATGCTGGTGGAACGCTCTCCCCACCCTCATCCGGAATGCAGAATCCCTGACAACATTCAAAAGACAGCTGAAAACCAATCTCTTCCGTGAGCACTTAACCTTATAGAAAAAAAAAAAAAAAAAAAAAAAAAAAAAAAAAAAAAAAAGTTTTCCTTTCCCTTTGTAACATCACTTATCAGGCTTATGCTACTCTGAATAATACCTGAACTTCGTACTTTGAGCACTTCTTGCGTTGTTGTTGCTTTTGCCTCTTTATGATGACTCGCTGAATTTTGTCCTAATCTGTAAGTCGCTTTGGAGAAAGGCGTCTGCTAAATGACTAAATGTAAATGTAAATGTAAATGTCATCCTGGACTTGCTGTCATAGCAACAGGTGCGCAATCTTAAACCTGCTCGGGAGCAGGCTTATTTCATGTTAACAGGATTAGACTGCGGCTTCATAAGCGGAGCTGATGCGGGAAGTCCAGCGCAGCGCGATAGTGCACTTTCTGAGATATATATTTTTTCTCGTGACTCGTGAGATTGTCGTTTACATTATTAATTTGTTGGAAACGCACATTTATTTTCGACTTGTCGGAGTCGGGCTTTAACTACAGCACAAACTGTTTGCATTGCCCTAAGATTATTTGCGAGTGGCTCTTTCCTTTACACTATTGGAGATGCGGAGAACTTGATGGAAAGTGCTGTCTGTCGTGTCATTCGGAGTTTACCTGCCGCTTTTAGGTTTAAAAAAAAGTTGTAGTTTTTTTTTGTGCTATTTCCAAGCCACTAATTAAGACCCAATGTTGTAAAGCAGTTTTTTTTAAAGCAGTTTTTTTTAAGGCTATCATCATTTTTTTATGAAGATCATGCAATCATGACCATGCCGATTACAGAATATGTCACTCAGGCTTCACTAACGTGACTGGTACCATAGACTATAGACCATAGACTGCCATCAAGGCCTCAATGAAGGGGATTATGTGAACAGAAAGGGGATTCACAATGTAAATGTGCAGCCCAGTTACTATTGTGATTCTTAATATTCCAGATTAGTAATATTATATCAAATAAAAAAAAAGGCAGTTGACTAAAATCTTCCATATCACAAATGTGAAAGCAAAATGGCCAGGATCTGTGCATGACTTAAGAATTTTCAGAGATTCACATATGCACATTATTTGAAAGTGGTAAGAAAAGTTCCACAATTAAATATAAAGCTCACTGTGTATTACATACACTTATGCTGATCCTAACAGAACTGCATTTTTTCATAGGTGATTATGACATGTTCCTGCCAGCAGACAGGTGTTTTATGACCCCATTCCCTGACCCAAACCAGTTATGCTGCAGCTCTAGCCAGGACAAGGGCACACAATGAAATGAACTTTGGCTAACTAAAGGGAAGATTTCAGTGTCTGATAAGTCTGAGGGTTGCACACTTGACAGGGCCTGTGACATTGTTGCATGTGCCATATTACACAACATTGCAAAAAAAAAAAAAAAAAACACTTTTCATTAAATGTTTAATAAAAGACAAATATGCTTAGTTCCTTGAGTTTTATTTCAATGGTTCTTTGTAAAGAAAAGCCAGTGGTCAAGTGCCTGCAACAAGAGACATTAGACACATGCCTCATGTAACAAATAAAAAGGAAAAGTTGGCTATACACTGCCCACCTTTAGGCCTATGTAAAGTTATTTATGCACTTGCAGGTAGGCTAGTTCCTCTATATGACAGTTATCTGAGAGGGTTTATTCACTGTCCAGTGCAATGGAAACAAATGGACATTACAAAGTCTTATACTTTCTTTCCTTTGGAAAGTTAGAAAATGTCCACATATTTCAGCCACCACTTTCTTGGGAACAGATACAAGTGTTGGTGTATTATGTAAAAGTGCACAAAAGAGGAAAACACAATGTCATTACAATGAACTACACTCGGGAAAAATGCTCATGGCAAACTATTTGTACATTAACATAAGTTTATCAGTTTTCACTTTCACAAGTCAAAGCAATTCATCATTACTCAAGATTTAACAGTTGAAATGACTATACAGCCTTAATTTAATGCAGCAACAAATATTTTACAGTGTAGATCTTCTTTTTTTTTTTTTTGCCTTTTTCTTGGTTGCTTTTATAAACAGACAACCTATATTATGTGGAATATTTTTGTACTTCACTTTTATTTGTTTCCATGTTATAGTGTGGTGACTCTGACATTACAATGAACAAAGTAATTATGCAATTATTAAAATACAAATATATAGGCTATAAGTGATAAAAGACATCTAACATGGCCACTTCTAACGGATTTAAATTGTCTGCTACTTTTTACCAGCCCTCTCTCCTGGCTTTTGCAGACTTTGAGGTGTTCCCTGGCGTTTTAATTAAACATTAAAATTCCGAATAAACTTCGACTATTAGTTCTTGCTCTGCTGAGGAGAAAAACTGAGCGCGCTCTTTGGCCACGCTGAGCAGCCAATAGCAGCGTTGCTGATCAATGTTTCTACTATCGATACATACCCCCTTTTAAACCAGCGCATGAACGCGCAATTATCTCACTAAATCAATCCAGCGATACTAATCATAGCCGGCAGGTGTGTTCGAAGAACCTAATTAGCCAGATCATGATTACCACGATGATATCATCTTGGATGTCTCATTTGATCTCGGATGTTTTAAGCAACGTACGAAGAACGGGCCCCTGTTTACTTGCATTTGATTACAGCGCAGTCTTGCCCTCCGCAAAATGGCGGACGCGTTGACGTATCGCAGCAACGTTCCAAAGCAGCCAATAGGGCGTCTATGTATTTATTATGTCTATGGTGCATCGCATCACAGAGACCATAAAAAAAGCAATGCAGTGCCTGAATTGCACGTCATCAGCTTCTTTGTCTTCAGAAGTCACATGTTTGTTGAGCACTTTGTGAAATCATATATAATATGCCTAGTTCAGATTACACGATTTTAGCCCGATTTCAGCACGATCTGTTTGACGTAGGGTGTCGTGGGGATTTGTTAACGACAACAGGCATCGGGACGCAAGATTCGATCGTTTCATCTCGTATTGTCATAGTGGGCGACAACCGTCCCGTCTGCGATGCTTCACGACACCACGATAAAAAGACTAGCATGTTAAAAAAAACCCACGACGGGTTGCGTCAAGAGTGAGTGAGTGTTTGTGTGTGCGCGAGTGAGTGAGTGAGTGAGAGTGTGTGTGTTGTGCGCGAGTGAGTTAGTGAGCGAGTGTGTGTGTGTGTGTGTGTGTGTGTGCGCGAGTGAGTGAGTGAGCGAGAGTGTGTGTGTTGTGCAAATCTTTTTGCAAAACTCTAAACACATTCTCACTCACTAAAACACATTTTGCACTGTGTTGCAAAATGGTAAATACATGTGGCAAAAGTTAAACACAACTACAACACAGCTGTCATCGTTTACGCACAACAACTCAAAATTGTTCACACTTGTTTCTAATGATGTGATCAAATCAGTTGTCTAGAATATAACCCAGTTCAGAGTACGCAGGTACGTTGAATGTTAATTCCAACAATGGATGGAAACAATGTGAGAGGCAGAGGAGGAAGAGTTTGTGTAAGAGGTGGTGGACGAAGAGGAAGAGTTCAAGGACAACGAAGAGCAAAACCAAACGTATTACAGTAATTTCAGATCAAATTCGGGCAACTGTGATAGACCATGTTCTTGTTCATCGTCTGACAATGAGGGAAGCAGGACAAAGAGTAAAACCCAATTTGAGCAGATTCTCTGTGGCCACCATAATCAGGACATTCAGAGAAGAGAACAGGTAAATGTATTGTTTTTCTAATTTGTGCGACTGAAAGTTTACTGTATACATTTGATACAGTACATCAGTTTGTCAGGGGACTGGGGAAAAAAGAAAAAAAAGATTTACAATACATTTTACATATGAATGTGATGTCCATTACTATTGTTACTGTATGTAAGAGCATTTTCCCTTTTGTAGAATTGCAAGACTACCAAATGAGGGTGGAAGGACTCCTTTGTTCTCCCAACAGCATGAGTCTCTCATTGACTTTGATTTTGCAATTGCACAATATTTTGTGTAATACGCTTTTCATTTAGAGTTGTCTTTGTTCTTTGGGCTTACTTTATTTTTATACTGAAAATACAGACATTCAATATTACTTGCAGTACTTACAGTATGCAATATATTTGCTGTACTGAGTTGTGAATTATTAACTTTTATTTATGGAAAAATTATTTTCTATATGCAATAAAAAAAAAAAAATATTCTCTGTAACTACATGCCCTGGACGCTGTGTTCTCAATTTTTTTATCTAGTTTCTAATGAATGCTGATGAGTGGATTTATGTAACATTATTTATTTCAATTAACTTAAGTTAATTACATAGTTAAACTGGATTATTTGTTTTGGTTGAATGTAAAAATATTAATTTTAGGATAATTGAACTTAATTAACTTAATTGTTTAGGACAAAATTAAGACTATTAACCTTACTGTATGTAATTAACTTAAGTTAATTGAAATAAATAATGTTACATAAATCCAACGTAACCTAGTTACGTGGGACCTGTTGACATAAAAAAGTTAATAAAAGCCAACATAGCATTTTTTAGAGTGTGGAATTGGCAGGCCATGGATTGAGGTTTATCAGTTTGGCACTAGTCCACCTCATTTTATGGTGTGCTCACAAGGTAAGTATGTAGGCCTTTTCAGTTCACACATACATAAAATCAGATAAAGTAAATTATGCTTATTTGGCGTGCTGTCCAGGGGAGGGCTCCGAACTCTGAATTCGGCCTGAACCCAGGGTACTCCTCTTTGACTGGGATACCAAAGGAGGGATCTTCTCTGGCGAGCCATGGAAAAAAGCTGGTGGACTTAATCTGGTTCTGTTCCAGGAAGGGAGGCATTGAGGAATTAATTTGTAGGCAGGTCGTGGTGGAAAGGTTAAGTAATCTGCAATTTGCACAGTATATATTGCGGAATCCTAGGAAGACCCTGTTATGGAGATTAGTGTCCAGAGTGCCTCAGTAATGAACACTGATTCCATTAGACGCATTTAGCTAAAAATAGCCTGTGATATGTATAAAGATGACTACACCCCATAAGACAGCGCTAGATAAGGGATGGATAATCGTTCAGCTCGTGCCGTCTAAGGGGAAAAGCAGAGCAAATTATTTCTGTGTAGCAGCAGAAAGGGATTCAAAATTCTGCCAGAGATAGTATGCTGGAAGAATTCTGAGTATTGTTTTTTAACGTAATGTAAATATTTCTGCAGTCCACCGGGCGATTGTACTTGGCTGGGGGAAACATAGATAATAAACAGGCCAAATCCACATCTGCACCAGCAAGGATTTGTGCTCTGATGTTATTCGCCACTGGAGGAGGTTCTGAGGTGACGGTATTCGGTGGAGCTGGTAGTAGTGTTGCTGAAAAGAGAAAGGACGAAGATCGAGCATATATAACGATGTGCAACTGCTTTATTTAATCTACAAGGGAAATTGATGTCTTAGCCCTTTTACAGTCCATTTTCCTATGGCGTGGATGGACCAGAATGGTGGTAGATGCGGAAGATGATGGTGGGTGTCTCGTCAGCGGGGGCGAAGGAAGTCCTCTGCATCTTGACGTGCGTGGAGTGGATTGTCTAATCCAATGTCCCAGAGTCTAGGACAGGTGCTCAATGGTGTTGACGGGTGGAGAGGGATTACTCCTGGATAGGCAGATTGCGGTGGAGGTTTAGCGGAGATGAAAGACTCATAGTCGGAAGGGAAAAGCTCAATTTCGGACATGATGATAAATGGGCAGGGCCAAATGCTCTGAAGCTGTCGCGGGACAGAGGTGAGGCACGGCTTTATACCGGCCTCCCCTTGTGCTTATTGGTTGGATTGCCTGAACATGCTCCTCCCAAAATTTGTTATAAACTTCATTTTGGATGAAGGGGTCTTTGCGTAAGTTCCCCTACCCATAGAAACTATGGCTCAGGCTTTCTGACCAAAGTAGTATAGAGGTTGTGTCCGTAGATGCATACTTCCAAGTTTGTATTCTAGTATGGAGTTTTCATCGGCCTGACCCAGGTTAGGCCAGGATATATTGCAGCCATTTCTCTGGTTACTCAAGAGCAGAGACTTCCCCGAGAGCATTACCACCTGGGAGGGAATCTGTGGTGGGCGTCTCCACTAATCCTGCCACCTCTGGTGATTCAGCAGGGTGGAGGCATCTGACGGGCCATCTTCGCTCAATAGCGAATCCTTCCTTCTGTTAGTTCGGGGGGTCCCTGCCAGTTTGCTATTTCAGGACCCTGAAAAGACCGATACTGTCTCCAGCAACCCTCTGCGAGTCATAAAGGTTATATTTCGTACTCTTCCTCTGTGGAAGACCCCTGAGGTTCCTAGGGTCCCACTCTTGGGTGTGTTGATGTCGCAAGTCTATAACGACAGAAGCCTGACGACGGGTAGGGCTAGGAGTTGGTGTAAGGAAGGTAATGTCAAGTACAAGTAATGTTCCAATAAAGCAGCATCCATTTATGATTTTAATAAATATAATAATATACATTAAATATGTTCTCTATGCAGACTGTTTTATAATATACTACAATACACTGAGGTGCAAATAGTAAATGTCACTATTTGCACTAAGCGTAATAGTATCTAACAACTAGTATCCTTTGCAAATGATGACAATATGAAAATGGATGTTTTTTTCCCCTTCAGTTTTAGCATTTAAGCCTAACTAATTTATTATTTGTTGTGAACTTGTGCAAAATAAGATTACATGCTCTTTGAATGACTGAATTCTTTTATCTAGTAGTCATGTTGTTTTAAGATATTACAGTGTGTGAAATCTGTGGGTGGCACCGTAGAAGCACAACAGGGTTTTTGTATCTTGAGATCTTTAATATATCATGATGTCATCCAGCTGCACTGACAGATTTATAGCCTGTATGTAGTTACAGGAGGAAGTTATCTTGGATTAATCAGTTTCTGGATCCCTGCAGTAATGAAGCTCATCCATATTAATCAACTACACCACAGGGTGTTCTGGGTTCTCATGCATAAAACTCTTCATGGGTTTCATCCTGAAAGTATGTGTGGTCAAATTTTCCTCCTCCTTCCCACCCATTCATCTTTATTGTCAGAGGATTTTTATTTTCCTGAATTTCTCTAAAAATTAAATGTCTTATTATGTTTTGTATACATCCTAAAGAGGACATCCATGGGCTGTTCAGAGTTACAATGTTTAGCTAATAAGTTCCTCTCATATATTTTTTAAGTAGCTGACATCACTGTCACATGCCGGTCCTGTCTTGTGTAGCACATGTGGTGTTTGTGTTCCTGTCACTGTTTTGACCCCACCCTCCTTGTTATCTCATTATTGGTTTAATTTGCCCCACCTGTTGTTCCTCATCACCTGCCTGATTTGTCCCTTTTATAAGTTCCTTTGTGTTTGCAGTCTGTGTTGGATCGTTGTCTTGTACACGTCTCCTGTTCTCCCGTGACCCCTTTTGGTATGTTCGTTTTTGAAGTTGTTGTTTTGTATTTAGTTATGTTTTCCCCCTCGTGGGTTTTGTTTTGTGTTTAGTGTTTCTTTTGTAATAAATATCTTTTTCCCTTTGCATTTGAGTTCTCCCTTTGTTTTCTGTAATTAACGTGACAGAACGATCCGACCATGTCAAGGACTCAGCAAAGGGTCTCTTCCCCAGCCACCGAGCGGGAGAGGAGGCAAAGTTTTGAGGGGACCCGGTTGGTCATATTTCGCGGGACCCGTGGAGGCCGCAGTAGAGGAGGTGGGCGAGAGGAATTTCAAGACCACTCTCCACTCTGGCCCCTCCTCGACCCAGTTCCGGTGGTCCCAGTTCCGGTGGTTCCGAAACGGAGGAGGAGAGGAAAGAACCCCTCCGTGGCTATGTCGGTGGTCCCTGTTCCGGTGGTCCCTGTTCCAGCGATCCTGAGTCCGGTGGTCCCTGTTCCCGTGGTCCCTGTTCCGGTGGTCCCTGTTCCGGTGGCCTCTGTTCCGGTGGTCCCGAGTCTAGTGGCCCAACCCGAGACTGTTCACGTTCCGTCTGCCCAGTCAGAGACTGTTCAGGTCACATCTGCCCAGCCAGAGATGGTTCAAGCCACATCTGCCCAGTCGGAGACAGATCGGGAGATGCCCATTCTCATGGCCGGGGGGGCACTGATCGGCTATTTAGAGCGTTTAGCTCGGATCCTGGAGACGCCCTTCAAACCTTCAGTGTCTGTTCCTGAGCCGGAGCCAGTGTCTGTTCCTGAGCCGGAGCCAGTGTCTGTTCCTGAGCCGGAGCCAGTGTCTGTTCCTGAGCCGGAGCCAGTGTCTGTTCCTGAGCCGGAGCCAGTGTCTGTTCCTGAGCCGGAGCCAGTGTCTGTTCCTGAGCCGGAGCCAGTGTCTGTTCCTGAGCCGGAGCCAGTGTCTGTTCCTGAGCCGGAGCCAGTGTCTGTTCCTGAGCCGGAGCCAGTGTCTGTTCCTGAGCCGGAGCCAGTGTCTGTTCCTGAGCCGGAGCCAGTGTCTGTTCCTGAGCCGGAGCCAGTGTCTGTTCCTGAGCCGGAGCCAGTGTCTGTTCCTGAGCCGGAGCCAGTGTCTGTTCCTGAGCCGGAGCCAGTGTCTGTTCCTGAGCCGGAGCCAGTGTCTGTTCCTGAGCCGGAGCCAGTGTCTGTTCCTGTGCCGGAGCCAGTGTCTGTTCCTGTTCCTGAGCCGGAGCCAGTGCCTGTGTCTGTTCCAGTTCCAGTTCCTGAGCCGGAGCCGTCTGTTCCTGAGCCCTCAGTGACCGCGACACTGGCCATTATGACCACAGCTATGTGGTGTGTGTGGGCTACGCACACACTTGGACCGGTGGTGTCTGTTCCTGGGCCGGTAGTGTCTGTTCCTGAACCGGTGGTGCCAGTTCCCGAGCCGGTGGTGCCAGTTCCAGTGCCCGAGCCGGTGGTGCCAGTTCCAGTGCCCGAGCCGGTGGTGGGAGTTCCAGTGCCCGAGCCGGTGGTGCCAGTTCCAGTGCCCGAGCCGGTGGTGCCAGTTCCAGTGCCCGAGCCGGTGGTGCCAGTTCCAGTGCCCGAGCCGGTGGTGCCAGTTCCAGTGCCCGAGCCGGTGGTGCCAGTTCCAGTGCCCGAGCCGGTGGTGCCAGTTCCGGTGCCAGTTCCAGTGCCCGAGCCGGTGGTGCCAGTTCCAGTGTCCGAGCCAGTTCCAGTGCCCGAGCCGGTGGTGCCAGTTCCTGAGCCGGAGCCGTCTGTTCCTGAGTCCTCAGTGACCGCGACACTGGCCATTATGGCCACAGCCATGTGGTGTGTGTGGGCTATGCACACACTTGGACCGGTGGTGTCTGTTCTTGGGCCGGTGGTGTCTGTTCCTGGGCCGGTGGTGTCTGTTCCTGAACCGGTGGTGCCAGTTCCCGAGCCGGTGGTGCCAGTTCCAGTGCCTGAGCCGGTGGTGTCTGTTCCAGTGCCTGAGCCGGTGGTGCCAGTTCCAGTGCCCGAGCCAGTTCCAGTGCCCGAGCCGGTGGTGCCAGTTCCAGTGCCCGAGCCGGTGGTGCCAGTTCCAGTGCCCGAGCCGGTGGTGCCAGTTCCAGTGCCCGAGCCGGTGATGTCTGTTCCTGAGCCGGTGCCTGTTCCCTGGCCGCCCGAGGGAAGGTCTCCGCCCTGGCCGCCCGAGGGAAGGTCTCCGCCCTGGCCGCCCGAGGGAAGGTCTCCGCCCTGGCCGCCCGAGGGAAGGTCTCCGCCCTGGCCGCCCGAGGGAAGGTCTCCGCCCTGGCCGCCCGAGGGAAGGTCTCCGCCCTGGCCGCCCGAGGGAAGGTCTCCGCCCTGGCCTCCCGAACTGTCCATTTCCCCTGCCCTACTCTGGTCTGTCCCTCCCGTCCCGCCCTGTTCTGTCCCTCCCGTCCCTAGTGGAGCGTCTGGTAGCCGCTCCTTAAGGAGGGGGTAATGTCACATGCCTGTCCTGTCTTGTGTAGCACATGTGGTGTTTGTGTTCCTGTCACTGTTTTGACCCCACCCTCCTTATCTCATTATTGGTTTAATTTGCCCCACCTGTTGTTCCTCATCACCTGCCTGATTTGTCCCTTTTATAAGTTCCTTTGTGTTTGCAGTCTGTGTCGGATCGTTGTCTTGTACACGTCTCCTGTTCTCCCGTGACCCCTTTTGGTATGTTCGTTTTTGAAGTTGTTGTTTTGTATTTAGTTATGTTTTCCCCCTCGTGGGTTTTGTTTTGTGTTTAGTGTTTCTTTTGTAATAAATATCTTTTTCCCTTTGCATTTGAGTTCTCCCTTTGTTTTCTGTAATTAACGTGACAATCACAGCAGACATCATCTAAGACAAGCTGACACTTTTTTTGCTGTCACCGTCCCGCTAGCGGGACGCCTAAGTTTACTTCACTATATTACAATTAAATCCTAATCTAATCATGACAAACTATATATCGTTGGAAAGGTCTAAGGGTGTATTCACACCTGCCTTGTTTGGTTCGATTGAATCGAACTCTAGTTCGTTTCCACCCTTGGTGCGGACCTTTTGGGCAGGTGTGAATACAGCAATCGAACTCGGGTGCGGACCAAACAATCGAACCGAGACCCAGCTGAAGAGGTGGTCTCGGTACGGTTCCAAACTAACTATGGTACGGTTCGTTTACGATGTGAACATGAACCGACCCAATTGCAAGAAAGCACTGCGCCTTACGTTCATTTAATTATTTGACTGCTCTTATGCTCTTATGAGGATACTTAACACAACGGACATTTTGGCATAATGGTTTGTGTTATTGTTCGTTCAAGTGCAAAAGAGAATTCCATTCCGGCGCGCTGTCTGGCCACACTGTTGCGCGTCTTTCTGCGCATCGTGTGTGCATCATTGGAATGGAATGAATGAGTGTGTGCATCAGGACATTCACATACAGAGCGTTCTCTTTAGTCTAATTGCGCATAAATGCTTGACGGAACCGTCTTGCAGCACATTGTCGTCTTCTCAATCCGAATTACAACATCGTATAGAATGATGACATTGTATCATATGATACTCATTAGTTTCTTCATATTGCGTTTGTAGAGCATAACACAAAATCAGTAAAAGAACAAATATTGCAGTACGAAATATCTCCATGCTGAGGCTTTTTTTTTGCACTACCTGATTTCCCTACTTGAGAATCCTTGTCCAATGAATGGACGACCTTAGCACACGTGTGGTTTTGTTTACAAATTTTGGGTCACTTGCAAAAAGAGCAGTGTGAAAACGAACCGTACCAAACCAAAAAAAAAAAAAAATTTATTTGGTCCGGACCAAAGCAAGTGAACTATCGGACTTTCCTGGTATGAATACACCCTAAGACTTCTAAATATATATTTTAGCACTGTTTTTTTGTTACAAATTATGTAGGAACAGTAATAGATGAATTTATGACAAGAGTGCACCTCAAAAAAAAAAGTTCTGACCTTTGTCACAAAAAGTCGACACACACTTTTTTTATAATTGAAACTTTTGGTTTTCATTCTAAAAGTTCATAATAAAACATATAATCTAGTATTTGTTTTGAAATTGGACGTTGCGTTACCATAGAAACGGTATTCTAATTTCTTTGTGTGTGTGTATGTGCGCAAGTGTAACTGGGTGTGTGAGTGGAAGTATCTTAACAGAGGAACATCTATATATATATATATATATATATATATATAATAAATAAAAAACAAATTGGTGACAAAAATAATAATGATGATGATAATAGTAAAAATAATAACTGTTTGAGTAATAATCCTTCAAACTCACTTAAAACTTTATCACATCTTTAGTTAATTAATACACAAAAGACCAACAACGGAAATGGCACCGAAAAACAGAACAAAACTCAAGAAAAAGTGAATAATAAAGCGCAAGAGATGTAACTCACTCACTCGCGAACACACACTCTCTCTCACTCACTCTCTCTCACTCACTCACTCACTCGCGCGCCATCGTCGTGGAGGACCGTTCAAAAATTAAACATGCTAGTCTTTATGTCGTGATGTCGTGAAGCATCGCAGACGCGACGTAGGTTGTCGCCCACTATGACACACTACGAGATGAAACGATCAAATCTTGCGTCCCGACGCCCGGTGTTGTTTGCGAATCCCCACGACACCCTACGTCAAACGGATCGTGCCAAAATCGGGCTAAAATCGTGTAATCTGAACCAGGCATAAGAGAGATAGAGGAGGATGACGACAGTGAATCTACGAAAGTAACAGAGTTGAACCCCAGCAATTCAGATGTTTTACAAGCCATTTAAGAAATGGACAAATGAGTTACAAGCAAAATCGACGGTGTTATGTCAGCAATCAAAGAGGTGAAGGAGAGAGTGAAAGAGGCCGAGGAACGCATCTCTTGAGCGGAAGACGAAATCGTTCAACTCCGAGCTCACACGAACTCGCTTGAGTCACAAGTTAAAAAACTGACAGACAAGGCTGACGACATGGAAAACAGAAACAGAAGGAACAACCTAAGGTTGGTGGGTTTGCCGGAAAAAGAAGAAGGAAACGATGCTATTCCAAATTATAATTTGGCCAAATTGAAATAATAGGCTATTCCACAAATATCGTTATCATCTTTTTGTGGTGAGGACCGAATTAACAGTAATTTGTTTGATCTTGACTATAATTTAGCAGATTCAGTTGTATTGTTCTATGGAGGTGTGAAAATGTGTGTTTATACTTTAATATAAGTGAGAATAATTTTACAAAGAGGGTTGTGATAATAGATATAAGTACCTGATAGTTCCTCATGGTTGTGTGGACCAATCAACGCCATATAAGGAGTGTAAGGGGTAAATGCAGTAGCATGGACACTACTGGGGAAAACGGGGATGTTGTTGAATGTGTAACAATAGGTGTTTTGTTCATGATTGTTTTTATTTGTGTTTTTTGCTTCTCAGTATTTAAGGTTTGTGTGTCTATAAAAGGGAACTTGCCTCCTAATAGGAAATGTAAAAGATTATGGGGGAGTGTGAAATTTTTAACCTGGAATTGTAGAGGACTGGGTAATATAAAAAAAAAAAAAAAAAAAGCAGGTAATGGACAGGATCAAACAATTACAGGCACAAATAGTTTTTCTTGAGGAAACCTACATGGTAAAAAGTGAGACAATTAGGGTTCGTTGGAGATGGCAAGGGCAAGTTTTTGCTGCCTGTCACACTTCTAATGCACGAGGAGTAATGACTTTAATTCATAAATCACTCCCAATACAGGTTCAGAAGGTAACTAAAGATCCATTAGGAAGATATTATGCTACAGTGTACAATTTTTTTCCGAAAAAGATCAAATTAATTAATGCATATTATGGTCCAAATGATGACAACCCCACATTTTTTAATGATTTGCTTTTGCTAACTCCTAGTTTGCCTGGATACTATCTTATCGCAGGGGATACAAATTGTGTACTAGATCCTACCAAAGATCGTTCCACAGGGATTGATAAAATGCATACTAAAGCTAGGAAGTTGATACAGGAATTTATGAAAGACCTTAATTTATTAGATGTTTGGAGGAATCTTAAAGGTGATCTAAGTAACTTTTTTACCTTAACTGAACAGCTTCGGAGTCAGTGGAATGGTTATATTACTTATTTCGGGTTGATGGTGTTGGTTTCGCACCCCCCTGGTGCCCGAGAGCTGAAAAAACTCACTTGTATCGCGTGATATCAGGTCTCGCGATGTAACGAATTGCTTGACGGCACTGCACAACTACACGCCCCCATTAATCATTCTGAAACATCTGCTGGTATTCGATGGAAGCATTTAAAACTTTTTATTCAAGTACATATTATTTGTTTTTGCAGTTCAAAAGCCAGAAGGTCTAGACAAGAAATGAAACAATTAGAAGATCAGATCAAAAAATTTGAAAATGATATTTTCCAGAAAACTAGAGACGTAGTAGAAGCAAACAAGAAAAAGTATTATTACTCCGGTCCCGATATAATGAATTATCAGCAAGGAGAGCAGCTTCAAATGTTTTGAGGTTGAAACTAAATGTTTATGAATATGGAAATAAAACTGGTCGGTTACTTGCATGGCAAATCCGACAACAACAAACCATCATAGTAATTGAGAGTTCAACAGGAACTATAGTTGACCCTATAGAGATCAATGAAGCATTTATAATTTATTATAAAAAACTCTATAGATTAGAGTGCTCATTAAATGTGGATACACAGACACAAGTTTTAGAGAGTCTAAATATACCACAGATTTCAATTGAAGAAAAAAACTAATTGGATGAAGACTTCACATTGCAAGAAATTGGAGAAGCCATTGATTCTATGAAACCAGGAAAAGCTGCGGGCCCTGATGGGCTTCCTATAGAATAGGAAAATTATTATTCTAACTTATAAGAAGTTTGAAAAAAAAGTTTGTTTAGTGAAGTGTACTGCAAGTGGGTTAGGTTACTTTATAATAGGCCTACAGCAGAAGTGTTGACAACTAATATGGTTTCAAAACCATTTAGCATCAAGAGGGTGCAGACAAGGTTTACCCCTTCCTCCTCTTCTTTTTGCCATCTCCATCGAGCCTTTTGCTATAGCAGTAAAAAGACATGT
Source organism: Leuciscus leuciscus (assembly GCF_965113295.1). Taxonomy (NCBI): domain Eukaryota; kingdom Metazoa; phylum Chordata; class Actinopteri; order Cypriniformes; family Leuciscidae; genus Leuciscus; species Leuciscus leuciscus. Next base: position 28,082,474 of record NC_138742.1, read on the forward strand.
GGAATTAACAGGCATTAGGATTAGGATTAATATATGGAATTGGAGGAAAAAAAATTTTTCAAAGCTTTTGCGTTCTCTCACACTTTGCAAATGGTTCCTTTCGGACTTGTCTCTCTCATCGGACTTGTCGCCTGCTCTTAGGCCTCGTTTACACTGTCAGTGAAATGTGACCCAATTCCGATTTTTCGCTCACATGTGACACAGATCGGATGTGGTCTATGACAGTGTAAATAGGAAAAAAACGCATGCATTCAGATATTTCGAGATCACTTTATATTAAAAGGCTCTTTTTGAGGAAAATTAGGTTGTAGCTCGTTGTCTACGTTACTATGATTGGAAGGAGGTGTCATTTGTGTTTTAACAGCGTTTAGCTCACGAGTTATTGATCCGGGAAGTTCAAATCTGTGAATATATTGCCAACTTTACTTTACTCCTTGATCTAGGCACTGACCTTATTAGTTCAAAATAAAACTCTATGACCCGCTCCATTGTTAACGTACGGAGCTGTCTGAAACACTGCCAGCAGGACATTAAACAGGAAGTGTTTGTCCAAACTCACAACAGGTTTTGCGAGAGAACGCACAGTTTCTCGGGGGAACGCAAAAGTAATACAAATATTTTTTCCTCCCATAACATATTTTTTCCACCACAATGTCCCTTTAGGGTCTCTGCACATCAGGAAAGAGCACTTCAACGGCAACTAGAGAAGTGTTTGTTCGTCAAGGCAAAGAAGTGTGAGTTTCACGTACAGTCGGTTCCGTTCCCGGGGTTCATTCTCTCGCCTGATGGTATCCGAATTGACACAGCCAAGGTTAAGGCAGTTGCTGATTGGCCAACTCCAGATACACGCAAATCGGTCCAGTGCTTTCTGGGGTTTTCCAATTTTTACTGGTGGTTCATTCAGAATCAGTCACTTTGTTTCAGCCCCTATTCTTTCTAATCCTGAGGTTGATGCATCAGAGGTGGTGGTAGGGGTCATTTTGTCCCAGAGATCTCCCTTGGATAGGAGGATGCACCCCTGTGCTTTTTCTTTCTGCAATATTTCTATCCCTGTGAAGTGCCCAGGGTGCCTGTTATATGTTCATGATCCAGTCCAAACATTGGATGTTATGAAACATTCTTTTTCATGAATAGTATTTTTATGCATTCATAGGTCCCACTTTATATTAAGTGTCCTTAACTACTATGTGCTTGCATTTACTTTAATCATTTGATACAATGCACTTTTTGTGTGCATACACGTTTTACATTATACTTATATTAAAAAATACTTGCATGTATTTACAGCTGTAATTCATTTATATTAGTACATATATTATTACACTGTTGACCCTTCCCTTACACCTTAACCTACCCCTAAACCTACCCATATCAACAAACCTGTCGCTAACCTTACCCGTATCCCACCTCAATGGTAGCCATGGTTCGAATTACGTGGGAGCCAGTGGGAGCTGAGCTCCCATAGAGAGAGGATGAGCTCCCATGAAAGCAGTAAAATCATACACCTGTGGGGGTCTCTAAAAATCATCAGCACCATTATTTTAAATTACAAATAAAGCACTTTTTCCTTCAGACTACTAAGGTCGATATTGTCCCCACCACTTTTTAAACATCTCGCGGCACTAATATACCAATACAAATAAATAAAACATCTTCAGTTAACTAGCTGAGCATTAATTTCGTTCATTTGTTAAATAAGAGGCGATCTAGCGCTGAAATGTGTTGTTTTTTAAATCAAGTGATCAAAGTGCTTGTTGCCGCTGCGATCAGTGGCGCGGATACTGTGTTTGTTTGTGGCTCGCGCACAGCCTTCACTCGGACGCGCGCTTCAATCCGTTGTGGAGACTCTCTATTCGTTCCGGTGAAATTACAAAACAAACTGCATTGCACACAAACGTGTCCTTGCCTGATATACAACCACTGATAAACATAATCGGTTTTGATAAAAAATAAAAAATAAATATACAAATGCGGACAAGAACCCAGAACCTCTGACACGGTTGGCAGAAGTTCTGCCTCTGGACCACTTAAATACACACTTGAGATTGTCATATCTATTTATTTATTCACGTGAAAATTCTCACCACTAACAACATATATTAGATCTCATTATAGATATATATATATATATATATATATATATATATATATATACTGTATATAGATATATATCTAATATAGATATCTTAGATCTCCATAGATCTCTGGACGGGCGGTCTCGGCGGGAAAAGACTCTGGTTCTGCAGGCATGACGTGAACAGGCTCAGGCTGGTCAGGCATGACGTGAGGATTCCCTGGATCTAGCTGTGTTCCGGATCAAGGCACAACGCTCTCCAGACACTGGATGACGGTCTCCCTCCAGTCCAGTCCGGTGGTGTCTGTGAGGTCGATTTGATGGTTAAATGTGGCCCCGATCCGGAACAAGGTGCACAGGCTCTCGTCGATGAGGGCGCTGGTGACGGCAAGGCTGCAAAAATCCAGGGCAAAAGTAAAAAAAGTTTTGGCTCTCCTGAGCAAGGACGATCATTCTGACCCTATCGTCCATTTTGGGCGGTACGTTCTTCTGTCAAGGTGCGGTGCAGGCAGAAGAAGAGGAGGAGTCAAAAGTTCCAATGCAAAACGTTTACTAATAATATAATTCAAACAGGTACATACAGGCAGAAGGTTCACACACACCTAAATACAACAGAGAACAGACAAAGACTGACTGAAATTAAGGATTAAAGCTACACTGTGTAGGATTTCTCCCATCTAGCGGTGAAATTGTTTATGACTACCAACTGAATATTAGTTTCTAGCCCCTCCCATTCCGAGGGCGTTTTAACTCCTATGGTGGCCGTATTATTTCAAATCTGCCGGCAGTCGCGAGTAATCTCCCCCTCACATTCGTCACGGTGCCACTGAGTGTAAAAACGCGAAAGAAGAAGCTTGAATTTCCAGGTATGTCCCTCTTTGGCTAATGTATTTTCAAGATGGAGGCGCAACATGGCTGCCGCCATTCGAGCGACTCGCTCGTATGTATTCTAAATGGCAGATTCTACGCTTACGAGAATACTTGATTAGTTGGTAGAAGTAATTACACATTAACGAGCACATATTATTTTGAAAGAACAAAGTGTTTTTTGCTAAGAATCAACTTAAAAAATTACACAGTGTAGCTTTAAATACTAACACAGATGAACACTGATTAACAGAACACAGGTGATGTAGATGATGATGATGATGATGATGATGATTAACTAAACACAGGTGATACAGATGAACTGATAATGATGATGATACGTGACTTGAAGACAGGCAGACAAGTCCCATGAAAACAAACTAAACAGAGCACAACTGAAAAACGTAGTGGTTAAAACACCCCCCTAAAAGTTAACAAGTGACAAGACGTACAAATATGAAGCGGTGACTGTGTGGCAAGTAAAAGTGCTGCATGTTGGGAATAAATAGGTTGAAAAACAGGTTGAACAGGTCAAGGGACTTGTCAAAATGAAACATAAATTTTGCAGTTCCCAAAGAAAAAAAACATTCATTCTGCTTTTAGTAGATTAAATACTGAGTTTTATTAAGGATTTATTGTCTAGCATATGTCAATGTACATATACAAATAAATTGTCACAGTTAAACATTTTTACAACAATGCCTCAAAAAAAACACCTAAACCAGGAGCGCTTGTTTTCTAGCTGACAAATGTTGCACTCAAGGGAACAACAGACCCAGATATGTCACAGGTTTTTGCATAACACTGTCACTGTAGATATTCTCTTCAAACATGCTTATCAGCAACAAAAACTGCATTATCACCATCCGCCCATGCATTTTTAAAGTTTTATTTCAGATAAAAGCATTACTGAAATTTCTTATTTTTATGTTAAATGTCTGCAATTATTTAAACACATTTAACGTACAGACCCCATTCAAATGTATGATTTATACAATAAAATTCAAGTTTAAAAAAATTCAACATATATGTACAACATTCAAAAACAGTGATGACATCATCATAATATTTTGGAACATAACATTTCTTTCTGAATTTTCTCCTGCAGCCAACAGAAAACAAGGCGAAAAAAAATATTTACACTGACCCAAAACCAAAAACCTGAGCTTACCTAAAATATTAACACTATTAAACAGTAGAAAAAATCTTTGAAGACCCTCTTTCCATTTGTCCTGAATGTTTGACCCAGCATCACTGATCATCATTCTGTATCAATATTTTTGATTTCAAGTTTTCATTCAGTATCTCGTTTTCAAAAAAATCTGCTACACTTCTTGAGATAACTGTTACCTTTTCATCAGGTCAGGTCTGGAAATGATTGCTAGTTGACTGAACCTGTTGTCCAGATTGATAAGCATCTCTGGATGAAAGTCATTCTCTGGAATAGAGAGTGCATCCAGATCGGCATTGTCCATAGCTTGTCCTTCATCCGCGTAGCAGTGCGGCTCATAAACAACAAACTCCTCATCACGGGTTTGGAGAGCAAGTAGTTTCTATAGAGAAGAAGGACAATGAAAATGGTTGACCATTCTGTCAAACATTTGGACATGTTTCTTATGATCTAAAGGTTTTAAATGCTTCTAAATTATTAATGATAAAGAATGAGTAGATGTGTTCAATCCTCTGATTAGTAGTTTATGTTGAAAGAAGCATCACCTTGTTGATGATAACAGCAAGACTGTTGCTCAGGTAAGCCGCACTGCCATAAAAACCACTTGATCTGATACTCGAACGGCGCTTAAAAAAAAAAGATTATGATGTAAGAAAGGCTGAGCTGAGCTGATGTTTGCATATGTTATTAATTATTATTGTCACTTCATTCTTACTTTGAAATTTTCTCTGTATGATCTTGTGGAACTCTAGAAAACACACATAGCAGAAACAGTCCATCACAAAACCAATGAAACGACCAAAACATTGGAAATTTGCTGTGGTTGTAATACTCACCCTATTTATTGAGCGTATGAACATCTGGTCGGGGAAGTCTAGCTGTGGAGCCTCCAGTGTTTTATGTATCACCTGGAAATTTTTAAGCAAAAAGATAATTTAAAAAAAGTTACATCTCCTGTATATGATAGAAAACAGGATGCAAAATTTCACTTTAAAGGAGTAGAAATCAAATTGAACTGCTTTTAACTGTATTTTTTAAATAAAACTATAAAATAATATATATATATATATATATATATATATACTGAAAATATTTTTTCAGTTTGAATTACTCATGAACAATTAATCATACACATAACATGCATAATGAAAAAGGAAATGTTAGATGATATTATTTATGTTTGAAATAATTTTGAAACATAAAGATTATTTCCTAGAATGCTCTAATTAACCCCAAAGACAAACATGAAGAGTTTTTTTGTTACTCACGGTTCGTGATGTGACCTTGTGGCTTGAATTTACATTTGTAGACAACTTTAAGCTGGCATTTACATTGGAAGAACCTGTTTTCTGAATGCCTTTACTGGAAGGAACCTTTGTGAAGACATCCTGATGATTTAAATTAAAACAATCATTCAAGGTAACAATGAATGTTTTATATAAATATGAGTTACACTTATCAATATATTACACTTTACAATAAGGTTCGGTCAATTATTATTTGTTAATGAATTAGGTAGCATGTACTATGAACAATAGTTTTTACAGCATTTACAAATCTATAAAGTTAATGTGGTAACATTTTATTTTACAGTTTCTTACACATATCACATCACTGTAACTATATTCTTCAAATAACAAGAACTATGCATAATTTCAATCTTGTCAAAAAATGTCACATCAAGTACATGTACTTTTCAAAAGTTTTGGGTTAATTTGAAAGAAATTACTACTTTTATTCAGCAAGGACATATTAAATTTACCAAAAATGACAAAAACCCTTACAATGTTACAAAATCTTTCAATTTCAAATAAATGTTTTCTTTTCATTAATAAATAATATGTAAGTATGTCTCACAATGCATTGAGGTTTCTTGAGCATCAAATCAGCATATTAGAATGATTTCTGAAGGATCATGTGAAACTGAAGACTGGAGTAATGATGCTGAAAATTCAGCTTTGATCACAGGAAAAAATGACATAGTAAAGTATATAGTATATAGAAAAGAAAAATTACCATTAAATGAACAAATGATGTAAAAGAACGGTTCATTATTTCATGTTATTGACATATAGAACCTTGTTGTAAAGTGTTGCCTAAAACTGAATAAAATGCACCAATTCAAATATTACTGAAGGGCCGCTACTGTGGGTTGTGTGATGAAATTACCACGCAGTCTGTTCCTGGATTTTCCGTATTTGTTTTGATGAGACAACCAATGCCATCGTCCATTTCAATCATTTTTCTTTCTGCCTTGCAGGAGATCAGAAGGACCATCAAGCACATTGCTGAAAAACAAGAGAATTTCTGTTTACCTTGGTGCAACCGTGGTTCGATTAACAGTTAAAGACTGCCAGAAATGGTTAGTCACAGTGGAAAGGTTGAGTGTTTATGTACCATATAGAGAATCTTGCATTGATTTAGTCAGTACCGTAGCCCCAAGGTCCAGACACACAACTTCAATCTCTCCGGAAATGGGTGCCATATTGTCCCATCCATCTGAGACAATAAGTCTCCAGCAATGGATGAGGTGGAGCAGTTGTAAGGGTTAACAGGAGACTGAACAAAAACATTGTTGGACAGTAGGAAGCTATTAGTACTAGCCTGTGCTGTCTCTCCAGCACACGTCTCAGGACCACCCAGATCAGTGGAAGAGGAGGATAAGCATATAGCAGGAGATCTGGCCACACGTGAGCTAGGGCTTGTACTTGAACTAGTACTTGATTCTGCTCAACTATAGGGAACAATGTGTTATTGTCCTGCTGGCAAAGAGGTCCACTGACACCATCCCATATCTCTCCCAAATTGATCAAACCAGTGCTTTGTGGAGACACCCATCCACTGAGCTCAGGCTGCAGCGAGAAAGGGAATCCGCCACACTCTTGCTCTGACCATGAATGTGCATTGCTCTAATTGACAGGAGGTGTCTGTCTGCAAGAAGCAACAATGCTGACGATTGATGAGAAACACTAATGTGGTATTTTCTGTTTTCACTAGTACCTTCAGTGCAGTGGTGATTTCTTTAAGACAGCAAGGGAAGCTCGGCTTCCCCTATAATGTCAAAAAATGAATGGTCAAATATGTACTATTGTATTAACATTTTATTGACAAAAAATGCGTTAGAAAACGTTCATCTCAAAGACGAGTTCGTTCAGAATCAGTTACATACAGCAAGTCGGCTGACTCGATTTTCTTCTCATACATTCCCGTAGCATCACAGGCTAGGCTAGGCTAGCGTCGTAGGGGTGAAACTGCACACTATGGCAGACAGTGCTAATATTGTCGACCTGATTTTGGCGAAACCATTTGAAAGTGTTCCTTACGAGGAAAAACTTCGAATTAAAGCAGGGCAGATCAACACCTAAGATTGATTTAGTGCAAAAGATAGGGAAAAATAACAGGTCTTTTCAGCTCTCCTGGTATGACAAAGTTAGCTGGCTGACTGGAAGTGCTGTGACAAATAAAATGTACTGCTGGCCATGCCTCTTAATGAAACCATCTCACGAATGTGTTGTTTGGTCAAAGGTGGGGTTTGGAGATCTGAATAACTTTGACAGGGCATATAAAAGACATGAAAAGAGCAATGAACATGTGAATGCATGTGCAAGATTAAGTTGCATGGGCAGGATCAGGGTTGAGCATGCAATAACTGAAGGTGCTCACATTCAAGTGGCTAAACATAATGAAACAGTCAAACAAAACAGGGCCTTCCTAAACCGCCTTATTGATGTGACATCCTTGCTTGGCCGGCAGGAGCTGTCATTTAGGGGACATGATGAGAGTAGTGAATCATCCAGTAAGGGGAATTACAGGGAGTTCACAGAAATATTAGCTAATTATGACTCTGTCCTGTCCACACAATTCGAGTCCTCAACTGTGTTTTCTGGTATGTCCCATACTATTCAAAATGACTTGATCTCTGCTCTTGCAGCCAGCCACCATTTCTGATCAGATCAGAGATGAAATTCAGGATGCTCCCTTTTTTGGATGGCAGGTGGATGAAACAACTGATATATCCTGCCGTGCCCAACTCTCTGTCATTGTTCGCTATGTGGATAGGGCAGGTAAAATTCAGGAGCGTTTAATTGGATTTTTTTATGTTTCTGGGGGGCGAGATGCCCAGTCCATGTTTGATATATTAAATGAGAACATGCAGGGCTACAATTAAGGATAAGCTTGTGGCACAGACCTTTGATGGGGCTGCTGTCATGGCTTCAGATCTCAATGGTCTGTAGGCCAAAGTGAAAGCAATAGCCCCAGTGCAATGTTTGTGCATTGCTATGCACACAGACTGAATCTGGTGCTGTCACAGGGGGCTAAATGCTTGACTGAGTGCAGATTTTTTTTGCATCACTCTCTGGGTTTGCCAATTTTTTTTCAAAATCCACAAAGAGGACATCTTTTCTGGAGTCTGCAGGCTGTTCAAAGTTGCCCAGAAACGCTCCTACTCGATGGAATTTCACATCACGGATAGTGAGCACTGTGGAAAACAATTATGATGGCCTCCTGCAGACATTTGAGAACATCATTGCAGATACGACAATGGATGATGATACACTGGAATGTACCAAAGGCTTTGTGAGGAAACTGGAGGATTTTGAGTTTGTGTTCATGTTGTACACATATGAACAAATCTTCTCTGAGACTGATGTGGTCTTTGATATTGTCCAGCAGAGGGCGATGGATGTTCTTTACTGCAAGAAAATAATTGAGTCTCTTCTTGCATTTGTCAAAGAGAAGAGGTAAGAGGGGGCTTTCCAAGCTGTTTATGCCAAAACAGCAGATCTCACATCAGACCCACGAGATGAGCCCATGAGAAAGCGCTGTCTGACCCAATTACAGGATCCCCAAGAGCGATACAGAAATCTGTACATGGCCATCCTTGATAACATCTTGGAGCAGATTCCTCAACGTTTTTCAAATTTGGAAAGTATGCTCTTCTTAGAATTAGTCAATCCAGGGAAATGTTATGACATGAGACAGGTATTTCCAGAGGAGATCTTCCCAAGTGTCCTGAAAAGTTATGGCCATCACTTTGATTCAGGATGACTGAGGTCAGAACTTCAAGTCCTGTATTCAGATCAGGACTTGCAGGGTAACAGGGGAAAGCTGTGTGATTACTAGGGTTGCGCGATAATGCCCATTGTCATATCGTCCTATCGTCAGCCTGTAAGATCGCCGATACACGATAGTATCGGGGGGAGGGGCAATTTTTTTATTATTTATGTATTTGTTTGCTTATTTATAAGATCATTTATTTACTTATTAGTCTACTTTTTTTTTTATTTACACTTTTATTTAAATATTAACGTAATTATTAATTATCACGCGTCACGCGGAATGACACATGGGAAATGAGGACCGTCTATCATTCTGACAAGGAGGATGGAGTTGGTGGGAAAGAAAAATGCGACATCGCCTATTTGGCAATATTTCGGGTTTACACCAGATGAAAAAGGTGAGCCCGCTGATGTCACACAGGCAGTTTGCAAACTTTGCTCGAAGGTTGTGCCGGTAAAAGAATCACAAACCACAAACATGTATGTACATTTGCGTGGCCACCACCCTGCTGAGGCTGCTAAACTAGCGCCAAGAGAATGCGCGATTAGCAAAGATCGAAGTCAGCCATCAATCATCGGAGCTTTTGCAAAAAGCACAAAGTATAAAAGAAACAGTGAAAGGTGGGCTCAGTGCACTGCAGCTGTATCGAAGTACATTGCGAAGGAAATGGTCTCCTATCATACAGTCGAGAAAGCAAGCTTTAAAGACCTGCTCCAAACCTTTGATAAACAGTACGAGCTGCCAGGGCGCAAGTACTTCACCGAAACAGCTATCCCAAACTTGTACAATGAAACTAGGGACATCATTGCTAAAGATCTGAAAGCTGCTATCTTTGTTGCTTTGACCACAGACAAGCATAAACATGACCCCCTATATGTCTGTGACCGTCCATTATATTTCGAAGGATTGGAAGCTAGAAGCAAAATGCCTGGAAACAACATTTATTCCGGAGAATCACACTGCAGAGGTACTGGCAGAGGCGCTGTCAGATGCCATGCAAGACTGGCACATAGAACAGAGTAAAATTTCATGCATTACAACTGACAACGGGGCCAATATTGTTGCGGCCATACGAGGGTCGGATGGCCATGGCTGAACTGTTTTGGCCATAACTTGAATGTGGCAGTGAATTATTCACTACAAAAGGAGAAAACAAAAACTGATCGAGCTCTTGGAATCTGTCGCAATATTAACGCGGCATTGTCTCACAGCTGGAAGAGGCGACGAGAGCTCCGCAAGGCGCAGGAACAGCTCAATTTACCTCAACATATGCTGATAACGGTACATAAATTATTATATTTTATTTGCTTAATATTTATCTTGTGGCACAACCATCTTAGTGAAAAATAAGAAAAATGACATTTTATTCAGACTAGAAATAATACTTGTAAATCAAATATAATATTATTTAATTATAATAAATTATCACAACATTAACGATCGACGCATAATTGTAATTTAATATGTTGTTATTGTAGGATTGTACAACTCGTTGGGGATCAACATATGCCATGGTAGTAAAAATTCTGGAACAGCTTCCTGCCATCAAAAGGGTTTTTGCTGATGACAAGAGCCGTCGAACACTCCCAAACGTGACCTGGCAACACATTGCTGTACTAGAGGCTGTCAGGGATGGGTTGAAGCCTGTCGCAGAATTTACTGATATATTATCAGCTGAAAATTACGTGACAGTCTCATCTCTGCTGCCCGTGCTGCAGCTAACAAAGGATATCCTGAAGGAGGAGGAGACTGATGTGGAGATGACAGCAGGAATTAAACGGAGGATTTTGGAGAAACTCGACTCGAAATATGACGACAGTACCCTCCAACTAATGCGCAAAGCTACCCTCCTTGACCCACGCTATAAGGGCGAACACATCGATGCCGCACAACTTGATGTGATCAAATCACAGCTTGAGGTTGAGATGGTGGCATACTGGAATGAAAAAAATATGCCACCTGTACCCATCAGAGTGGAGGAGGAAGAAGAAAAAGATGCGGCAGGTACGTCATCAGGTGAGAAACAGCCGGCTAAGAGGATCAAAACACTGGGTCGTCTTCTTGGCAGAGCAAAGCCGTCTATGTCCACATCCACACCTGTAGACCAGCGAGCAAAATCTGAAATCACGTCTTACTTACAAGAGGAAGTAATTGATGGTGATGACAAGCCACTGGACTGGTGGAAAGAAAATAGATGCCGTTTTCCTTTAATGGCAAACCTGGCAAAAAATTACCTGTGTGTTACCGCAACTAGCACCCCTTCAGAGCGTGTGTTTAGCGCAGCCGGCAACATAATTACTCCTCTTCGCAGCCTACTCAAACCAGAAAAAGTTAACCAGCTTGTTTTTTTGGCAAAAAATCTGTAGACGGAAGCATTACTCTTGCATCGTAAACAGTCATATTGTTTTAGATCTGTAAGCAATGTAACTAAGATTGCATTATTTTAGTTCTTGGTTATTTAAGTTTTTTTTTTTTGCTTTTTTTTTATTGAAACGTGTTTGGCTATTAGCGACAAGATAAACACTCTTTTATGTTAAATATGTTAAACAAGTTGGAGTTTGAAATAAACCTGCTTTTCATTTTCATAGCCGACTGATTATTGTGCATTTATTCTGAATACGCATCATACATTTGCGGCTTGCAAGGAATATGACGATTTTTAAAAGAGAATCACTCCTCTTTGAAAACGTATTACAAGCGACTTTAAAACTAAATTTCCTTCAATCACAAATTATGTCAAGCCTGCTTGTTATAAAGAGACATCATTCTTGTACAGCTGTTATTTTAGCCATGTTAAAAAAAACCCGGCAAAACTGCATTATTTTCATTTTGTTTTAGTTGCATAAAGTGTAAACAACAACAAAAATAACATAACTATACAATAACAATTTTTTTTTATTATTACATAATTTTGTATATTAACACTGATCAATTTATGTATGATTTTTTTTTATATATTCCTCTGGTGTTTGGTGGGTGAAGGTTATGCGACGATGACAGTGTGAAACTATGCAAGGGCCACTGAATTGTACTTTGATAATAATAATTGCCTAAAAATATTTTTTTTAAAACAACAACCGTATTAAGCCGAATTATCGTCATTTTTATTAGCTATCGTCCATATGGCTGACTATCGTCGATAGACGATAGTATCGTCTATCGGCACAACCCTAGTGATTACTTGGTGTTCCTTAAAGACATGGAGTTGGACAGTGCAATGCCTCAGCTTTAACTGTTCTCATTAGTGGCAACAATTGGAGATACATCTGCAGGTGTAGAAAGGAGCTTCTCCTGTTTAAAGCGGCTCAAGTCCTACACCCGTAACACAATGGGCCAAGGCCATTTAAGCAGCCTAGCTCTGCTGGCCATTGAGAGGACACTGGTCAAGTCACTGGAAAAGACGCCTAGTTGGTTCGACAGGGTCACAGACCATTTTCTTGAAAAGGAACGTAAGGCAGAATTTACTTTTAAATAAATGGACAATTTTATGATGTAGGCCGAAAATGAGCTTCCCCTCTTTGACACACCAGTAGCCGCCACTGCTTCAATGCTATTAACCAGCATTGAAATGGCTGCAGGTGTAACCACATTAGATGAATGACTGCTGAGGCAGCAGTTCAGTCATGGGAATTCAATATAGGTTTTGTCGAAACTTGGAACCTTGCTACCGCCTTTTGTTCACTGTGTGAGTTGCCCTCATTGATCTGGAATCCAGGTGCATTCCCAGAAAACACATTGACTGATGAAGAACACAACAGCTTTTCTGAAGATTCATCTTCAGCCCTGAGGCTGCAACATGCTTCAGTAGGTGTAGTGTGTTGTTGTTGGCTGCTTGTCAATGTGTATCACTGCAAAAAATGCTTTTCTTACTAAGTATTTTTGTCTTGTTTCCCGTCCAAATATCTAAAAATTCTTAAATCAAGATGTATTTACTAGATGAGTAAAATGACATAAGATATTATGTCCTGTTTTAAGGGGGATTTAATAAAAATTAAGTGAGTTTTTGCTTAAAACAAGCAGAATTATCTGCCAGTGGGGTAAGGAAAATAATCTTGTTTCAAGATTTTTATTATTTGAATAATCTTAAAACAAGATTATTTTGCTTACCCCACTGGCAGATAATTCTACTTGTTTTAAAGGGTTAGTTCACCCAAAAATGAAAATTCTGTCAGTAATTACTCACCCTCATGTTGTTCCAACCGCGTAAGACCTTCGTTCATCTTCGGAACACAAATTAAGATATTTTTTGATGAAATCTGAGTGCTGGGTCACTCTCCATAGGCTGCTAGGTGGCCCAAACTTGCTGGCCCAGAAAAGTTATTAAAGAGATCGTTAATATAGTCCAAGTGACTACAGTGGCTCAATCTTAAGTATATCAAGCGACGAGAATACTTTTTGTGCGCAAAAGCAAACAAAAATAACGACTTTATTCCACTATTCATTTCCTTCTCTCTGGGCCTCGTAGTGTTTTTGAGCAGCGCGTCTGTGTTACACGTCAGACACATGACCAGCGTCGGCCAATAGTGAGCCTACGTGGTGACGTGTAACACAGACGGCGCTGCGCAAAAACACTACGAGGCCCAGAGAGAAGGAAATGAATAGTGGAATAAAGTCGTTATTTTTGTTTGCTTTTGCGAACAAGAAAAGCATTTTTTGCAGTGATAGAATCAACAGGCCGTCCCACTGCAATGATAACTTCCAATGCTACCTGAATACGTTGTGTGATCACACATGGGGAGAGAGAAAGTCCAAAGGGAAGGACACAGTATTGGTATGTTCTGCCCTGGAATGTCTGAATGTAATCTGGATTTGCAAATATGTATCCTTTAGGTTTACGAAGGTGAACCATATGCCAGGTTCAACAGCACGCAATACATCTACCACACAACATAATATGCAGAAAGGTAGATGTTTGAGGTGACTGTTCAAGCATCTGAGGCCGAGGATTGGTCTGAAATTCCAATCCTGTTACTGAACAAGACAGTATTTTGAATGGAAGCCCCTGGGGTGGATCTGAAGCAAGAGCCTGGCAAAGGTCCCAAACTACTGTGGGCCAATACAGGACACAACAGGGGTCCGTTACTGACTTGAAGACCATATATGTTTTCTAGTGTATCGAGGAGCCGCACATTGTTTGTAATGTCCCTCCAATGTTGTATATGAGACACTGAAAAATGGACTGTCACAGACCCTGCGGCATCAACGGTGGCGAGGGGCAGTTCTCTTATATACATGAACACATGTATTAGAATGAACAAGAAACAAGAATCACCACTTGACAGGGAGGTCCAAATGTTATCACAGCAACCAAACACAATACTCTGGTAAACCAGTGAGAGTTCTTAAGATTAGGCCTAGAAATCACATACAAACACCATGTGACCCAGTAAGATGGTAATGAGTACCCTGGTTGACCTATAAGTTCTACTAATATTCACCTCTATGTGTTGGATATTCCCCTGATGAGAGACCCTGAATAACAAATCAGTCTTTTAAGTCAGATTAATCCATGCAGATGAAACCCCGCGGGGATTGCCGAACAATCTGTGCTCAATCGAGCAAGATCATTTTGTGAGAATGACAAAGCAGACAAGGCAGACCGTTCAGTTTAGTCCCTTGTCGGTTATTGTTCGTGTCTATGTTATAAACGCTGTTGCGTCCTGTTCACCTGCCTGTGTACATTAAAGTTTTTTCATATTTTGGAATCAAGCTTTGTCCGTCTGCTTCGTCAGCCAAAGCATGACAGGTATGTAATTGATTAGAGTCATATATAACTGGATCAACATGAGATTCTCATAAGTGTACGCTAGTGCACAAACTTTCCCACTATGATTCACCATCTTTGGAGGTCTGAAACAATAAATGGAAGTGTAATTCTCAAAAGCATATGTCATTCAAAAAACGGTTTCTATAGGTTTCCTCAGCATTTTTTGTTGTTGTTTTACCACACCTTTAATGGTTGGATTGACTTGTACAGAAGGATGTGTTTTTTTAGTATTATGAAACTGTTTGCGCAATCCTTCATCATCTATTAGGACTGTTAATACCATCAAAACATTGTAAATCACTGCATTACCTATGAAGATCAGAACTGTAAGAACAACGATCCAGGCTGCAGCAGGTCCCATTTGAGCCATCCGAGCCATCCTGACATGGCAGTTGTGAGCGATAGAGCAGTCACACACTGTGACCGACAGGTTTTGGATGGAGGACAATCCCTGCTGGTCTGATATTTTGATCTGGAGGAGGTGATGACCTGAATACACACTTTGTTCTTTTACAAGACTCACCGTTGTGCCTTCAAGAGAAAAAAATGTGTTAGTATTACTGCTAAAAGATACAGAAACACAACCTCAAAGAGGTGGTGGAAGAGTGCTGTCTTTCTAAGAGATCTCTGGCATTATTTGCCTAGAGTAACATAACATAACACTGTTCATAACTTAATTTTTCTTCTGTGATGTGTTTTCCAGATTGAAACAGGACATTAAGTAAGGAATTGTGTAGGGTGGACTGGGATGAGTGAAGTCGAAGGTGACATTACCATGGGTTGGTTCAACTCTCCATTTGTCCTTAACATCTCCTAAAAGCTCATAGTGGAAAGGTGAACTGTATGGAGGAAGGTCCAGGTCTACAGCTGTGATACTGGCAAATGTGGGCTCTGTATCCAGGCACACGTTGACTGTGTTCACTTCCAATATTGGTACGTTATCATTTTGATCATTCAGGTGAATAAATAGAGTTCCAGTGCCTGTCAGCGGTGGAACACCTGCCAATCGGAGACATGGGGTAAACAGAAATTCATTTGGAGTACAAAACATGATAATGCCATCCATGATCATTCATGAGTTTAGCTTTCTTCATTATGATAAGAGGACAGTTCTCTTACGAGAGTACTCTCGTGTTGCGTAAGTTTAGCTTACGCTACGGAAAACTCCTTTTCTCGAGAATACTGAAGCAAGAAAATTATCCTTAATATTCCAGAATGCGCGCCTATTGGCTGCTCTGCAGCAACTGCTGCAACCTATTAGTGCGTCTTGGCATGACTCCAGCGCCAATGGGAAGCCTTCCCGCGCTACGTCATGACCCGCCAAAATGGGTGTGGCCTTGAGCCTATAAATACCCAGCGTGCGGGTTGCACAATGATTTCATCTCCTTCAGCGAGTGACTTCACTTCGCTGGATCTCTGAGAAGAAGCTGCGCCGTCGAAAAGCCTTCAGCGGGACGAGCTTGAGATTTGAGGACGCCGGCCGGATTGCCGCCTTCGCTCGCAGTATCTGCTGCGCTATCCGGTGCCCATATCCTTTCACTGCTCCGTGTGTGTTCGCCGCTGCGACACACGCGTTTTCCTAAAAGAGCAAAGGCATTTTTAAATGCAAACCATGTCCTGCGCCTCGTGCAGAGCCGTTCTCAGCGACAGGGACCGCCATGTGCTGTGCGTTTCCTGCCTGGGAAAGGATCACGCGGACCACGCGCTCGCTGATGGCGGCTGCCAGGAATGCGAATCTCTGCCTCTCTCGACCCTGCGGGCTCGACAGGCCTTGTTTCGCGTCAAGTCCGCTTCTCCCATGCCTTCTGTTGGGCCGCCCCGTAAGAAGCGCCACTCTCAAAGGCCACCAGAACCTTCGGTGAAGGAGAACTCGCCGACGGCGTCCCCGCGAGCCTCCTTCTCGGAGTCCCCCGTCTCTTTCCTCGACGGCCAGCGCCCCGCTGCGGTCGAGACGATAGAACGGGATGTCACGGAGGATGACAGCTGCTCTCTCCTGGCGTCCGGGAGCGAGGAATGGTCAGGCTCTATCCCTGACCCTCCCCGTCGACACAGGAGTCCAGCACGAGGGCCTCGGTCGACGCTGAGCTTCTCCGCCTTCTCTCGAAGGCCGTCGAAGACCTCGGCCTTGACTGGACCACGCCCCAGGAGCCTGTGCCCAACAAGTTGGATGGCTGCTTCCTGACAGGACGCTGCTCTGCACCTGTTTCAAGGCCCGCTCCCTTCCTCCCCGAGCTTCACGACGAGCTCTCCAGATCATGGGGAGCCCCGTACTCGGCCAGACTGAGGTCCTCTGTCTCTTCCACGCTCTCTGCGGTCGACAGCGCGAAAGACAGGGGATATCTCTCTGTTCCTCCGGTAGAGGAAGCAGTAGCAGCGCACTTGTTTCCGCCCTCCGCTGGATGGCGTGCCAAGTCAACTCTGCCCACCAAAGCTTGCTGGACCACGTCAGCCTTGATCGGTCGCGCCTACGCTGTGACAGATTTGAGGAGTGCGAAGGACTTGGTACTCAGAGCTACTAAAGCCGCCACCCAGGCCATCGGCCGCAACATGGCTTATCTCACCGTCACAGAGCGTCACTTGGGGCTTACCCTGTCCGACATGTCAGAGTCCGACCGTGCCACCTTCCTGGACGCTCCTATTTCTCCGACTGGTCTCTTCGGTCCCTCAGTTAAAGGCTTCGCAGAGCGTTTTTTGGAGGTGCAGAAAACATCTCAGGCCATGAGACATTTTCTGCCGCGGCGTTCCAGTTCTGCAGCAGGCCGTGCTTAAAAACAGCCACCCGCTCGAAGAACGGCTCCCCCACCGCCTCCGCCTCCCGCCCCGCAACAGCACCAGGCCCGGGATGCACGCCAGCGCTCGCGCTCGTTGAGCCGCCGCAGACCGCCGCCTGCCCGGGGCCCCAGACCCAGGCTCGCGCCCAGCTTCGAGCCTCCCAAGTCTTCCTAGCCCCCCTAGGAAAGCGCCGATGGTTAAGTCCCGCTGCGGCCGGACCACCGTCGAAATCAGCGCGAACCGCTCTCGCAGTTCCCTCAACAGAGGCGACTCAAATAGTGTACTTAGCAGCCAACGAGCCAGTTCCAAAACTCGCTCGCCTGCACACAAACGCCGTTTCTACGGTGACCAACATAAATCTCAAAAAGAGCATTATGTCTGGTCATATTCCGGCTCAGGCCGAAGGTGTTTTGAATGTAGCAAAGGTGCCCGCTGCCCAGAACCCACCCATTCTCATAAACACTACCCTCTCTGTGTGTCACACTCATCCAGGGTCGAATACAATAAAGCTGGCTCAGGCCGCTCGAAGTGTAGGAAAAGTGCCCACTACCCAGTGTTCACCCCTGCACACAAGCACTACCCATGCAGTGTCTCACACCACCACAGGGTCCATATCAGTCACATCGGCTCACGCCGTTCATGTTTTAAGTGTAGGAAATGTGCCCGCTGTACAGTGCTCACCCCTGCCCATGAAAACGACTGTATCTGCGCTACGCACACACATGTCGCCTCAGCGTATGAACCCAGCACGAGCTGGCAGTGTTTCAAGTGCAGATCACGTGTTTGCCTCTCAGTGAAAAACTCTCTGCGCCTCGCACCGCGAGCCCACACAGCTGTGTCTGTAATACAGCATCTCCCCATTCGTATGACCGGGGTGCTAGCTACAGAGCCAACGCACAAAGTACTGTCTGCCCCATTCAAAATTAACATGATGAACGAACCGTTTCTTCATGGTGTGGTCTCCGGGTCCCCGAGTGCGAGCGACTGGAAACCCAGACTTCATTCTACCCCTGTCAATTCACGCGAAAGCATGGGAATTGATTCCAGGGGTTTCAGAATGGGTACTAAAGACAGTGAAACAGGGCTACTCGCTGCAATTCGCTCGCAGACCGCCGCGCTTCACAGCACGGGTCGAAACATCTGTGAATCAAGAAGTAGCATACCTACTTCGCACCGAGATAGCGAATTTGCTGAAGAAAGGGGCAGTGGAACACGTTCCCTTAGCCGAGAGCGAGTCAGGGTTTTACAGCCGTTACTTCTTAGTACCAAAGAAAGACGGCGGACTCCGCCCTATATTAGATCTCAGACGTTTGAACAAAGTGCTGATGATATGCTCGTTCAAAATGATCACAACCAGACAAATCCTCGCTCGAATTCGACCGGGGGACTGGTTTATATCAGTGGATCTGAAAGACGCTTATTTTCAGATCCAAATAGCAGCCCGTCACAGGCCATTCTTGAGATTCGCCTTCGAGGGCCAGGCTTATCAGTACACCGTCCTTCCCTTCGGCCTGTCTTTAGCACCTCGTACATTTACGAAGTGCATGGACGCGGCGCTTGCGCCCCTCAGACAACGGGGCGTGAGAGTCTGGATCAACTCTATCCTTTCTGGGGATAGAGTTGGACTCCAGGTCTATGGTGGCGCGCCTGACGCGAGAACGCGCGGCGGCAATCCAGCGCTTTGCAGCAACATTCACTGTAGGAAAGAATCTTCCCCTCAGAATGTTTCAGAGGATGATGGGTCTCATGGCCTCAGCCTCGACGGTGCTGCGGCTGGGTCTGCTACACATGCGCCCTTTTCAGCTGTGGTTGAAACGGCGCGTACCAGCGAAAGCGTGGAAGACAGGTTTGCTTCGTCTCACGGCGAATCAGACATGCGTTGCAGCTCTGAAACCGTGGATGAGAACCGGCTGGTACCAGACCGGTGTGAGCTTAGGCGCCGCCTCACAAATCAAAGTGATCTCGACAGATGCCTCCAAAACGGGTTGGGGCGCCCTGTACGAATGGAGACCTTCCATAGGCCTGTGGTCAGATGCGGAAAAGCGTCTACACATAAACTGTCTAGAGATGAAAGCGGTCGAAAACGCTCTTCAGTTCTTTCTCCCTGTGTTAAAGAACCACCACGTTCTCGTCAGAACAGACAACACCTCAGTGGTGTCTTATATAAATCGCCAGGGCGGCCTCAAGTCCCGGAGCCTTCTTGCAATAGCAAAACGCCTCCTCATATGGGGCAAGTACAACCTGCGCTCGCTGAGAGGGCCAGGGCCAAGCTCTCCCCAGGGGAGTGGTCTCTGCATCTCATGACGGTGCAAAATATCTGGGACATTTTCGGCAGAGCAGAGGTAGACCTGTTCGCGTCACAGACCAACGCTCACTGCCCAACATTCTTTTCAAAAGAAAGGGACGCGCTGGCCCAAAACTGGCCCAAGCGCCCTCTCTATGCGTTTCCCCCGGTCGCCTTGTTACCACAGGTAATCAAGCGAGTCAGGGAGACCAAATGCTCGATACTCCTGATAGCCCCGCTATGGGAGAATCAAGTGTTGTTCCCAGAACTAATGGAACTGGGGAACACAGCTCCATGGCCAATTCCGCTGAGGAAGGACCTGCTGTCCCAGGCCCAGGATGCAATTTGGCACCCGTACCCCGAGCTGTGGGTCCTACACGTGTGGGCGATCAACCATCACCATTTCACCTCCCAGAGGGAGTGCTGAACACGATCACACAGGCTAGAGCTCCGTCTACTAGACGGCTCTATGCGTCTAAATGGTCAGTGTTCGCCGAATGGTGTTCAGCTCATGACTTTAACCCGCTAAGTGGTGAGGTAACGGTTGTGCTTTCTTTCCTGCAAGAGCTGCTGGACAGCGGGAGAACCCCATCCACGCTCAAGGTGTATGTGGCGGCTATAGCGGCTTTCGCGAAGCCTGCAAATGGCCAGTCACTAGGAAAGAACGACCTCATAATCCGTTTCCTCAGGGGTGCTAGGAGACTGAACCCTCCTCGACCACCCTCGGTTCCAGCGTGGGACCTTTCCATGGCCCTTGAGGCCATGAAAGGTAGACCATTCGAACCATTACAGGCGGTGGAACTAAAGTACCGCCTTTCTGCTGGCACTAGCCTCAGTAAAGCAGGTGGGTGACCTGTACGCGCTCTCAGTAAGCGCTACATGCTTGGAATTTGGGCCTAATGACTCTAAAGTTATCCTCAAACCAAGGCATGGTTACGTCCCGAAGGTGCTTGCGACTCCGTTCAGAGCGCAAGTTATTTCCCTTTCGGCACTCCCTGCGTCCGACAGGGAGGCTGGAGTTAATCTCCTTTGCCCAGTGAGGGCTTTAATGATTTATGTGCAACGCTCTGCTGCCTATAGGAAAACAGAGCAGCTCTTCATTTCGTTCGGTGGCCGCGTCAAAGGGCTGGCCATCTCGAAACAGACCCTGTCCAGATGGATAGTGGATGCTATCACATCAGCCTATACTTCCAAGGGCCTGGATTGTCCCTTGGGGGTTAGGGCCCACTCGACTAGAGCTATGGCCTCGTCGTGGGCATGGACAAGTGGGGTATCACTTCATGATATTTGTATGGCAGCAGGCTGGGCCTTTTATAACCTAGAAGTGCCTGCCTTACAGTCTGATTATACCATATTAACACTGTCTACCCAACTCAGTTTGATTAGACTGTTGATATGCTGAAACGTCCTGTGGGCTTATGCAGTTCAAGGTTGAGGTACTGCCTTAACTGTATATATGTGCGCGCACCTATCTCACTTTACCGAGTCGTCCCTCCCCGTCTACCGCTCTGTGTGTATTCCACTGATATGACCCCGGGGCACACTGCCCTTGAGACATTAGTGTTGGGAATTCCGCACGCACAGCGTTTTACATGGGGTTCCCGTAGCGTAAGCTAAACTTATGCAACACCAGAGTACTCTCGTAAGAGAACGACACTCTTACTAACGTAACCTCGGTTCTCTCTAGAGAGGGAACGAGTGTTGCGTACGCTGCCTGTGCTGCATTATGGTTTCGCTTACAGTCGACTGAAATCATTGTGCAACCCGCGCGCTGGGTATTTATAGGCTCAAGGCCACACCCATTTTGGCAGGTCATGACGTAGCGCGGGAAGGCTTCCCATTGGCGCTGGAGTCATGCCAAGACGCACTGAAAGGTTGCAGCAGTTGCTGCAGAGGAGCCAATAGGCGCGCGAGCTGCGTTGCCTATGTCTGCCTACTGCAGCAAATGCGTTTTACATTCTGGAAAATTACGGATAATTTTCTTGCTTCAGTATTCGCGAGAAAAGGAGTTTTCCGTAGCATAAGCTAAACTTACGCAACACTCGTTCCCTCTCTAGAGAGAACCGAGGTTACGTTAGTAACCGAGTGTCGTTTTATCACCCTAACATTTCTGACACTGACTTTATGCCATTATCGTAAGTCTGGTTACACAAGACTAACTTGGCTAGCACATTTTTTTCATGCATTTTCCGCTAGACAGATGTTAATGTTGGACCCTGTGTGGTTAATTACTTAATTAAATTAAATTTGTAAATAAGTTTGTAAATAAAGTAAAATAACTTCTTTGTCCAGGTATACTTCAGAATATGAGAATATCTATAATAGTTAGAAGTACACTACTGTTCAAAAGTTTGTGGTCAGTCAGATTTCTCTTAAGTCTGTTATGCTCACCAAGGCTACGTTTATTCGATCAGAAATACAGTAAAAGCAGTAGCATTGTGCAATAATATTCCAATTTATCTCTGTGATGCAAAGCTGTAATTGCAGCATCATTACATAGTCTTCAGTGTCACATGATCCTTCAGAAATCATTCTAATATGAAACATTTCTGATTATTATCAATGTTGAAAACTGTTGTGCTGCCTAATATTTTTGTGGAAACAGTGATAACTTTTTCAGGATTATTTGATGAAAAGTTCAAAAGAACAGCATTTATTTGAAAAATAAATCTTTTGTAACAAAAATGTATTTACTGTCACTTTGGATCAATTGAATGCATTTTTGCTGAATAAAAGTATTCATTTCTTTAAAAACCATCATCTTACCATCATCCACAGCATATAGGGTTACTCTATAGGTGCTGTTTATCCCAAACGGCGACTCTCTGTCCAGAATTTTATTCGTGGATACTAGTCCAGTCTTTGCATTAACAATTATCCATCCATCAATATCTTCACCTTTAACAAATCTGAGAACCAAAGAAATACCAGATGAATTCACCTGTGTATATATGTGATCCTGTACCTCCAATAAACTACAGTGGCATTAGTTTTACACATATTATTAGCTTCTCATACTTAAATGTGTTTGTATGGCTTCCATCCATGTCTTTAGCAGTGAAGGTTGTAAGACTTGTTCCTGCTGCTATGTTCTCCATTATGTGAACGTGTTTAACAGGGGGTATAAATACCGGAGGGTCGTTGACATCTTCAACATAAATAGTCACTGAAATGGTATTATAGAGGTTTTCAACACTCATGCCAGAGTTTTGGGGTATAACTTCGACCTCCCACTTGGCATTCTCTACTTGCTTTTTGACCTTACATGAAAAGTAAGGAAGTTCGTTCTGCACACTGATGGATAGATTTTTGTATGTTTGCTCCTCGTAGTCCATTTGCTAGGTGTTTGGAATGAGCCAAAAAATAAAGAGAGTTCAGAGAAGTGTCAACATGAATGTACATATTTTCATATCTTTTTTTTTATGTCAAAATAGCTCCAATCCCAGCAGAGGCAACAATATAACGACAAGGTATTTCGGTGCAAACTTCTGATTTCTGGCGCAATCAAAACATTTTCTCTGTTTGTTTAAGCATCATAACCAGCCTAAACCAGCAACACTGACTCAACCTTTGGGCACGCTGACTTACACAATAAAAACGTCAAACATGCCTACCTTAACAACTGTTAAAATCCCCTCGTTTGTTTTAGGGTCTGTTTCAATTTTGAACTGCTCTTTTTTATCTCCATGGATAGTGTATTTGGCTTTCCAGGCTTCTGAACCACGGGTGTCTTTGTCTGTTACTTGCAGTCGCAGAACTTCAACCCCAGTTTCTCGCTCCTTGACCTTCCCAGGTCCCTGAAACACAAGTCAAATATTTGGTTGGGTTTTATAGGACAATATGCCTACCATTAAAATAAATACAATAAAAAAATAAAAAATAACAAGCAATCAAAACTTGGAAAATTCCAGTCCAATATGAAACCTACTGTTTTGCCAGAGAACTCTGGAAGATTGTTGTTTTTGTCCAAAATATTGATTATCACTGTACTTGTACTTGATAATTGTATCTTTTCCCCTTTGTCCTTTGCTTCAACCAGGATTGTATATTTCTGAGCTTTCTGGAAAATATTAATTTAGTAGAAGATTTCTTGTGTAGGAATGGAGAAATATTTATAAAGCACAAAAAGCACAATGCATGCCAAACAGGTAAAGGTACAAAAGTAGCTTATTATTACAAATGAAAGAAATTAGTTTCATACCTCATAGTTCAAACACCCATTAAAATAAACGTTTCCGAATTGTTGCTGTTGCTGATTTACATCTTTTTGCTGCTGAATATAAAATTTAACATTATCTGGTGTTGGTGTGACAGACTTGATTGTTAAATCAAATGTTCCATTGTTTGTTCTTGAATCATCTTCATCAGATGCCAGTACTGTCACTACTGTTTTACCTAGACAAAAAGAGCTAGATGAATAAAAAGTCATTTCTTCACCCTCAAAGAATTTATTCAATATTTAAGAATTTTTCACCCAGTCCTTATTTATTCACCCTTATGTTGTTTCAAACCTGTATGCTGTTTTTACTGCTGTATTACAGAATCCAATCCTATCTGTTTAATATCCATGGTCATTACACTTAGGAAATAAACTTTACACTTTATTATAAGTATCTTTAACAATAGCTGGGCGTGAGAATCTGATCAAAATAAGTTGTTTAGGGGCTATTCATTAAAAATCTTGCTCTCATATCTTGTAATAACTTAAAGGTACAATATGCAATATTTTTTTTGCCGCTAGAGGGCGCTACATTCCAAACAACAACAACGGCGTAGCTTGATGACGATGTGAAGGAGCGTGGAATGATGGGAACTGTCGTTTTAAACTCCACCGTGGATGTAAATCAGTCAGACGGGAATCGAAAAATCATGTTCATGGATGAGGTTAAGTTATATTTTTATAAATGTTGCGTTTAATGACATGCTTTTTGTGGCGAGGGGGGCGTGGTTCAGCGCGGTCTGTAACGGGAGAGAGAAGAGACGAGCAAGTAGGTCAAGTGCAAAGTATTATTGGCGTGGAGAGCTTATAAGCCGCGCTGGAACGAGAGAGAGACTGGAGAGAAAATTGGACGCAGAGAAAGAGAACCGGTGGATCCGAGCTCTCATTTTTGAACTGTTTTGTGCCGTCGCGGTTGCCACGGTGAATGCGCGTTGTGCGCGGCTTTTGTTTGTTTTGCTTTATTTTAATAAAGTAGCCTACGAGTCCCAGTCACGCCGACCCCTGTCTTCTTCCTTCCTGACTCTTAAACCTCATCACACTTTTATTTCATTAAAATGAATTAACCGCAAGAAAAGTAAGGTTTAATACTAAATTGGTTATCATAGATGTTACTGTATTTGTTGAATTCATTGTTGTGATAACGCTGCGCAGTTTTACGTGTTCTAAACAATTGTTGTAAAAGTACATTCGAACACACCCACATCATTTGCCAAAATACTGATTAATCTTTATGTATAACACATGCTATGTTTATTTACATGGCCATAAACACCAGACGTGATAAACAATGTCAATAAACTAAACACAAATCTAAAGCAATAATACTTTCCTTACATAAACATAACTATTACCGAATGCTACATTTGGAAAATATAAAATTAAGCATGCTTTGTCGACAGAACCAGCAGCAATCGGTAAAGAATAATTGTGTACCATAACGACTGCAAGAAACAAGCTAAAGTTTGTGGCTTGATAGACGCTACAACTACAACTTCCGCATTTGTCCAGGACTCCACGCAGTACGAGCGGAAACCGAGGGTGACGCGGATATGACGCAATTGACTGGCGACTCCCAGCTCACCCCTGTTCTAACGCCCCGTTTCCTTGGATAAAATCGCAATTTTCTCACGATTTAAAAATAGTTGGAAACATTTGGGATATTGTAAGTAATCAACTTAACAAAATATATAACACTGCCCTTGAGATTTTGGGATATTTTAATGCAAAATTCTTACATATTGTACCTTTAAATAATAAGTTATAATGCCTCAAATTAATTTGAACTTTGATTGTAAAAATAAATACAAATAATTGTTGTGTCATGTGTAACAATTCTAATAATTTGAAAGAGAAATTTTCTCTAATGAGAGAAAATATATATAATGGTCTGCAACTACATAAAAAAAATGTCAAATGCCTTGTTGTGGGTGAACTAATCATTTCATTTTACAATTTCATAAATAAATTAGTGAAGTGCAAACTAAACTGGGTTACCTTGAGAATGTGACTCATCCACAGTCACTTCATAGACCGACTCCTGAAATTTTGGAGCGTGATCATTTATGTCCAATATTTGGATATGAAGCCCGAGCCTTGTATCCACTTCATCGGTTGATTTGTCTTTTGCTTCAAATGTCGACTGTAATTGAGTCCAGCGCATGTCAATATACAAGCCTTTTTTGCAGTGTATTTACATGAATTTCAATGCGATTTGTTTATTAGGGAGTACTTACTCTGAGAACTTTAATTCCTTGTTTATTTTCAAAGTCCACCGTTCCATTTACTAAAACATAACCATCTTTATCAATACTGAGAATATCCTTTGGCTCTAAATCCACACCCTGACCTTTTAGCTGGTATCTGACTAAATAAGACCTTTCAAGTTCAATCTGAAACACAAACAACATGCACACTTAAGTGTTCACATAATAATGCTAATCCAGTACTTGTATACATATGTAATGTGAAAAACGCTATAAAAATTAAATGGAATTGAACGACAAAACAGGTAACTGTTTCTAACTCCGCTCACCTTGCCTAGTTTATATGGAAATGGACCAGGGTTTTCTTCCTCAATAGTGAAAGAATCAATGATCCATGCGCGCTTCTGTCTTCGGCTGTCAGCCCATACACACACGGTCCAGGTAAACTGAGATAAAAAGAAGTGAATAAAGAAGTTATAAATAATGTTATGAAAGTTGTTATAAAGGTTATGTCAATACGTGAATCTCACGAATTCCGGCCATAACATCCTATTTTACCTATATTTTCATTACCTTCAGTGCTGGATAGATTATTTACAAATTGTAGTCCATCACTGAATACAAATTACATGAAATTTGTTTTAGTTAGTAACATAATCTATCACATTACACTTAATATAATCTGATTACTTTTAGGTTACTTTGGACCTAACTCGTTTATCACATTGATTTGAGTAAAATCCTTTATCATGCTGATAAAAACAAAAAATACAAAGAGAAAGAAAAATTATTACATTTTCTGTTTTCAACAACATTATTATTAGAATTTATTAGGATTAACCCCTTGAGATGTATCATCTCGTTTTTGAGGGGGTCCTTACAATGAAACAATTACAACTTAGAACATAACAAGATTACAATTAACAATACATCAACAAACAGGCACACACAAAAAAAAATCAATCAATAATAATAAAAAATAACAATAATAATAATTAAAATAAAATAAGCAACAGTACACATAACAACAACAACAGTTTCAATGATAGCATGTGCAATCTACTTTAAAATAAAATAATAAAGATTGTTTAAACAAACCGAAATGAAGTAATGGATCTAATATCTACAGGCAAATTATTCCAGTCTAATAGTGCTTTAAACATAAATGCTCTCTTACCAATTGTTTTTTTTTTAACACGAGGGATGAGAAAGTAAGTCTGGACAGAATGCCTAACTTGCTGGTTTGAAGAAAAAAAGTACAAAGTATTGTTGTAGATAACTAGGATAATCAAAGCAAATACATTTAAATATAAACTGGAGCCAGTGAATCTGCCTTCTCACATTCAAAGATGGCCACTGAAGTGCATCATACATTGTACAGTGGTGAGTGGAAAAATAACATCCTAAAACAAATCTGCAAATTCTATTATATGCCGAATTAAGTGAGACAAGATCAGATTTTAATGCCGTCTGATAAACCACATCGCAGTAATCAAAAAACGGAAATATTAATTGAGCAACTAGTTTCTTACGAACACTATAAGAGAAGCAATTTCGAGATTGATGCAAAATGCTCATTCCAACACTGACTTTTCGTAAAACATGATTAATGTGTGGTTTAAAGGAAAGTTTAGAATCAAGCCATTCACCAAGATATTTAATAGTATCAACTCCATGCAGAGGAGTACCGTCTTTACATGATATAACACAAGAAAAGGTTTTGGAGTTAAGTTTATGTCTAGACCCAAAAATCATAGTACTGTATATGACTTGGTTTTATTAAGCACTAATTTATTAGCCAAAAGCCAGTCTTGTAAACTATTAAAATCCGATTGAAGAGATAATTGAATTTGTATAGGGTCAGAATTAAATGTATATATGACAGTATCATCCGCATAAAGTTGAACCTGACAATTTTTAAGAAGTAATGGTAGATTATTTACATAAATAGAAAAAAGAAGTGGTCCCAAAACTGAACCTTGAGGAACACCTCTTTGTTGAATCAGAAAATCTGATTTATTCCCATTTAGGACAAAACATTGTTTCCTGTTATGCAGATATGAATTAAACCACAAAATTTTATTTTTTGAAAAACCAATAGCATGAAGTTTATCTATAAGCAAATAACGATCAACCAAATCAAAAGCTTTAGTCAAATCAAGAAAAATAGCACCTGTGAGCTTGCCATTATCTGAAGCTGAAAACACATCATTTGTAAACTTAAGTAATGCAGTAGTTGTGGAATGATTAGACCTAAAACCAGATTGAGATGATGAAAGAATATTATTAATACATAAATAATTTGAAATTTGTTTATAAATTAATTTTTCAAAAACTTTGGATATAGAACATATAATAGATATTGGTCTATAATTATTAAGATCAAGTACATCACCTCCCTTATAAAGTGGAGTAATGCGTGCACATTTCCAGATCACCGGCAACTCACATGTAGACAAAGATAGATGAAATAATTCAGCTAGTGGATACATACGAATATGTGAAGTTAATTTAAGATACCTATTTTCAATTCCATCTAATCCTTCACCACCACTAGTCACTTTGAATTGATCAATGGCACTCTGAACATCAATTGGAGCAATCTTCCCAAATGAAAATGAACTATTACATGATGAAGTCTCATTACAAATATCGGTATTCAAGTAAGAGGCAGATACTAAAGTAGACCAAACTGAAGAAAAATGCTGATTAAATTCTTGCGCGATAGATAAGGAGTCATGAAGTATTGTATTATTATCAACTCTAATTTGATTGACTGAATTTTTATTTGATGTATTAATAATGTTTTTAATTTTATTCCAGAATTGTTTAGGATTTTTATAATGGAAAGAAAGACATTCTTTATAATAATTAGACTTTGCATTTCGAGTTTTTGTCTTGCTCAAATTTCTCAAATGTCCATAGACTTCCCAATCAACATTACTTCTTGTCTGACGAAATGTTGCCCATGCTTTGTCCCTTTGCCTAAAGAGACTAATAAGTTCCGAATTAATCCAAGGAAGATGATTGCCCTTAACCCTAACAATTTTCCAAGGTGCATGCTTGTCTACAACATTTATAAACTCAGTATATATAAAGAAATTCCCAAGCATCTTGAACATTAGGAATTAAATGATATCTAATCCAATTAATAGAAATCAGATCATGAATAAATAAATCTAAATTCAGTTTTTTATAGTGTCTGATTTTAATTAATTTTGGTGGCAATTTAGGTACTTTAATTTTCCATACACAGAATATAATCGAATGGTCACTAAAGCAATCAGACATCACACCTGACCTTACAAATCTATTTGGCTGTGAAACAAGTATCCAATCAAGAAGAGATTGTGTGCGAGAAGTAATTCTAGTAGGCTCAGTAATTAATTGGGTAAGATTTAAATTATTAAATATATTTTTCTCTTTATTACATGACGTATCCAACCCATTCTTATTGAAGTCGCCTAATAAGATTAACTCATTTTTACCAAAAACTGAATTAATAGTGGATATCAGGCAGTTAAAGGACTCCACTGGTGAAGCGGGTGGTCTGTATATGCTCCTGATGATTATACATTTATTTAAATGGAAAACCACCTTAAAAGGATAGTTCACCCAAAAATGAAAATTCTGTCATCATTTACTCACCCTCAAGTTGTTTCAAACCTGTAAGAATTTCTTTTTCCTGCTGAACACAAAAGAAGATATTTTTAAAAATGTCTGTAACCAAACAGTTGATGGACCCCAATGACTTCCATAGTATTTTTTCAACTGTTTGGTTACCGACATTTTTCAAAATATCTTCTTTTGTGTTCAGCAGAAAAAAGAAATTCATACAGGTTTGAAACAACTTGAGGGTGAGTAAATGATGACAGAATTTTCATTTTTGGGTGAAATATCCCTTTAACAAAAATACATTCAAAATATAAAGGATCAACCGAAGGTATAATTAATTCAGATACAAGACCTGTAGAAACATATATAGCCACACCTCCACCCCTGGACCACCTATCCGATCTATAAACAACATAATTGGTTAAGTTCATTTCATTATCTGAAACATTGTTCTTGAGCCATGTTTCTGAAAGAGTGATAATATCAGGCTTATTTAAATCAACCCACGCACGAAGTAAATACATTTTACACACCAGACTTCTAATATTCAAGTGAATGATTTTTAATCCCTTAACCTTATCCAGCTTGAAAAATAACTAACAACTAGATGTACCGCATCGCGGTACAAAATATGACCGCCGCTCAGGCCTGCACTGGCTTTCCACAAAAATAAATGACGTGGAGTAATTTGGCTGTATTGCGTGTTTATGTATATACCTAAAAAAAGTAATAGTATGTGCATGTCTGTCTGTGTGTGTGTGTGTGTGTGTGTGTGTGTGTGTATGTGTGTGTGTTTGTGTATGTGTGTGTGTGTGTGTGTGTGTGTGTGTGTGTGTGTGTGTGTGTGTGTGTGTCTGTGCGTGTATGTATGTGTGCGTACATGTGTGCGCGTGTGTGTTTGTGTGTGTGTGTCTGTGCATGTGGATTTGTATGTGTGTGTATGGGTGTGTGTCTGTGCGTGTGGATGTCAGTGTGTGTGCATGCTTGCGTTTGTTTGTATTCCTGCATGTGTGTGTGTGACAGTATCATCCTAAACCAGCAACCCTTCGCTCAACAGCACCATCTACAGGCCGATGAGTGTACAGTCACTAAATGTGCACATAAATGAATTTATTTTATACCCCCCCCATGGATGAAATTCTACAAAACTTAGCAGAGGATACCCCCAGAGGATGTCAAGTTAATCATACACATGAAATATGGTGCAGTTCTGAACATCTCCACTGAAGATAGGGGCGATTAAAGCAGAATAATATTGCATTTTCATTTTTTATGGGAGGGGCGCAAATCACAAATGAGTGATTATGGGCTAGGTTGATGTGGGCCCTTAAGAGCAACATACCATAAAAATGATACCAAACGAAATTTTTCCGTAGAAGTCTAGTGGGGCTACATGCCCACCAAATTTCATGTTCCCCGGTGTTTCGGTGTCCCTGGTATCGTTGACGAAAAATTTACGGGGGCCCCAGCGCAGGGGGGGGAAGTGGCCCCCGGGGACCAAACGAAATTTTTCCGTAAAAGTCTAGTAGACCAACATACCATAAAAATTTCTTCATCCTCGGTGCCACGGTTCAGGTAGTTATTTAGGAAAAACTGCATTTTTGGGGGTTTGGGGGGGCCCAGCGCGGGGGGGGGAGTGGCCCCCGGGGACCAAACGAAATTTTTCCGTAGAAGTCTAGTGGGGCTACATGCCCACCAAATTTCATGTTCCCCGGTGCTTCGGTGTCCCTGGTATCGTTGACGAAAAATTTACGGGGGCCCCAGCGCGGGGGGGGAAGTGGCCTCCGGGGACCAAACGAAATTTTTCCGTAAAAGTCTAGAATACCAACATACCATAAAAATGTCTTCATCCTCGGTGCCACGGTTCAGGTAGTTATTTAGGAAAAACTGCATTTTTTGGGGTTTGGGGGGGCCCAGCGCGGGGGGGGGGAGTGGCCCCCGGGGACCAAACGAAATTTTTCCTTAGAAGTCTAGTGGGGCTACATGCCCACCAAATGTCATGTTCCCCGGTGTTTCGGTGTCCCTGGTATGGTTGACGAAAAATGTACGGGGGCCCCAGCGCGGGGGGGGGGGGGGGGGGAAGTGGCCCCCGGGGACCAAATTAAATTTTTCCGTAAAAGTCTAGTAGACCAACATACCACAAAAATTTCTTCATCCTCGGTGCCACGGTTCAGGTAGTTATTTAGGAAAAACTGCATTTTTTGGGGTTTGGGGGGGCCCAGCGCGGGGGGGGAGTGGCCCCCGGGGACCAAACGAAATTTTTCCTTAGAAGTCTAGTGGGGCTACATGCCCACCAAATTTCATGTTCCCCGGTGTTTCGGTGTCCCTGGTATCGTTGACGAAAAATTTACGGGGGCCCCAGCGCGGGGGGGGAAGTGGCCCCCGCGGACCAAACGAAATTTTTCCGTAAAAGTCTAGTAGACCAACATACCATAAAAATGTCTTCATCCTCTGTGCCATGGTTCAGGTAGTTATTTAGGAAAAACTTAATTTTTTTGGGTTTGGGGGGGCCCAGCGCGGGGGGGGGGAGTGGCCCCCGGGGACCAAACGAAATTTTTCCTTAGAAGTCTAGTGGGGCTACATGCCCACCAAATTTCATGTTCCCCGGTGTTTCGGTGTCCCTGGTATCGTTGACGAAAAATTTAAGGGGGCCCCAGCGCGGGGGGGGAAGTGGCCCCCGGGGACCAAATGAAATTTTTCCTTAGAAGTCTAGTGGGGCTACATGCCCACCAAATTTCATGTTCCCCGGTGTTTCGGTGTCCCTGGTATGGTTGACGAAAAATTTACGGGGGCCCCAGCGCGGGGGGGGGGAAGTGGCCCCCGGGGACCAAATGAAATTTTTCCGTAAAAGTCTAGTAGACCAACATACCATAAAAATGTCTTCATCCTCTGTGCCATGGTTCAGGTAGTTATTTAGGAAAAACTGAATTTTTTTGGGTTTGGGGGGGCCCAGCGCGGGGGGGGGGAGTGGCCCCCGGGGACCAAACGAAATTTTTCCTTAGAAGTCTAGTGGGGCTACATGCCCACCAAATTTCATGTTCCCCGGTGTTTCGGTGTCCCTGGTATCGTTGACGAAAAATTTAAGGGGGCCCCAGCGCGGGGGGGGAAGTGGCCCCCGGGGACCAAATGAAATTTTTCCTTAGAAGTCTAGTGGGGCTACATGCCCACCAAATTTCATGTTCCCCGGTGTTTCGGTGTCCCTGGTATGGTTGACGAAAAATTTACGGGGGCCCCAGCGCGGGGGGGGGGAAGTGGCCCCCGGGGACCAAATGAAATTTTTCCGTAAAAGTCTAGTAGACCAACATACCACAAAAATTTCTTCATCCTCGGTGCCACGGTTCAGGTAGTTATTTAGGAAAAACAGAATTTTTTTGGGTTTGGGGGGGCCCAGTGCGGGGGGGGAGTGGCCCCCGGGGACCAAACGAAATTGTTCCTTAGAAGTCTAGTGGGGCTACATGCCCACCAAATTTCATGTTCCCCGGTGTTTCGGTGTCCCTGGTATCGTTGATGAAAAATTTAAGGGGGCCCCAGCGCGGGGGGGGAAGTGGCCCCCGGGGACCAAATGAAATTTTTCCTTAGAAGTCTAGTGGGGCTACATGCCCACCAAATTTCATGTTCCCCGGTGTTTCGGTGTCCCTGGTATGGTTGACGAAAAATTTACGGGGGCCCCAGCGCGGGGGGGGGGGAAGTGGCCCCCGGGGACCAAATGAAATTTTTCCGTAAAAGTCTAGTAGACCAACATACCACAAAAATTTCTTCATCCTCGGTGCCACGGTTCAGGTAGTTATTTAGGAAAAACAGAATTTTTTTGGGTTTGGGGGGGCCCAGTGCGGGGGGGGGAGTGGCCCCCGGGGACCAAACGAAATTGTTCCTTAGAAGTCTAGTGGGGCTACATGCCCACCAAATTTCATGTTCCCCGGTGTTTCGGTGTCCCTGGTATCGTTGACGAAAAATTCAGTAAGGTGACAAAAAAAAAAAAAAAAAAAAAACTTTGACAATCCCTATATGACCGCTTTCGCTAGCTATGCTAGCGGCGGTCATAATGATACTGTCACTGGTCAAATATAAGAACAAAAATAACTGAATCCAAAAATTCATTACAAGGGTGCAAAAACTATCAAATAAACTGATCACAACAAAACAAACAGACAGGACATTTAAAAACAAAACATATACACTTAAATACAAAACATATACATATACACATTACATTATTGCAGGGTTTCCCAAACTATTTGCGAAGAAACTGCAGGGGGTTCATAAACTGATGAAAAGTTAATAACAAATTAAATCTAATGTTAAATTAAAAGAAATAAAACATATTAAAATTAAAACAATCAAAATGAAGCACTAACTAAAAATATATTTTTTTTATTTGCATTTTCTTATATTTTTTTCGGACTCTCAAAAGTCCATTTAATTATACTCGCCTGACTAGTGGCTGGTCTGTGTTTATTCTGTATAACTGGAAGACTTTCTGAACATATATAAGCAATAGGCTTTTTTTTGGATAGGAAAAATTCAAAGATAAAAAGAATAATTAAGGACAATGATGCATTTTTAATAATTTACTGCCATTTTGTGAATATTAAGTAATCATGTAATCAATAAAAAAGTAACTAGTATTTTAAAATGCCATATAATCTAATCCTCTACAAGGATTTCATTTTTGGAATCTGATTACATAAACAAATACATTCTCTCTCTCTCTCTCTCTCTCTCTCTCTCTCTCTCTCTCTCTCTCTCTCTCTCTCTCTCTCTCTCTCTCTCTCTCCCTCCCTCCCTCCCTTTAAAATGTGTAATGCAGTCCCCAAATTGCTTTGACTACTTTAAATATAAACATTTTGCTGAGAAGATTTTGACAAACTTATTAAAATAATTTTTTTCAGGGTAATAAAAAATAATTTGCACCAAAGGAGAACTTGTGAAGAGTAAATGATGTTGCATAAAGGATTTTTTTATTATGTCAAGTTGAAAGTCCCTTCATATAGTTTGGCAGGGATCTTCTTTATAATTTCACTTTTTTGGCCAGCATTCACATTAATAAATCAAACTTTCTGTGATGTTTCGCTTTCTAACATTGCTTGAGGACATATACGCGGATGCGCCTTTAGAGAGAAATGCACCTTACGGATTACATAATAAGACGGTATTTTCTTTCGATTCGATTTTTTTCCTTTAAAAGTGGACATTTCAAGCTTCATATAGGTAGGCTATCTTTTGTTTCAGTTCATTTTTGAGACGCGCTCCAGTTCACGGAGATCATGAAAGCGCGCCTGATTTTCAAAAGCACAACGTTTTCGGGTTATTGTGAGTTTCCACAAATAAAAGTAGTTGCGAATGATGTATTATTCTTTTCTGTATGACCAGAAATGATCGAGTATTTTAAGTTGTTTCCTCTGTTGATAGGTGTCACGGAACGCACGACAACGCCTCCTCCTGGTCTCACTAGGTCCCTCTCTCCTGCATACTAGGACTGCATTTCCCTCATCACCTCATTATGATTTCATCAGTTTCACCTGTGCACCCTCAGCTCCCCTTTATCTGGACTGTTCTGTTCTGTTCTCATTTGTGAAGTCTTGTTTTACCAAACCTCTGTCTCAGTTTGTATCTCTTGCTACTCAGTATTTTGTCTTGATCTGGTGTATTTGAACTTGGACTTTGTACTCGTTTGTGAACCTTTGCTGCCTGCCTCTGACTACTGCTTGTTTGACTACGATTCTGGATTGCCATTGTCTTCTTTTGTGTTTGTTATCTTCTGTAATAAATATCTGCAAATGGATCCGACCGTCTGCCTCACTGTCACAATAGGAAAGTGCCGGCGCCTCTGTGCCATGCAGTGCGCGCTCCACACTCACTTGGATATGCGTCAAATTCTTGTGTTTATTTGTGATAATCTTAGCCCTGTATTATTATTGTCTAAGCTACTGACATTTGACGAATTACTTTGTTCCTTTTTTGGAAAAAAGCGTCTTCAAATCGGTAGCCTATGTAATAGCCAAATAATAATTAGGAATTAGGAACTCGTGGATACAGTTTATTAATCCGTGGCCACGATTTGTTAAACCGAGGGAACTGTTTAAGAATTCGTGAGTATAGGCTATGTGACTTCTGGTGTTATCTCGACAAAGCTGTATGCATCACGGTGGTAGTCATTGTCATTTTCGGGTGTGACATGTCCCTACTAAATGCAACTCTCATTAATTGAATTAATTAATGACATAAAATCAGTATCCATAAGTTAAAAATATATAACTTACTGTATATCAGCAGTTGATGCTGTGCTTCTGCGACATATTTTTCTCATGATATAGCCATGGACATGCATTTTAATGTTTCTGCTTTGAGTCTTATAAATTGCAAAAATCACATTTTTAGTGCGCAAAGAAAGAAAAAAAGAAAGAAAAAATATTCGTTAATAATGATCATTGGTGTGTCTGCCGGATGGCAGTTTTAAACAAATCTGATTACACCGTAACCAGAGCACGCAGACGTTAGTATATCGCGCATCTTATTTTGTTCACACTGACAGTTAAATGCAGTAGCATTCAAAGATCTGCCTCTGCTTAAAAACACTGATTGAACCAGACTTGTCTGTTGTAGTCCACCCGGTTTCACAGATAAGGCTTAAGCTAGTCCCAGACTAAAATGCATGTTTTAACTGAAAGCAACTTGCACTGAGATATCTTACATTAAGTCAGATAGAGACTTGAGATATTTTGTCTCAAGATGCACACCAGGAAAGGTTTTTTTTTTATTTATTTTTTATTGTTTTTTTAAGGCACGTTTATAAAAGCTACTTACGTCCTAATTGAACAAAGGCCTAATCTTGTCAGTGAAACCAGGCCATTGTGTTCCAGTTAATTTGTTTCACCACTCTACAGGACAAACCTCGTAAGTTGATGACCGGTTAATTGGCAGCAAAGGGAACTCGAGCCGCAGAAAGTCGGGTTGGACGAGCCCTCCGGACAATACATCATCGACCATACCATGAAATGCGCAAATAAAACGCAGGAATCAAATTTCGCATTTTTGTACAACGGAAAATAAGTTGTATGTCAATTATTTGATTTTCTATTAAATAGCCTAAGCATTGTAAAAGGAAAATAAGTTTGTATGTGAATATTTTTTCACCAGTCTAAAA
This sequence comes from Leuciscus leuciscus, assembly GCF_965113295.1. Classification (NCBI taxonomy): domain Eukaryota; kingdom Metazoa; phylum Chordata; class Actinopteri; order Cypriniformes; family Leuciscidae; genus Leuciscus; species Leuciscus leuciscus. The sequence continues at coordinate 28,119,652 of NC_138742.1, forward strand.
ACGAATGTTTTTCGTTTTTCAATTACAAGTTAAAAAAGGAAAAAGGAATGGGACCATTCTTGAAGTGCATGTTAATGCTTCATGTGACATGATCTCAAAGACATACAGGAATGAAAGACACTTTTCATCCACACCCAACATGTGTCCAAGTCAACATAACTAATTAAATAAACTATACACTTGCTCTAAAAAATGCTCTATACACTTTTTACTAGAAGACACACGGCAAATAATCGCATCAGCTAATCATTCAATGGAAAATCAAACATTATTCAGCTCATTGTATAAACCTGAATTTCACCTGACTTTATACAGTGTGCTAGACTTAGTTTCTGTAACATAAACACATAGCTAAAGCTGTATCACATCACACAGGCCTTGAACTCACCAGCACTAGGAGCAAACTGACAGGAAGGATCTTCATGTTGAAGCAGATTGTCAAGCAATCCAGTGTGAATGAGTCTGAGTTTCCTTCTTTCTCATAGAGCAATAGTGTTCACCGCTGCTCATATAACTGATGGGAAAGGGGAGGGGATATTCAAATCAGGGAGGGCAGGGACTGGCTCAGGGCCATTTTACTATCATTGATATACTATTATAGTTTTAGTTCATAATTTGAATTATTTTTGAGTGTGTGTTTTTATATGTCTATAGTTTTATATAGTTTTAGTTTATTTTGTTTTAGTTATTATTGTAGGCTACTTTAACTTAAACTAAACCAAAATGAGAAATATTGCTTTGGCAACTATAGCTGAAATAAAATGTTTAAAACATTCAGCAAATGTTTTGTACTTTATACAGTAATCAACATCTGAAGTGGATCAAAACCTTTCATTAAAGTTATACATGAAGTTTGAACAATATTACTGTTCTTGTCTTAGGACAACTTTGACGAACTTGTCCTAAGACAAGAACAGGTATAGTTCAAATTTCATGTATAACTTTAATGAAAGGTTTTGATCCTTCAAATGTTGACTACTGTACCTTTTTCAGAAAAGTATGAATAATGACTTCAAAATGAAGAGCAAATTCAACCAAAAAAAAATAAATATATATACTGTATTTGGAACTGTTTGGAACACGTGTGAGAGTTGTTTGGAACACGAGTTTTTATACGAGTTTTTATGAGTTTAAGTAAGTCTTAATTCGTTTTTATCAATTGAGACTACGGTTTGTCTCGTCTACGTTTATTTTCCTCACACTTTTTGGACTAACTGCACCTTATCGGATCAATATGTGGATTTACCGTGGAGCTGGACTTTTTCTCCTGTGGAGCGTGCTCTGTCATCTTTTGGCCCGTCTCCCAGTACACGGTGAAACGTTGCAGTATTCACGGGAATTTCTTCTCCTGCTCTGTAATGCAAGAGGTGGTTCCGTGGATCCAAATGTGGTCTTCCCTGAGGAGATCGTTCAACCGCCGGTTCCCATTTCCGTGGCTCAGATATTGCCACGGGTGAGGAGGAAGAGAGGGAGACGTGGAGGTGTACGGCAAAGGCTTAAAAGACTTGGACATCGCAGAATCCCTCTTCCCTCCATACTGTTAGCGAATGTACAGTCTCTCCACAATAAAGTGGATGAAGTTCGAGCACACGTGAGGTTTTTGGAGGAGTATAGAGACGCATGCATCCTCGCCTTCACAGAAACATGGCTCAAAAATCACGTCTCCCAGGACACTATGGAAATCGAGGGCTTTGGAGCACCCTTTCGTCTAGACAGAGACCCTGCGGTGACCGGTAAGTCACTGGGCGGAGGTTTATGTTTATACATCAATAAACGTTGGTGCAACACAGTCATCATTCGTGAGTCCTTGTGCACACCTGATATCGAGCTTTTAGCAGTGTCGCTACGGCCATTCTATTTGCCGAGGGAATTTCCCCAATTATTTGTGACTGTGGTTTATATACACCCCAGGGCTAACGCGGACATTGCAATACAATCCCTGACCAAAGTAGTGCAGAGTTTCCAAGCACGAGCACCAGATGCTCCGATTTTTTTAATGGGAGATTTTAACCATTGTAAACCCGGGAAAGCGCTTGGTCACTTTTTTCAATATGTCACTTGTCCGACTCGGCATTCTAAGTGTCTTGATCTTTGTTTTGGGACAGTCAAAGGAGCTTACAAATCGCTCCCGAGAGCCCCTATCGGTGCGTCCGACCACAGTGTTGTTTATCTTGTCCCGGAATACAAAACTGTTCTGAAGAGGAACAAGCTTGAGAGAACTTTGGTGCCGGTCTGGTCGGATGAATCGGTGATGGATCTACAAGAATGTTTTGCAGACACTGACTGGGACGTTTTTAAGAACATCTCTACAGATATAAATGAACTAACAGAAACTGTTTCTAGTTATATTTCCTTTTGTGAGAACATAATTGTTCCCAAGCGATCCCGTTTGATTTATGCTAATAATAAACAATGGGTCACAAAAGCCGTTAAGCAACTAATTAACCAAAGGAATATTGCTTTTAATCAAGGAGATATGCTAAAATACAGGGAGCTTTCTAAGCAAGTTAAGAGAGAACTTAAACTTGCAAAGTTTGCTTATAAAGATAAAGTTGTAAACTTATTGAGTGCAGGGAATGCACGCCCTGCTTGGGAAGGTGTAAAAAATATGATGGGTATGCCAACAAAGAAGAGCGTAGTTTCACTTAATGGGACAAATGACCTTCAACTTTCAAATGAATTTAATGTTTTTTTTAATCGTTATGATGAGCATAAATGTTGTAATGAGGTGTCTGTTTTTAATGACTCTGCTTGTACTTCCCCTAATGTCCATATTGACAAATGTGCTGTTATCAAAGTTTTTAGATCAGTTAAAGAGCGGAAAAGCCCTGGTCCTGATTTTATTGGAGGACGACTTCTTAAAAATTGTGCTGTGCAGCTGGCTGAAATCTTTACTTATATCTTTCAATTATCATTACAGTTGCATATGGTCCCCCGTCTCTGGAAGGACTCTATAATCGTTCCAGTCCCAAAAATAAAAGCTCCCAAGATACTGAACGACTTTAGACCTATAGCACTCACTTCTTTGGTGATGAAATCATTTGAAAAACTTGTGAAGACTGCCATAATGAACTCTGTGCAGGACAAATTAGACCCTTTACAGTTTGCGTATAGGCCAGGTCGGGGTGTGGATGATGCTACAGGAACACTTTTAAACTTGGTTTTAAAACATCTCGAGGGGGCAGGTTCTCTGGTCCGTTTGCTTTTTGTTGATTTTTCTTCTGCGTTCAATTGCATTAAGCCTTATGTTTTAGCTGATAAACTAAAACAAAATTTTAACATCGATCCTGGCCTGATCAGTTGGCTGATGGACTTCTTAACAGAGCGGCCCCAGCGTGTTAGGGTGAACGGGGTCCATTCGGATGTTCTTTCATCATCAGTCGGATCTCCACAGGGCTGTGTCCTGTCACCACTTTTATTTATTTTATATACTAATGACTGTCAGAGTAGCTACCCAGGTCACCATGTTGTTAAATTTGCAGATGACTCTGTCATCGTTTCACTTTTAAGTCAGAAAAACTTTGGGCACGGCCCTGTTTTACCAGACTTTCTTGAATGGTGTGAATCTTCCTTTCTCAAAATAAATGTAAATAAAACTAAAGAAATGCTTATTAACTTTGGTAGGTCATCTGTGTCTCTTACTCCAGCTCTTATCAACAGTCAAGTTGTGGAGCAGGTAGAGACCTACAAATACCTGGGGATAGTCATTGATAATAAGCTGCGCTTTGAGTCACAAGTAGATGCAGTTTGCAAAAAGGCTCATCAACGTATGTATTTTCTCCGTAAACTTAGAAATTTTAACCTGGATACTGTTTTTATGAAAATGTTTTACTCTTGTTTTATTGAATCAATTCTTACTTTTTCATTTATTTGTTGGTATGGTTCCCTCTTGGAGAAGCAAAAGAACAGTCTGACTGCTGTAGTCAAAGTGTGTAGGAAAATAGCTGGAACTGCCTTAAACGACCTCAGTGAGGTGTACAAGGTTAGATGTGTGAAGAAGGCTAAGGCTATTATCGCTGATCCTTCCCACCCCTTGTGTCAAGAGTTTTTAATGCTCAATTCTGGGCGCCGCTATAATGTTCCACGGTGTAAGACGAACAGATTTAAAAAGTCTATGATCCCAAGAGCAATTAGTTTTTTAAATGATTGAGTAAATATATTGTATTATTATGTGTTCTGTATGTTTTATGTAACTGCTGCTGTAAACCAAATTGCCCCATGGGGGACAATAAAGCTAAACTAAACTAAACCTGTATTTGTCATACTGATTATCCAATACGGACTCGGAGCCCCGCACTTGACATGCGGAAGAAAAAATACACATCTGTCACGGAACAGAGACTCCAAACAATAATGGCAGAGGTGAGAAACAGGTTTATTGACAATATGAAGCAAATATAGCAGTAGCAGGAACCTTTAAAGGTAAATGTCTATGAGTAATGATGAACAGATACTGACAGTCTTTTCTGTTTAGATGGTTGAGGAGGTCGTGGATAATGGAGCGGAGGATGGTGGAAGCACACACCGGTGTGGGAAGAGAGGTAATTTGCAGGACGACTAAGAATACGACAACGAAGACACTGGAGACTAGGAGAAACTAGATAGTGATGTTACATTTGACACTGAAGCTTCGAAGTATGGTATTAGACTTGCGCAGACATGTGATGTGAAACACTTGCACGTACAAACGTAGGCTATTTGCACATATGAAACTACGGTGATGCATTGCTGCCCCATACATATTATTTTTTCCACTCAATTATGTCGTAATAACAAGATGTTATGTCATTTTAATGACATCTTTTCTCGTAATAACGAGATTTTATTTTAAAACAATATATTTTCTAGGCCTAATAAGGACATGTGTAGTCATGTATAGAATATGCCTTTATCCACATAAAATGTATATAGCCTATCATGCCTTTATTATACTTCTACGTTCGAAAAGCTGAAGCAAATAGTAGCAGGACATTCTAATGCTTAATGTGGCTTAATGAGACAGTGATATTAAAAGATCAAATTCTGTACACACTAATAAACCACTATGTAAAAGCAGATGAGCCCAGAATATGAACGCAACGCATTTAATTACACATTCGTTTCCCTCATATTAAGCCCTTGATTCAGGGAACAGGGAAATATTTGACCACCTCAAACGCCATCTTCATTTAAAAATATATATATTTTATTAAACGCATTTCAATTTCAAATTTCAAAAGCAACTCTAAATTCAGTTCATATTTCCAACAAACGAAACTCAGAGCCATTCCTCTGCCCATAAGCGGTGATATAGGCTACATAAACAAGTTTATAAATAAAAATATAAAAATGCATAATAATAATAAAAACATTGTTTATATTATTATTATTAATATGTGCATTTTTTTTATTTTATATTTAAAAAATAAAACTGAGACCAGCGTTGGGCATTTATCTGTAATAGGCTAAGTGTTGTATTTGTTTAAACAAATACAACACTTAGCCTATTACAGATAAATGCCCAATGCTGGTTTGCTTTAAATACATTTGTTTAGGCTTTATGACTTATGGCTTTAGGCTTTATAACATAATGTAGGCTATGTTTATTTTATAGGCTACTTAGCCAATATTTTGCATTTTTGTTTTGCATTGAATACCGTTCAAAGGATTTGTTGTGGAAACCGCTATGCCATCCTCCCGCATAGAAAGCCATGTTAAGCGTTTTCTTTATAATAACTGGTTTCTATGGGAGGAAAACGCTTAACGTGTAATTAATTGCGTTGCATTCTTATTCTGGGCTCATCTACTTTTATGTACATAGTATGGTTTATTGATAACGTGTGTACAGAATTTGATCTTTTAATATCACTGTCTCATTAATGTTGGTCTAAAGATGCATGGAAGGTAGGAGAAGACAACGAGGGGAGTCCTTACTCGAGACCGGACAAAGTGACAGAGTGAGATTTGTGCTTATAAGTGTTTGTGATGAGCAGATGACGTAAATAAAGCCATAAATTAAGAATTCCTTCCATCTTTTCAGTTGAATCATTGCCACATTGTACAAATTCATTCCCTCATTTTAATTGAGTAAAAAAATAAATAAATAATAAATAATTGACCCAGTTTAACTAAATTAAAATTAGAAGACAAATTAGTACAATGTGGCAGATTACAAATTCATAATATCCAACAACAATCTAGCAACAACTACTAAAGCAAAGCATGCATGTGAAATGCCTATATTAATGTTTTACCCCTTGGTGTGGAGGTCTTCATTTCTTTATTTCACCGTAAACAAAAGCTAAATTAGCTATAATATGAAAGTAGACTTTTCACTGAAGTGAAAATTAAATTTAGTTTCATTTAATTTAATTTACTTACCATAATGACAAGTAAAAAAAAAAAAAAAAAGCTTTTTAGATATGCATCATACTTTGTTATTTTATAAAAAAAAAAAAAAAAAAATATTATAAACCCCACAACAGTCATTAAAGCTAGTCAGCATGTGTTCTGCTCATCAACACTCTGGTGTCAAGCGAAAATTAAACAAAACTGAACAAAACAGATTTAAACCCGAAACTGACTTTCTTTTTTAGTTTATTACTACAGTATTAATTAGTAAACTGTGCTGTTGTTACCTTGAGGTGCTGGCTAATAAGAATTCTTTGGAAACATTGTCGAACAGTAAATGATGAAAATGATCTGACAAAAGACACACCTAATTCCCAACAATGAGCAGACAGTGTTATCAGAGGCTTTCATCAGAGCATTGCCTGCACTTTTACTGCACATAACTGCATGGTCCCTGAGAACAGAACAGTTTGGCAAGTTAGCACACGCTAAGTGAGTCTATGTTAGCCCTTTATTTGTATTTTACAAATTTGACCTTAGCAGTCCATATTTGGTCAACTGTGTGATGATGTTACAGTATGTCAGTTGTTGAGATGTAACATTAATAAAAAAAGTTAAGTTGTAAAACATAGGCTATTAAAACTTAGCAGACACTTTACAAAACAAATTAAACAAAAATCTAATGATTCAGTTGATACATGTTTTGTAATTTGACATCCATTAACCTGTAACACTTATGTTAGGTTTTCGTTCTTTTTGGTGGACATTTAGGGTACGTTTACATGACAATGATGTACTAAAAAAGGAATAGTTTTTCTTTTGAATTTTTCATTTTTCATGTACAGACAGCAATGTTGTCAAAATGATCCCCGTTCACACGGATCCACGAAAACAATAAAAAATGCTGTGTTATTCATGCCAGGCCAGTAGATTGTGATATCACTTTGTAAAGAAACACCACGTGCCTATAGACTGAACACGTCATACACATGCGCATGATGTCACCGTTTTCACAAATTCTTGTTTTTGTAGTTTACATGGAGACAATAACAGTACCGTTTCCCACCAAAATGCCCCTGTTCAGTAAATGAATGGCCAAACGGCATAAAAAGTTTTCCGTTTTTGTTGAAAATGGTGTTGTGTAAACAGTCTCTTAGGTTGTTGAATATTTTTCATATGATTTCATGTGATTTTTCATAATCACTCCTTTTTAAGTGATTATGCCCTTGTGTATATATTGTGTATTCATACTGTGTGTATGTAGTCTCAGTTTCATTAGTCGATTATCGGGTGGCTTTTGTTTATTCTTGTGTTCTTCTTGTGAGTGTTTATTTACTTATTTATCTTCTTCGTGAGCTGCTACCACCACATTGTAACATGTGACTCTTTCAGTCTACATTTTATATACTTCTCAAAAATATAATGTATGTACTTCTCAGAAATATACTTAAAATTACACTTCAGTGTACTTGACTTATACTGAGAGAAAAGTCTAAGTATATTGGGCCTGTACTTGAACTCAATCTTTTGATCAAGATATACTTAAAAGTATAATTAAGTATTCAAAGTATACTTGGCTTGTAGTTGTGTTAACCCTTTTGATCGAGTAGCGTATTAAATATAAAAAAAATATTGATTAGAATATTGATATAAAACAGATATGTTTCTAATTCTGCGTATCTGACTTTTTGTGTAGGCTAGTCCACTGGTAGAGTATAGGAATTTACTCTTATTCTACTTTTCCCCACCATGAATTTTCCAGCTATCCATGTTTTCACTGTTATACGTTAGGGGGCGCTAAGACACATCTTCTAGTGCAGAATCTCTGGATCAAAACACAGGTGAAGAAGAAGCTGAAACAAGTGATAGTAGATTGCTCACTCAAATGTAAGATAATGTGATCCTCAAACATTAAACAGCGTGTAAATCAAAACTGCTTAATATTACCAAATGAAATGAAGCGTAACCCATGAAGAGAAAACAACAGTGAAGCTTTGGGGGTGTTGGACTCGATCTACTCCATCTGTGTTTTGATCATCGTTCTGAATCTGACCATGGCATAGTCTTTGACAAAACATTTTTTTCTCAACTTTTTTGTTTTAAAAAGTTGCCTTTCTTTATGAAACTTACCGACATTCAAGTGTTGATTAAAAAAGGATGCATGAAGCTAATAAAATGTTTTTTAAATTAAAGTACAGTTAAAGGTATTTTTCAAGGATAAAAAATAGTATCTACATTTGAACATAGTAGTATACTGCAAGTGCAAAAATATATATAAAAATATAAGTATAATGTTATGTTCACTTAAAGAAAACTTACAAATATACTTGCAGTAGGCAAGGCAAGGCAAGGCAAGGCAAGTTTATTTATATAGCACATTTCATACACAATGGCAATTCAAAGTGCTTTACATAGAAGAAATTAAAATAATAAAAAGAGATAAGAATAATTAAAACGGTTTAGAAAAATAAAATGAAATACAGTACAGTACAGTCGGACGAACAGCGGCACAGTGCTCATTCAGTAAATGCATAGCTAAACAGAAGTGTTTTGAGTCTGGATTTGAATGTGACCACTGTAGGAGCACATCTGATCTCTTCTGGAAGCTGGTTCCAGCTGTGGCTGGCATAATAGCTAAAAGCAGACTCACCATGCTTAGAGTGAACCCTTGGTATTTCTAGCTGATATGATCCTAATGATCTGAGTGATCTGTTGGGTTTATATTCAGTGAGCATATCTGCAATGTATTGAGGTCCTAGGCCATTGAATGATTTATATACCAGTAATAATACTTTGAAATCAATCCTAAATCTAACTGGGAGCCAGTGTAAAGACCTGAGGACTGGTGTGATATGTTCATATTTTCTGGTTCTGCTCAGAATCCTAGCGGCAGCGTTCTGTATGAGCTGCAACTGTCTTATGGTCTTTTTGGGAAGGCCAGTGAGGAGTCCATTACAATAATCCACCCTGCTGGTGATGAAAGCATGCACAAGTTTCTCTAAGTCTTGTCTGGAAACAAAGCATCTAATTCTTGCAATATTTTTTAGATGATAGTATGCTGATTTAGTTATTGCTTTGACATGACTACTGAAACTAAGGTCTGACTCTAGTGTCACACCAAGATTCCTGACTTGATGTTTAGTTGTTTGACCCCTAGAGTGAAGGTATGCGTTCACCTTGAAAACTTCATCTTTGTTTCCAAATGCAATGACTTCAGTTTTATCTTTGTTTAACTGAAGAAAGTTTTGGCACATCCAACTGTTGACTTCATCAATGCATTGGCACAGGGAGTCAATGGGGCTGTAATCGTTAGGCGATAGGGCCAAGTACAGCTGTGTGTCGTCTGCATAGCTGTGGTAAGCGATTTGGTTGTTTCTCATTATTTGGCTCATTGGGAGCATATACAGGTTGAACAGGAGTGGCGCAAGAATTGAGCCTTGAGGGACTCCGCATGTCATGGATGTCCACTCAGACTTATGGTCTCCTATACTCACATAATAACCTCTCCCATCTAAATATGACCTGAACCATTTTAGGACTATCCCAGAAAGCCCCACCCAGTTTTCCAGCCTGTCAAGAAGTATGTTATGATCGACAGTGTCAAATGCAGCACTGAGGTCGAGTAGTACCAGCACTGATAATTTGCCTGAATCAGTATTTAAGCGAATATCGTTTATTATCTTTATGAGCGCTGTCTCTGTGCTGTGATGCGGTCGGAAACCAGATTGAAAATTGTCAAAGTATCCATTTGAGCTTAAGAATTTGTTCAGCTGATTGAAGATAACTTTTTCAATGATCTTGCCTATGAAAGGAAGATTTGAGATCGGTCTATAGTTGCTTAATATGGTCTTATCCAGATTGCTCTTTTTCAGGAGGGGCTTGTAAGACTGAAAATACTGGTTGAGGCCTGATTTATGGGACAAAAGGGCCCTGCTGGCTGATTAACATTTGACCTCCCCAATACAGCCTTTCTTCCTCTCAGAAACTAGGAGCTCACACAAGAACATGGTTTAATGTGAATATTCAACATTGACTGTTATGTTTTTGGTGTCATTTGAAATGTCTCAAAGTGAGTGGTACAGATATCTCATATCCAGATAAATAAAATAAAAGGAAATAAGGTTTATAGAAGTTCATAGGAAACTGGTTTAGAGATAATGCCAGATAAGGCAACCCCCTTCTGTGGGATAGAAGCCATTTGAGGGTGGTCTCACCCCATCCCCCTTCTCACCTGGTCAGAGGATAAAGGAAGGTGTTCTGGCTCTCTCTGTCTCTTCTTCTTGGCTGGTCACGAATGGAATAGGGAGTTGCTGTCTCTCTCTCTCTCTCGCTCTCTCTCTCTCACTCTCTCTCTCTTTCTCTCTCTCTCTCTCTCTCTCTCTCTCTCTCTCTCTCTCTCTCTCTCTCAGGTCAAGCTGGGTAAGACTATTTGATGTAACCAATGTATAACCATGTTTTAGATATTTGAATTGATTGTGGAATTGATCTCTGATATCTGAAATATTAAATTGTTACATATGATTATTATAACTGATTTTGACATTGTTCATTTAATGGTTAAAGGAATAGTCAAACATTCGTTCACTTTTAGTGAGGCACAGACATTATTAAAACCTTTCATTTATGGAGTCAGATGAATTAACGAGTGAGTACATGATTAATGTATTGCAAATTTAACCAACCAATACTTTGCATGAGTGAGGACAGAACGCGTGATAACCTTCCCCGTGTATTGGCGAACCGGAGATTGGGCCAAATATAGCGGGCCTTACAGGCTTGACAACTGCAGTTTTCAGGGAGTTTGGAAAACTCCCAGAGAGAAGTGAGGCATTTACCACTTCTAGAAGATCTGCTTCTAAACTGTTTAACACACTTTTGAAAAAAAGATGTGGGAAGTGTGTCAAGAGCGCATGTTGATGTTTTAAGGTGCTGTACGGTTTCTACCAAAATTTTGCTATCAATTTTTTTGAAATCAGACAAAGTTACTACTTTTTCAGGTGGTCTGATCTGTCTGACCCCAGCGCAACTCAATGATGTGCTGATCACCTTTCTGATATTATTGATTTTGTCAGAGAAGAAAGAAGCAAACTCACTGCACTTGCTGTTTGAGAGCATTTCATTGGGAATCTGGCTTGGGGGGTTTGTCAGTCTCTCTACAGTAGCAAAAAGAGTGCGTGTGTTGTTTAAATTGCAGTTTATAATATTTGAGAAGAAAGTCTGTCTAGCTTTGCCTAGTTCCATATTGAAAGCATGAAGGCTGTCTTTGTAGATGTTATAATGGACTACAAGCTTTGTCTTCTGCCACATGCGCTCTGCTTTTCTGCATTGTCTTTTCATATTTTGCACTGCTGTTGAGTTTCTCCAAGGTGCTTTTTGTCTGCCACTCTTCTTCCTGACTTTCACAGGAGCAATATCATCAATTGCACTTTTAACTTTTGAGTTAAAAGAATCAAGGAGAAAATCAACAGAGTCAGCAGATATGCTTGGTGTTAAGGATATAGCCTTCATAAATAGTACACTAGTGTTCTCATTTAAGCATCTCTTCTTGACAGACACAGATCTAGCTTCAGTGGCAGGAGAGATCAATATATCAAAGAAAATACAGAAATGATCAGACAGTGCTACATCCTTAATAACAATCGATGAGATGTTTAGACCCTTACTGATAAGTAAATCTAGAGTGTGTCCATGATTGTGTGTGGGTCCATGTACATGCTGAGTCAGATCAAAAGTTTTTAAAACAGTTTTGATTTCTTTTGCCATATTGTTTTCTGCATTATCTATGTGAATGTTAAAATCTCCAGCAATTGCAAAATAGTCCAACTCTGAGGTAATTGTTGATAACAGTTCTGTAAATTCCTCAGCAAAGGCTGGAGAGTATTTTGGAGGCCTGTAAATAATGATAAGTAAAATGCGTGGAGCACCTTTTAATACAATACCCAGATATTCGAAAGACGTGTAGTTCCCAAATGATATTTGCTTACATTGATATATATCTTTAAAAAGAGCAGCTAGACCCCCACCTCTCTTAACAGCTCTGCAGACACTCATAAAAGTAAAGTTAGGAGGGGATGTTTCATTGAGGATTGTTGCACTGCAGCTGTCTTCTAGCCAGGTTTCATTTAGAAGCATAAAGTCCAGGTTGTTTGTGGTTATTAAGTCATTGACTAGAAGTGATTTATTTTTAAGTGAGCGGATGTTTAAAATTGCTAACTTAACAGTCTTACTTTTTTTCCCTACATCAATCTTAGTTAGACGTGCAACAGGCACCAGATTTGTTGAGTTTGCTGTACGGCTATTGAAGGCCTTTTACTTTCTATCTTGTAATAGAACAGCAATAGAGAAAGATACAGGCACACTGGGTTCCCGCTTGTTCTGTAAACATATGAGAAAGTTACTGTTATCAAAACGGGGACCCGACACACATCACTGAGAGCTGGTATCAGTTGTTTTTGGTTCACCTCGAGCAGATGGAGGAGGGTGTGGGCCCTGGCGTTGTGGCAGAGGCCGAAGAGCTCTCACAGAAGGAGGGGGAGGGCGAGCTCGGCCCGCAGGCTTTGGTGGTAGCGGTGCCCGACGTTTTTTGGTTGATATCTGGGGGCTTGCAGCAAAAGAGTGGGATAGTCTGGTTCCAGCATGCACCAGTTCTTCCATTTTCTGTGAGAAGCACAGGAGTGGAGTTGCTGGCGAGAGGGAGAACGTGTCTGGTGAAAGGGGCTGTTGCTCTGGTGTTATAGGAGGCTGTGATATGCTGTCCTGGCTTCCCTGGTTTTCCAGGAAGTCGTCCTTGGGTGCTGAATCTTGGAGCAGTTCTGATGTGTCTGTCTGTGGTGAGCTCTGTGGGCAGGGCTCAGCTGAGATTGTGTCCGTGAGCAGAGGTTGTTGTGGCTCAGTGGTGTTATCATTGTCCTTGTGTGATATGTCAACATCATGTCCATTCTGAAGTGAAGTCCTGTGGTCATTCATACTGTGTCCAGGTGTGTGTGTGCCATTCTGATTGAGTGGATTGGCACACACTGCAGAAGGATGATTGAGGGAGAAGTAGATATTGTCCTTTAACACTCTTGAACCAAGTTTGAAGCACTAAACTAGTACTTCTGAAGTCCTAAACTAGTACTAAACTGAAGTACTAAAGTATAAAGTACTAAACTAGTAGTTTACTGAGAGCACACTTCAGTGTGTACTTTCATAAACTAAAAAAAATACTACTTGTATTAAAATAGTAAACTACTAGTATATTTATAAGTTCACTTATAGTTCAGATGCATTACAAATGAGAAACCTATTGTGTACTTAGTTTACTACTCTTACACTTATAGTACACTTAAACGTATATTTTTATATACTAAGAGTGGGCCAATTTAGTCCCAAGCAGTATTCAAATAGTAGCCTACACTTACAAGTTTACTACAAGTATACATTGATATTAGTATACTTACTGCATAAAGTATACTTAAAAAACACTTGAACATTATTTAAGGACCCGGTGTCGCTTCGAGACGTCACGTTGCGAATGTGCGCTCACGATCACAAACGTAGCTAGTTCTGAAATAGTCAGAGGATGCAGTGCAAACTATTTTACCCTTAAGCGGTCGCCCATACTTCCCCAAAAGGTGTAATTTTTTGTAATAGTCGCAAGATGCAACGTGCTAAGTCAGTGATAGTCAGAAATCGGAAGGTCTCCTTAATGATGTGCCCCATGCTCCATTCATTAGTGCCTTCGGTTTGATCTATCCTGGAGTAGCTTTGCGGGAACACCAGACTGCATATTAATCTACTAGTAATAATGATTTCTGAAAAATGCAGAATAAATCAAGATGTAACATTTATTTCTCAGGTAAAATGTATCATGCCAATTACACAAGTGATTAAAAGCCAATTCAGAAATAATAAATACATGCCATCAATTACTCAAAGATGACTCTAAAAGTAAGCAATGCATTCCTGACAGAGACACGCAGTGGTGTGTGAGTGTTTTCCAACGAGAAAACACTGACACAGCACTTCATGGGGGTTGTCCCTGGTTACAGGTTCCCCAAAGACTGCTCTGTCACCTACCCTTAAATACCCAGACCAGAACAAAAGGGTTATACCAATATTTTTTTTTTTTTTTTTTTTGTGGTCAATTCATGTACCCCAGGGGGTAGCACCTGGTTTCGGGGGAGAGGGGAGATATCTTGAAGAGACACCACCCAAAGAGGAGAGCAGGAATTTCCTAAGTTCTCAATCTCTCTCATTATACCAATGACTGCAATGGAATAAAGACCATTTTACCAATCGCACTGAGACATTTAAAATGATACCAAACATGAAAAGGAAAAACAATAGATTCACAAGATACATCATATGTGATATATAGACATTCTTAGTGAACTTTTGGTGACTCGACTCAGGGGGAAAGGAAGGGAAGGAGGGAGAGGGGGATGCAGAGATAAGGAAGGAGAAAAGTTTGGACAGGACAATGTCATGTGCTCTTTCTTTGCGATCTTCTGTCCAGGGTGCGTTTTATTGCAAGGGTGAGTTTTATCTCAGCTTTTATCTTAGCAGGAAAATCAATTCTTACAGGTTTGATGCTGGACAATGGATTAAACTATGTGGGGGCTGTGGTTAACTATCAGAAGGAATGAAAAACAAGCAAAAATTAAGCAGCCTTTGAGAAGCAGGGACAACGTTTTTGCAGCCCAGTTACTGGTCTTTCATGGGGAGCATCAACCTGTGTCTTCTCTCCTTAAGAGTAGCAAATCTGTTGATAATTTGATCATGGTCCAATTGCTCAGTGACATCTTTCTCGATTGCCATAACTGCCAGTTGATGGAGCTTGCTCTGACCCATTGTTCTCCTTAGCCAGTTGTGGAGACGACGAAGAGCACTGAAATACCTCTCGCACTAACAGTTGCTAACGGGTACAGTGAGGGCAACCTGGATGACAGATTTCAGTGATGGAAACATTTCAGAATCCAGCAGGTTAAAGTGAAACCATGTGGAGCAGCACCAGCTTGCTTTTTACGTGTCAAAAAGTGCCTTGCTACCATGACTTCCTCTGTTTTTAAATCAATGTTGTAGTGGTGTGCTAGTTCTGCTAAATGTGGCTCAGACAGGAAGTTTTCAGATTCTGGACTACATGCTTGAATACCTTGAAGCAAAGCTGTATTTACAGCAGAAAAACGGTTCTCCAGTTCAGTTACCATTCTATCCAGACATGGATATAGAAACTTGTCAGGCACAGCATTCACTGAGTGAAGCTGGCACGCCCACCGTGTGTTGGACAGCTGCACCAGTTCACATGGTTGCAATCCCAATGTTGTTTGTGCTTCTTTAAACTTGTGGTGGCTGACCAGGGAATCACTAAAAAATGAATACAGACTTTCCAGCAGGCTAAATAACTCTGTGGCCTCAGTAATCCCTCTGCAGGTGTGGCAGAAGACGAGATTCAACTCATGGGCATTACAGTGAACAGACTCAGGGTGCCTCTCCCTGAAAAGAGACTGAACACCTCCAGCTGTTCCACTCATAACTGCTGATCCATCATATCTCTGAGCAACACACTTCAATCGAGCAATTCCTTTTTCTTGTAATTGTCTCTCTAATGCTTCTGTCATTGACTTTGCGTCAACACTTCTCAGCTCTGTCAGGGACAGGAATCTCTCTTTAACTGTTCCCTCAGTGACATACCTCACACAAATTGCTAGCTGTTCAGTGTGTCCATCTCTGGCCTCGTCTGCCATAATGGCAAACATTTTTGACTCATGCATTTCTTTGATAAAAGTTGCTGTCACCTCTTTTGAGCAGCACTCTTATCATTTCATTCTGACTGAAAGGGGAGAGGTAGGTGCTGTTTGATGGCGGTGTGTAATGGTGCAAGAAAGGATCACACTTCTGCAAAAGCCCCATGCATTCCAAGAAGTTGCCCTTATTATGACTTTCTGCTGTTTCATCATGACCCCTTAATGGTAGCCCTTGCTTCCCCAACATGCCAATCACAGCCGCAACACGTTGCATATACTCCCTTCTTTGTCTAATTTCCTCAGTATTTGCTGCTTCAATCTGCTGTATAACATTTCCCTGTAATGCACTAGCCTTGTAACTTTTCCAGGAGACAGTACAATCCTTGTGTGACTCATCCCCTCATGTTTGTGAAATATGTTGAGTGCCTTTTTCCAGTTTTTGAATCGACTACTCACAAATACATCATGCTTCAAGTTTTTACCAAAGACACGGCAAGCAAAGCAGAAGGCAGAATCTGTCTTCAGTGAGTACTCAAGCCAAGCAAAACTTTGAAACCAGTTTGCTGGAATGATCTTTTTTGCAAGCCAAAGTTCTCCTGGGGATAATAGTGTAATTTTGCCTGTTATACATCAAGTCAACCCCTGAAAATCTATTTAATTTCAAATCATTTAACTAACCAGCTAATATTCATTAAGAATAGACAAAACTTGTATTAATGTAATTGTCTAGATTGGCAATATGTTTAATCTGTTCTATATTAAATAATTTGTATTTCTATTTATTAAAAATAACAACATGAATAATAAATTTGCCACTTCTATAAATCAATGACATAAAAAAAAAAAAAAAAAAAAAAAAAAATCCCTTTACTCTACTCTTACTCTAATATATGTATCATGATACACTCCTGGTTCATTATTACTTAATACAAAACTATATTTAATAATACAAATCAAAATAACTCCACATGATGTTTCTCTCTCCGTGCCATTTACTCTGATAGTAACTGAGTGCTATCAGACAATGATGTGTGTCTTTAATCATTTCTGTGCATGGCTGCATTGTAATGTAATGCCGAAATACACAATAATATGTTATAAATTAAAAAAATTTAAATGAAAATTAATCATGATCCTTTTCTAAAGTATGCGTTCATGGGTGTTAATCGCTTCATTTTTGTTGGAAAAAAACGAGACATATCCAGCTGCAGACCCGCAGCAGCACCAGTTTCACCAGCACCAGAACCCCAGCCTCAGAACCCCAGCCTCAGAACCCCAGCCACAGAACCCCAGCCTCAGAACCCCAGCCACAAAACCCCAGCCACAGAACCCCAGCCACAGAACACCAGCCACAGAACCCCAGCCTCAGAACCCCAGCCACAGAACCCCAGCCTCAGAACCCCAGCCTCAGAACCCCAGCCACAGAACCCCAGCCTCAGAACCCCAGCCACAGAACCCCAGCCTCAGAACCCCAGCCACAGAACCCCAGCCTCAGAACCCCAGCCACAGAACCCCAGCCACAGAACCCCAGCACCAGAACCCCAGCCTCAGAACCCCAGCCACAGAACCCCAGCGCCAGAACCCCAGCCACAGAACCGGAAGTGAAGGGGCGGAGTTATTGACAACGAGACAAGCATGGCAGAGAGTAAGGTGAGTTTGTCGTTTAAGAGTTTAATGAACTTGCTTAATGGTTACTTGCATGATGTTCTGATTTTGCATGCTGTGACAGTTTTTACAAGATAGACCCAAATACTGTTGACTGCTGTGTTTTTGCATGGATTCAGAGCTTCAAGCTGCATGTGCCGCACAATGTAACTTGTGAACTTGTGAAGGTAAGCCCGACTTAATCAAAATGGAGGCATCCGGTCAGCGGGTGAAGGTTTCTGCACGTTACTGTCTTTCCTCGTGGCAAAGTAATTTGATTAAATGAGATACATTTTTTCATATGTATTACCTCGTTATTTCATCTGACTCCATAAATGAAAAGGTTGTAATGATATCTGTGCATCATTAAATGTGTGCAAATGTTTGACTATTCTTTTGAACTCTTTACTGAAAATAAGGTCACAGCCAGTTAGAATAAAATCAAATGTTTACAATTTATTATGTCAGGTAAATGTATCATGCCAATTACATAATCAGTTAAAAGATAATCAATATAAAACATCAAATGCTCTGGAACAAAGAGAAAGAATGCGAACCTGACATAGAAAGTACATGATGCTGAGAGTCTCGGCCACTCTCAGCATCACAGGCTGATCTTAGTTACAGAATCCCCCTGAGCCTCTTGTTGCAATTCATTATATACCCAGACCAAGACAGAAACTCTTTTCACACAGAAACATTTGCTAACAATGGGAATTTGCATTCAGAGTTTACACCTTTCGAGAGCAGGAGGCCATTTGCCTGGAAGACCCACCCTCCTTTGTGTGCAAGTTATCTCTAAACTCTTAAAAACTTTATTACCTTTTGTTTTACTTCTTTGGCAATGAGACATTTGTACCAGTCGCACTGAGACCTTTCAAATGATATCATGTGTAATACTGTATGATAATTATTCACATTAAACTATATAGATGCTAGGGGGAATTTTGGTGATCTCAGCATGAGAGAGAAGGGATGGGGGACGAGGGAAAGAGATGTAGATTAGGATGATTCTGAGGTGAGACTTGTGTCTCGAATGGTGCACAAGAGTGAGTTCAAATGTTAATTTCCTTTATTCTCTCAGAGAGTTGCCCTCTCTTCCAGTTCTTCCAGTTTCTCCAGTCTTACACTTTGCATATTAACATATCTGTTTTTATTAATTGTGTATTTTTGTTGCAGTAAGATGACAGCCAAAATTGCACCTGGCACATGGGTGCTACTGAAACACAAGGTTGGTTATAAAGAAGTCTGCTAAAGTTGGGACCGCTAAAGTGTCAAACCCTTAGTAACCTCATGCTTCCCCCAACAGATTGGTGGTATAGACTGTGGAGTCTTCATGTTTTGATATAAATAAACCAGTGATTGTGAGGTGTGTGTGTGTGTGTGTGTGTGTGTTTTTTTTTTTTTTTTTTAAGTTGTTAAATAAGTAACAAGGAAGCAATTTTTTAATTTGACCTTTACAGAGATAATTTTCCTTAAAGGTGCATTAAGCAAGATTCTGAGTTTTTGCAGAACTATGCCACCTCTGGCGGCAAGTGAAACTGCAGCCAGAGATGTGCACGCTCATGGACCACACGCACACGCACGCTTGCACGAGCACGAGCTGTTCATAACCAAAGGAGCATCAGCCGCAAATCTTTTGTTTACAATCATAATGTCTTCAGAGGTAATAAAGTTATAAATCTGCAAGTCATTTTAAATATGTGAAAGGAAAGGCAATTGAGTAAATTACACACTTATGTGTGAGGGAAAAACGGGGGTAGTAGAAAACTTTGTTTACTGTATCCACTTATGATTGTATTATTATGGAAACACGTTCATGAACAATATAAGTTGTTACTTTGTAAAAGCTCAAAGCACAGTCGGTCAAAAAAGTACACTCAATTGTCTCAAGGTAATAAACAATTAAATGGTACTATGACATTACCATAAAAGCCAAACAGGCTAATCCGCCGAAGATTTGCGGGGGTTTTATTGATCTGCTAAGTAGCATATTCCAATAGCAATACATCCTAATTAAGCAGTAATTTGCTCAAAATTTGTGTCTAATTATCTAACTTATATATCAGCATTTTATATCACACTCAAGATATTTGAACTGTTTTAATCGAATAGCAAATCATTAAACTACATGTAGTGCAGATTTATTCAGTAGATATTTTGAAAAAAGCCAACTGAGCATCCCGTTTGAGCCCTAGAGCAGACCGGAGATCTCTCCATTTATTGAAAGCCTTCCCTATGTTTACTGTCTGAGTCCAATTTTGCCCTTTTGGTTGCACTAGAGCAGGGATTCCCAAAGTGTGGTACGCGCACCCCCAGTGCGCGAGAGGAAAAATTTAATGGCGGTCTGTTTTTTTAAGTGGGATTTTTCCACATAATAAAAAAAAACATGAACAGTAAACATTTCCTTTGTAAATTCCTTTTCCTTTTATTTTAAATTTAAAAAACTATAATTTATTAGTTTTTTTATAAAAACAAATACATATGAAATGCACAACGACACACCTAAAGTCGCTCACGCACTCATATGAGACGCGCGCGCGCACACACAAACTCTCCACGCACATACTTAATATGAAACGCGAGGCTCGAGCACACACACACAAACTCGAGTCGCGCACATACACATACTCAATGTGACCCGAGCACACACACAAACTCTCCGCACACATACTCATATGAGACGTGAGCACACACACACAATACCCTAAAGATGTGGAAAAGTCGATCAAAAGTGTGGTACATTTCTCCAGGCTCGATGCCAACAAGTGCGCGATGCAGTATTTGCGGTAAAATAATTGCTGCAAAGACCGGTACCACGACAAATATGATGAAGCCCTTGACAGTGCACGGAGTAAACATAATAGCAGAAAGATGCTCCGTCTTCGACTGGTAAATGAAGATATACCTTGTTGATCACTCTGATAGTGTTTATATTGCAATAATGACCAACTAAATGTACACTGCCGTTAAAAAATGTGTTGGTTAGTACGAATTTTTTTTCAGTAAGGATGCATTAAAGTGATCAAAAGTGACCTTAAAACATGTCACATGTGTAATGTTACAAAATATTTCGTTTTTAAATAAAACGTACTCGGTTACTAACGTAACCTCGGTTCTCTCTAGAAGAGGGAACGAGTACTGCGTAAGATATCTTACGCTAGGGGAAAATCCTTTTTCCGCGAGATATTGAAGCCAAAAATTATCCTTAATTTTGTAATAATGCAAAACGCGTTGCGGCAGCACGCAGACATAGGTGAGGCAGCTCGCGCGCCTATTGGCTGCTCTGCGGCAACTGCAGCAGCCTATCGAGTGAGGCCTGGCGTGATGCCAGACCCAATCAGGGCACTTCGCGCCCGCTGCGTCACGTCCCGCCGAAATGGGCGTGGTCTAGGCCTATAAATACCGCTCGCAGGCAGCTATTATCTGGTTTTTCATCATCGAAGCAACCAGAGCGTGTGCATGCACGGCAAGATACGCAGTACTCGTTCCCTCTTCTAGAGAGAACCGAGGTTACGTTAGTAACCGAGTACGTTCTCTTACGAGAGGTCTCTCGTACTGCGTAAGATATCTTACGCTAGGGGACCCAATGCAAAACGCCGTGCATGCTGAGATCTGACACCAACGACCCAGGGGCGAGAGCCCGGGGTACATATAGTGCACAATCACTCAGGGAACTCACAGGGAGTCCGGGAAGAGGGAGGGGCGGAGCCGCACTCTTCCATATATGGCAGCGTCGCTTAGACGCGAATTTCATCATACAGACAGGGCGGGGTACGGCCTGAACTGATGGAGAAAATATGGGTCTTACACAGTTTGCCCAGGCACATTTTGTGCTACTGCTTTTCACTGTCGATCATCGAGCTGTGCTCAGTAGACGCAGCATTCTGAGCTGATAGCATCAGGTCAGATAATACTGGTTAACTTAGACCGACAGCAGCCTGGCCTGCAGGGCGGGAACCTCTAGGTTATAAAACCTTATAAATGTAGACGGGGAGGCCCAGCCTGCCGCCGTACAAATATCTTGCAAGGCAATCCCACTCGACCAGGCCCACGAAGAGGCCATGCCTCTCGTGGAGTGCGCTCTGACGCCCAACGGGCACTGCATGCCCTTGGAAGCGTATGCCAGCGCTATAGCGTCAACTATCCATCTGGATAGGCTCTGTTTCGACGCGGCTAGTCCCTTAGAACGCCCGCTAAACGAAACAAAGAGCTGCTCCGTCTGTCTGAAAACAGACGAGCGAGACACGTAAGCTCGTAATGCCCTGACTGGGCAAAGGAGGCCCGCGTCTCTTTCCTCATCAGGGACTGGTAAGGCTGACAGGGAGATAACCTGCGCCCTAAACGGTGTGTTGAGTGACTTTGGAACATAACCATGCTTAGGTTTGAGTATAACTTTCGAGTCATTAGGCCCAAACTCCATGCACGTCGCGCTCACAGAGAGCGCGTGTAAGTCCCCTGTGCGCTTCACTGAAGCGAGAGCCTGCAGAAACACCGTCTTGAAAGACAGATGTTTCAAATCAATTGACTGTAAAGGCTCGCATGGTGCACCTTTCATGGCTTCCAGAACCGTAGAAAGGTCCCATACGGGGACTGCGGGAGGTCTGGGAGGATTCAGTCTCTTAGCCCCTCTAAGGAAGCGGATGACTAAATCGTTCCTTCCTATTGACTGACCAAGCGTTGTTCCTGAGAACGCTGCTATAGCCGCCACATAAACTTTGAGCGTGGATGGGGCCCTGCCCTTGTCCAACAGCTCTTGTAGGAAGAAAAGCACCTCCGTCACTCCACAGTCTGTGGGTGACACGCCACGGGCTGTGCACCAGCCCGAAAACACTGACCATTTCGAGGAGTAGAGCCGTCTCGTAGACGGAGCTCTAGCCTGCGTGATCGTGTTTAATACTCCTTTAGGGAGTCCAACATGTACCCGTTGATGGCCCAGACATGAAGGGACCATAATTCCGGGTGAGGATGCCAGATCGAACCGTGGGCCAGTGAGAGGAGGTCTCTCCTCACTGGTACTGGCCACGGGGCAGTACTTGCTAACTGCATCACGATTGGGAACCAAGGTTGGTTTTCCCAGAACGGTGCTACCAGCAGTACTGAGCATCCTTCTTCCCTGATCCGCTCTATCACCTGAGGCAGGAGAGAGACGGGGGGAAAAGCATAGAGCGGGCGGCGGGGCCACACATGGGCCAGCGCGTCCCTGCTCTTTGAGAAAAATTCCGGACAGTGAGCGTTTTCTTGAGACGCAAACAGGTCAATTTCCGCTCTGCCGAATTTCTTCCACAGCAGTTGGACTGTCTGTGGGTGTAGAGACCATTCGCCTGCCGGGACATTGTTCATGGACAGTCTGTCTGGCCCTATATTCAGGAGCCCTGGCACGTGCGCTGCTCTGAGCGAGCGCAGGTTGCGCTGAGCCCACACCAGGAGGCGTTCCGCTAGCCTGTAAAGGTTCCTGGACCTGAGGCCGCCCTGGCGATTTATGTAGGACACCACAGACATGTTGTCCGAACGGACCAGGACGTGGCGTCCTTTTATTTGGGGACAAAAACGCGTCAGCGCGTTGTCCACTGCCAGCATTTCGAGGCAGTTTATGTGTAGGAGCTTCTCTCGTTCCGACCACTGGCCGAAGAACGGTCTGCCCTCGAGCAGCGCTCCCCATCCCGAGGTGGACGCGTCCGTGGACACCACTTTCACCCTCGAGGAAGTCCCCAGGCTTACACCTGACTGGTACCAGTCGTTCGCTCTCCAAGGTTTCAGAGCTGTGACGCACTGCTGATTGACCCTGAGGCGAAGCAAACCGGGTGCCCACGCTCGTCGTGGGACTCGCGCTTTCAGCCAAAACTGCAGCGGGTGCATGCGGAGGTCAACCGCGAGGGGGAGGGCTGGGCGGTTCCCATAGGAACTGTCATGTTTATGTGTGGATGTGGGCGCGGGACAGCGGGCACATTTATCACACCGAAAACATCGTTCGCTTGAGTGAAGCGAATGCACGTTGGTTTCGTTTTTACAGAAACCGTGGGACATGCATAACCTGGTGTTAGTGGGCACTGGGTAGTGGGCACATTCACCATGTTTGAAGCGCAATCGATCTGAGTCGATTTTATGTGCGCGAGCCCTGTGTGACAGGCTGTGCTTGTGTGTAGAGATGGGCACTGGGCAGTGGGCATTCTTACTACACATGAAACACCATCGGCCGTGGCCGGGACACCAGAAAATACACTCTTTGGGGATTTATCTGGGTAGCCGTGAAAACGGCATTTGTGTGCAGGCAAGCGGGTGACAGAACCGGCTTGTTGGCTGCAGAAAACACTGGAACAGTCACATTTGCTGGAACTGGACGAGCGAATAGCTTTGGTGTGAGTCCGGCCGCAGCGGGACTTGAACACCGTCGTTTTCCTAGACGTGCTAGGACGACTTCGGGGCCTCAGGCTTTACCGTAATCCTAGGTCGCGGGCCACGCACGGCGGGGCGGCGACCGGATGAGCGGGAGCGCGGTCTCGCGCTTCGAGCCTGACGGCGCTGCGAAGTGGAGGCAGTGGACGGTGGCTGGGGCTGTGAGCTCTGTGCAGACGGTTCCGCACGGCCTGCTGCAGAGCTGGAGCGCTTCGGGAGGAAGTGCTTCATAGCCTGTGACGCTTTCTGTACCTCTGCAAATCTCTCCGCAAAATCCTTGACGGAGGATCCAAAGAGGCCCGTGGCGGAAAGCGGGGCGTCGAGGAACGCGGTGCGCTCGGACTCGGCCATTTCCGAGAGCGTCAGCCAGAGATGTCTCTCGGTCACAGTGAGAGAAGCCATATTCCGTCCAATGGCCTGCGCTGCAGACTTAGTAGCATGGAGAGCGAGGTCCGTGGCACTCCTTAAGTCCGGCACGCAGATCGCGTCAGGTCCTTCCTCATCCTGCTTACGGAGGAGATCGGCCTGGAAGATCTGAAGCGTAGCCATGGTGTGCAGCGCTGACGCAGCTTGCCCGGCGGCGGCGAAAGCGCGGCGGAGCAGGCTTGACGTCGTGCGGCAAGCTTTAGAGGGTAGGGCCAGCTTAGCGCGCCGTCCAGCGGAGGGCGGACATAAGTGGGCCGCTATCGCCTCTTCGACCGGCGGCAGCGAAAGGTATCCCCTGTTCTTGGCATCGTCAACTGCAGAGAATGCCAAAGAAACAGCAGGATGCACTCTAGCTGAATAGGGGGCGTTCCAGGACTTAGCGACTTCTTCGTGTAGCTCAGGAAGAAAAGGCGCTGGTCTGGACGCAAGCGAAGCGCGCTCCCCAGGCAGGAAAAAGCCATCCAGCCGGTTGTGAGCGGGCTGCTCGGGCGAAGACCACTCGAGGCCGAGGCTCGCCGCGGCTCGCCGCGGCCTGTGCGAGTACTCGCATGAGCTCCGTCTCGATGGACGCTCTCTTGCCTGACTAAGTGCGGGCAGGGGGCGCGGGATCCTCAGAGCCCGCCCAATCCTCACTGCCTGACGCCAGGATAGAGCAGGAATCATCCTCTCCCAGCAGGCCGCTGTCCGTCAGGCAGAGAGGCTGACGAAGCCGGGGAAGCAAGCGGGTGAACCGGCGAGCTTTGGCGGCTGGGGGAAGGTTCCGGGACCCGCTGGGCACGGCGCTTTTTACGGCGCGACGCCGCAGCGGGCGGGGGAGCAGTCTCGGCGAAGAAGACCAGGCGAGTCCTCAGAGTCGCCATAGTCATCAGCTCGCAGTGAGGGCAGCCGCCGTCAGCGAGCGCGAGAACTGCATGTTCCTCACCCAGGCAGGAAACGCAAACCATGTGGCGGTCCCCGTCGCTGAGTGTGGCTCTGCACGAGCCGCAGGAAGGCATCTTAAAAAAGACGCTAGCTCTTTTAGAATGTGTGTCGCAGCGGCGACACACACACACAAACAGAGTACAGGTAGAGGTAAAGGATATAAGCGCCGGAAAGCGCAGCAGGAAGGCAGGAAGGCGGCGCGGCCAGCGACTTCAGTGACTCGTCCCGCTGAAGGTGCTCTCTCTCAGACGGCGCGGCTTCTTCTCCAGCTCCAGCGATCTTGAAAAATCAGATAATAGCTGCCTGCGAGCGGTATTTATAGGCCTAGACCACGCCCATTTCGGCGGGACGTGACGCAGCGGGCGCGAAGTGCCCTGATTGGGTCTGGCGTCACGCCAGGCCTCGCTCGATAGGCTGCTGCAGTTGCCGCAGAGCAGCCAATAGGCGCGCGAGCTGCCTCGCCTATGTCTGCGTGCTGCCGCAACGCGTTTTGCATTATTACAAAATTAAGGATAATTTTTGGCTTCAATATCTCGCGGAAAAAGGATTTTCCCCTAGCGTAAGATATCTTACGCAGTACGAGAGACCTCTCGTAAGAGAACTAAATTACGCGGCTGAAAATAACCGTGCTTTCTGTTATGAGCCTGTGTCTGTCACTCGTCCTCTTAAAAGTGGAAGCTTGTGCACGCTTTGTTGCATTATATTGAAACTTTGTTGTTGTTGTTATTCTCATGCGTGTTCTGGTTATTTGCGCATGATTAAACATGAGTCTTTATATGGCGATAAAACAAAGCTTTGTTGCGTTATTTTGTTTGAAGTGGGGATTGGGGGTGCGCCAACCCGGTTGGGACATAGAAGGGGGTGCGCAGGAAAAAAAGTTTGGGAACCGCTGCACTAGAGACAAGTTTTCTTTTTTTTATCTTGCGTGGAGTTTGCGTTGGTGTTTGAAATGAACTACAAGCAGGTCTCTTACAATCCATCTTCTACGGACAATGCCGGCGAATACACAAACCTGCCAGACATAGCTATGTGAGCGTGCCGTGAACGCGCATGACGTCACGCCCAGTCTAAAATTCCGGCCCGAATCCCTCTTATTTATTTTACTTTACAGGATTATAGAGACAATCTCAGTGATCAGAGAAGGGCTCATTCAGCCCATCAGGCAATTGTTTAAGCATGTATGGGTTAGAAAACGGGTATTTTTAACATGAAAAGTTGCTTAATGCACCTTTAATTTTTTGCTGTTTTCCAGTATGCTCTTCATCTTGTCTTGGGAGCACCCTTTGATTTTACATCTGTAAGTAATTACCAGTTCAAGTAATTGACCTTTATGATGTTGTAGCAGTTGATATATCAAGATTTCTCTATTTTTGTCTTCCAGTGCGACTTATTACATTTATAAGAAATATTAAAGTCACATTTTCCTTTAATATTCTGTAATGAAGGAGCTCCCAATAATCCGACACATGACAGAAGCTGTGAAATGGCTCCATTTCAACAGTCATCTGATCAGGGGTCCAGTGGAAGAGCCTCTTTTCATTAGAACGGATGAAGACAAGGAAAAGGCCCTCAACAATCTCCCTCTTTTAATTTTGTGTTCAGGGATGACATGGAGTTTTTTTTTGCAGGAATGTAAGGACAAAATGGGCCTAATAGTGAATTCTTCATTTGATACATATTAAGTTTAATTAATGCAGGATAGTCATGATGAAATGGGCCAAGGAGTGAATTGTTAATTTTGTAAATTTGAATTTATGCAGGACTGTCATGACAAAATGGGCCTAGGAGTGAATTGTTCAATTGATACATTTCAATTTAATTATTTGTTGTATACATTTTTATTGTTTCTTTTAAAACGCTGCTGCTTTTTTCCCTCTTTTTTAGATTTTTTATTGGAATGTTTTAGTTTACATAATAAAATGCATGCTGTACATGTTCTTGGCTTTGGAGTAAATGTTTATTTTGAGTCTTGTGAATAAAGTATATTTCATATAAAATGCCATGATCAGGAAGTATCTCTCATAATACAATGAAACGGATAACTATATACAATTATATTACACAAGATCAATGTTTAAAATGCTTATTGTATAAAGTATGACGTTTCGTGTGAAATTACGCTCCAAAACCTTAGGTGGCGCTACTCGGTTTAGAACGTAAGCTCCGCCCCTCACTTCCTGTTCTGGCGCTGGGGTTCTGAAACTGGTGGTGCTTCGGATGTGCAGCTGAATACTATTGGAGAAAACAACTATCACACTGTGATAAGGGGTGAAGGTGAACGCAGCATTCGGTTTCTCATATTCGTTTTCGGGGAAAACGTATTGGATGAGAAACCGAACTGTCCTGTATTGCTCGAGTAACATTATGTAAACTGCAATGCATTTATGAGAAAAAACTGCACAGATGCAGATGTCATAGCAATCTATCAATAAATGCACACACCTTGTACTCTGCTTCTGACGTTCGCTCTGCTCGGCGCCCCTGCGGACTGAAAAGCGCGCTGAATCCATGCAGACTCAGATAGGGGGAGGAGCCGAAGTTTGACGCTGTTGCCGCCGTTTCATTTGAGTTTTGGACTGAAGCGATCACAAATTAGTGTTCACTGTACAGATACGGAGTTAATCACAATTTTTTTAGGGGGGCTGGGCAGAAGCTGGGCCTAGTGACACCTATGTCTATCGTAGTTACACTCAAGTGACATTGCAGTTCTTCATGAAAGTTTATTATCTGCATGCGTTTTAAAACCATATTAGTCTAAACTTCTGATATATGGTTTTCTGAGCGCACACATTAGAAGCACGCGCTCAGAAACCTGGATGTCAGACGGCGCGTCCCTTGAGTATTAAACTAAGTTCTCTTTCAAGTCTTACTGTGCTTAAACTGTCAAATACACACAAGGTTATGTCAAAAAACACACAAAGTTCATATAAACCCAGTCGGTTATGTCTGTGAACTAGGGATGTGACGGTGAGGATATTTTCCCACCGGTTAATCGATGTGTGACAACACCGGTAACACCGACTACCGACTCACACTGATGTCACAAAATAGCCGTGTAGTTAAACTTAGTTAAAAGATTTTTTTACCCTGTTTGTTTTGATAAAAAAGAAAAAAAATTAAAGTATTTAAATTCAGTCATGCATTTACTGTACGCGGGTATTTTGACTTAATCATAGTCAAATCTTTCTCACCTGGTCGTTGAAGGTATGAGTAACCAAAGAAGAAGCAGAACCAGTCTATCAGTGTCTCTCTCATCTTTACACAAGAAGTTTATAAAAATAAATGTTGTATTGAAAAGTCTTATTACACAATATATCGTATAAAACTGTGTAAATTGAGAAATGCAAACACTGTGACAGGAGTTTGGCAATTGTTTTGAGTGAGTTGTTGGAACAGAGATGCATAAATGATTTGCATTTTCTAAATTCAGAGCCTGCCCCACAGGGCTGTGTGATCTCCACTGTTGACAATTATTTGTCAACAGTTAATGACATTTAGGGGAAGGTTTGCCACATTGAAGCTATACTGAGCTGAGCTGAGAAGATGGAGTTCTACGAGACAAGAATTGTAGACTTGGAGCGTTACTCATGCCGCAGGAATCTACGCCTCCAAGGAGTGCCGGAAAAAGAAGGTAAATAACTTTTTTTGAGTGAAAGGAAAAAATGCATCTTTAAATGCAAATGAGCTGCTGCTCCCTGCTTTCCAGAAGAGGGCGGAGCCTGTACAGCTTTGCCAAAAACTTTCGTCATCATGAAAGTTTATTATCTGCATGCGTTTTCAAACCATATCAGTCTAAACGTCTGATACGTTTTAAAACGTACTCGGTTACTAACGTAACCTCGGTTCTCTCTAGAAGAGGGAACGAGTACTGCGTAAGTATCTTACGCTAGGGGAAAATCCCTTTTCCGCGAGATATTGAAGCCAAAAAATTATCCTTAATTTTGTATTATTGTAAAACGCGTTGCGGCAGCATACAGACATAGGCAAGATGGCTCGTGTGCCTATTGGCTGTTCTGCGGCAACTGCAGCAGCCTATCGAGCGAGGCCTAGCGTGGCGTCAGACCCAATGAGGGTGCTTCGCGCCCACTGCGTCACGTCCCGCCGAAACGGGCGTGGCTTAGGCCTATAAATACAGCTCGCAGGCAGCTGATATCTGGTTTTTCATCGCCGAAGCTAACCAGAGCGTGTGCATGCACGGCAAGATACGCAGTACTCGTTCCCTCTTCTAGAGAGAACCGAGGTTACGTTAGTAACCGAGTACGTTCTCTTAAGAGAGGTCTCTCGTACTGCGTAAGTATCTTACACTAGGGGACCCAATGTAAAACGCCGTGCGTGCTGGGATTTGACACCAAAGACCCAAGGGCGAAAGCCCGGGGTTCATATAGTGCATAATCACCAGGGGAACTCACAGGGAGTCCGGGAAGAGGGAGGGGCGGAGCCGCGCTCTTCCACATATAGCAGCGTCCCTTAGACGCAAATTACATCATACAGACAGGGCGGAGTACGGCCTGAGCTGATGGAAAATTGTGGGTCTTATTTATTTGCCCATAAGCATTTTGCGGTCGATCAGCGAGCAGTGCTCATCGAGCAGTGCTCAGCAGACACAGTATTCTGAACCGATAGCATCAGAACAGACAGTACTGGTATATTTAGACAGACAACAGCCTGGCCTGTAAGGCGGGAACCTCTAGGTTCTAAAACCTTATAAATGTAGACGGGGAGGCCCAGCCTGCCGCCATACATATATCTTGCAAGGCAATCCCACTTGACCAGGCCCACGGCGAAGCCATGCTTCTCGTGGAGTGCGCTCTGACACCCAACGGGCACTGCATACCCTTGGAAGTGTACGCCAGCACAATGGCGTCAACTATCCATCTGGATAGGCACTGTTTCGACGCGGCTAGTCCCTTGGAACGTCCGCTGAATGAAACGAAGAGCTTCTCCGTCTGTCTGAAGACAGATGAGCGAGATACATAAGCTCTTAATGCCCTGACTGGACAAAGGAAGCTCGCGTCTCCTTCCTCGTCAGAGACCGGTGTGTTGAGGGATTTTGGAACATAACCGTGCTTAGGTTTGAGTATAACTCTTGAGTCATTAGGCCCAAACTCCATGCACGTCGCGCTTACTGAGAGCACTTGTAAGTCCCCTATGCGCTTCACCGAAGCGAGAGCCAGAAGAAACACTGTCTTGAAAGACAGGTGTTTAAGATCAATCGTCTGTAAAGGCTCGAATGGGTCACCTTTCATGGCCTCCAGTACCACAGAAAGGTCCCATACGGGGACTGAGGGAGGTCTGGGAGGATTCAGTCTCTTAGCTCCTCTAAGGAAGCGGATGACTAAATCGTTCCTTCCTATTGACTGACCAAGCGTTGTTTTTGAGAACGCTGCTATGGCCGCCACATAAACTTTGAGCGTGGAAGGGGACCTGCCCTTGTCCAACAGCTCTTGTAGGAAGGAGAGAACCTCCGTCACCCCACAGTCTGGGGGCGACACGCCACAAGCTGTGCACCAGCTGGAGAACACTGACCATTTCGAGGAATAGAGACGTCGCGTAGACGGAGCTCTAGCCTGCGTGATCGTGTTTAACACTCCGCTTGGGAGGTCAGCGGGTACCCGTTGATGGCCCAAACATGAAGGGACCACAGCTCTGGGCGCGGATGCCAAATCGAGCCCTTGGCCTGAGAGAGGAGACTGGCCATGGGGCAGTGCTCGCTAGCTGCATCAGAACTGGGAACCAGGGTTGGTTTTTCCAGAACGGCGCTACGAGTAGCACTGAGCATCCTTCTTCCCTGATCCGCTCTATCACCCGAGGCAGGAGAGAGACGGGAGGAAAGGCATAGAGCGGGCGGCGGGGCCATACATGAGCCAGCGCGTCCCTGCTCTTGGAGAAAAATTCCAGACAGTGAGCATTTTCTTGAGACGCGAACAGGTCTACTTCCGCTCTGCCGAATTTCTTCCACAGCAGCTGGACTGTCTGTGGGTGTAGAGACCACTCGCCTGTCGGAACATTGTTCCTGGACAGTCTGTCCGGTCCTACGTTTAGGAGCCCTGGCACATGCGCTGCTCTCAGCGAGAGCAGGTTGCGCTGAGCCCACACCAGGAGGCGTTCTGTCAGCCTATGCAGGTTTCGGGACCTGAGGCCGCCCTGGCGATTTATGTAGGACACCACTGACATGTTGTCCGAACGGACCAGGACGTGGTGTCCTCGTATTTGCGGACAAAAACGCGTCAGCGCGTTGTCTACTGCCAGCATTTCGAGGCAGTTTATGTGCAGAAGCTTCTCCCGTTCCGACCATTGGCCGAAGAACGGTCTGCCCTCGAGCAGCGCTCCCCATCCCGAGGTGGATGCGTCCGTAGACACCACCTTCACACTCGAGGAAGTCCCCAGGCTTACACCTGATTGGTACCAGTCGTTTGCTTTCCAAGGTTTCAGAGCTGCGACGCATTTCTGATTGACCTTGAGACGAAGCAGACCGGAAGCCCACGCTCGGCGCGGCACTCGCGCTTTCAGCCAGAACTGTAGCGGGCGCATGCGAAGCAAGCCCAGCTGAAGAACTGATGATGCTGAGGCCATGAGACCTAGCATCCTCTGAAATTTCTTGAGCGGGACAGATACGCCGCAGCGGAAAGAGCTCGCTGAGCGCTGAATGTCTAGCACGCGCTGTGGTGACAGTCGCGCTATCATAGACAGCGAGTTCAGTTCTGTGCCCAGAAAAGATATTATCTGTCTAGGGGACAGAGAACTCTTCGCCCAATTGACTCTGAGACCCAGATTCTCGAGGTGATCGAGTAAAATGGTCCTGTGCTCTATGAGCATCGAGTGAGATTGAGCTAGAATCAGCCAATCGTCCAAGTAGTTCAATACTCACATGCCCTGTAGCCTGAGGGGTGTGAGCGCTGCGTCCATGCACATCGTAAATGTACGGGGTGCTAGGGACAAGCCGAACGG
Organism: Leuciscus leuciscus; assembly: GCF_965113295.1. Lineage (NCBI taxonomy): Eukaryota > Metazoa > Chordata > Actinopteri > Cypriniformes > Leuciscidae > Leuciscus > Leuciscus leuciscus. The sequence goes on from NC_138742.1 coordinate 28,152,042, forward strand.
TAGGACTGTGTACTGATATGCCTGGCCCTCGAAGGCGAATCTCAAATATCGCCTGTGACATGACGCTATCTGTATTTGAAAATACGCGTCTTTCAGATCTATTGACACAAACCAATCTCCTCGGCAAATCTGCGCGAGGATTTTTCTGGTCGTGAGCATTCTGAACTGTCGCTTTGCAAGCACTCTGTTCAGTTGCCTTAGATCTAGTATGGGTCTGAGACCCCCGTCTTTTTTCGGTACCAGGAAGTATTTGCTGTATAGCCCTCCTTCGCTCTGAGCTAGAGATAACGGCTCTATGGCCCCTTTGCTCAATAGTTTCAAGATTTCGGCTCGAAGTAGGTGTGCTACTTCTGTTTTTACCGTGGTCTCGACGCGCGTCGCATAGCGACGAGGGCGCCGGCGAAACTGTAGCGAATAGCCTCTTTTTATAATGTCTAGCACCCACTTCGAAACCCCGGGTAGCCTCGCCAATGCATCTGCATGAATGGCTAGGGGTTGAATTGCCCGCGCTCGGCTCCTCTGCGGTGGTTAACCGAGAGGGGGAGGGCTGGGCGAGTCCCGTAGGACTTGTCATGTCTATGTGTGATAGCAGGCACATTTACCACACCGAGAGCATTGTCTCCCTCGAGACATGCAGGACGTAGTGATTGTGGGCACTGGGCAGTGGGCACATCTGCTACGTTTAATGCGCAATCGAACTGGGTCGATTTTATGTGCGCGAGCCCTGTGTGACGGGCTGTGCTTGTGTGTAGGAATGGGCACTGGGCAGTGGGCATTTTGTCTACACTCATAACACCATCGGCCGTGGCCGGGACACCAGAAAATACACTCTTTATGGGATTTATCTGGGTAGCCGTAAAAACGGCATTTGTGTGCAGGCAAGCGGGCAGTGGAACCGGCTTGTTGACTGCAAAATACACTGGAACAGTCAAATTTCTTGGAACTGAACGAGTGATGAGTTTTGGTGGAAGTCCGGCCGCAGCGGGACTTGGACACCGTCGTTTCCCTAGGCGTGCTTGGATGACTTCGGGACCTCAGGCTTTACCGCAATCCTGGGCCGCGGCCCACGCGGGGCGGGGCGGCGGCCAGATGAGCGAGAGCGCGGTCTCGCGCTTCGGGCCTGTCGGCGCTGCGAAGTGGCGGCCGTGGGGGCGGAGGCTGAGGCTGTGAGCTCTGAGCAGACGGTTTTGCACGGCCTGCTGCAGAACTGGAGCGCTTCGGCAGGAAGTGCTTCATAGCCTGTGACGCTTTCTGTACCTCTGCGAATCTTTCCGCGAAATCTTTGACGGAAGTTCCGAAGAGGCCAGCGGGAGAAAGCGGAGCGTCGAGGAACGCGGCGCGCTCAGACTCAGACATCTCAGAGAGCGTTAGCCATAGGTGTCTCTCAGTCACAGTGAGAGAGGCCATGCTCCGTCCTATGGCCTGTGCAGCAGACTTAGTAGCGCGGAGAGCGAGGTCCGTAGCACTTCTCAAGTCTGGCACGCAAATGGTATCTGGTCCTTTCTCGTCCAGCTTTCGGAGGAGATCGGCCTGGAAAATTGGCAGTGTGGCCATAGTATGCAGCGCTGCCGCAGCCTGCCCAGCGGCGGAGAAAGCGCGACCGAGCAGGGTTGACGTCATGCGGCAAGCTTTTGAAGGCAGAGCCAGCTTAGCGCGCCGTCCAGCGGAGGGCGGGCAAAGGTGGGCTGCTATCGCTTCTTCGACCGGCGGCAGCGAATGGTAACCTCTGTTTTTAGCATCGTCAACAGCGGAGAATGCTAGCGAAACAGAAGAGCGCATTCTAGCTGAGAAGGGGGCGTTCCAAGACTTAGCGACTTCTTCGTGTAACTCAGGAAGAAAGGGCGCTGGTCTGGACGCAGGCGAAGCGCGCTCCCCGGGAAGAAAATATCCATCCAGCCGGTTGTGAGCAGGCTGTTCAGGCGTAGACCACTCGAGGCCGAGGCTCGCCGCGGCCTGTGCGAGTATGCGCATCAGCTCTGACTCGATGCTAGCTCTTTTGCCTCACGATGCGCGGACAGAGGGCGCGAGATCCACAGAGCTCGCCCAATCCTCACTGCCCGATGCCAGGAGAGAGCAGGAATCATCCTCCCCCAATGCGGCTTTTTCATCAGCGTCATCGACGGAAGCGGCGGCAGACGGCGGCCGCTGTCCGTCAGGAAGAGACACTGACGAAGCCGGTGAAGCTGGCGGGCGAACCGGCGAGCTTTGACGGGTGGGGGAAGGTTCCGGGACCGGCTGAGCACGGCGCTTTTTACGGCGCGGCACTACAGCGGGCAGAGGTGCAGTCTCAGTGAAATATGCCAGGCGAGTCCTCAGATCGCCATAGGCAGTAGCTCGCAGTGATGGCAGCCGCCGTCAGCGAGCGCGAGAGCTGCATGATCCTCACCCAGGCAGGAAACGCAGATAACGTGGCGGTCCCCGTCGCTGAGTGTGGCTCTGTACGAGCCGCAGGAAGGCATCTTTAAAAAGACGCAAGCTCTTTTAGACAGTGTTTGTCGCGGCGGTGAACACACACACAACAGAGAGTGTAAAGGATATAGGCGCCGGATAGCGCAGCAGGAAGGCGATTGAAGGCGGCGCGGCCAGCGACTTCAGTGACGACTCGTCCCGCTGCAAGTGCTTCCTCAGACGGCGCGGCTTCTCTCCGGATCCAGCGATGCGTGTGCTTCGCTGAAGAGATGAAAAATCAGATATCAGCTGCCTGCGAGCTGTATTTATAGGCCTAAGCCACGCCCGTTTCGGCGGGACGTGACACAGTGGGCGCGAAGCACCCTCATTGGGTCTGACGTCACGCTAGACCTCGCTCGATAGGCTGCTGCAGTTGCCGCAGAACAGCCAATAGGCACACGAGCCATCTTGCCTATGTCTGTATGCTGTTAATCGATGTGTGACAACACCGGTAACACCGACTATCGTAGCAAGCCTACTGTGAACGTAAACATCATGTAAAGAAATCACATGTGTATATCAGATCTGTGTATTAAAGTGAAAGCAGCTGCTATATATGCTGTTAATATGAATCAAACAATAAAAGAAAAACAGAAAGTCTCTCACTGCCCTTGATTGAATAAACTTTAGTTGCTTTAATAAAAATGCATTTCTTAAATGCTGCTGTTAAATGCTCTGGCGGGGAGATAAGCGGACTGTGTACAGCTCACTGAGGGGAGGAGCTAAGCTAATAGGGTGGAGTCAGTCAGTAATCATGGGCGGGGCCTGTGCAATGTGACATCACTGCATAGAAACTGCAAACAGCTTATTCTGCTTATTTTGAGACACTGCTTATGATTTATGGGGATAAAAGAGGAGTGGGTGGATTTTTACCATTATAGTGTGGTTGTGTACACACATTGCCGGCATACATTTATGTCACCATATAAAAGTGATTTTTGTCGAAAAAAAGTCCAATTTGCTTCATTCAAGTAGCCGGGTGGTATTTGAACTTGTAAGAAGAGTACTTCCCCTTTAAGAAAAGCGAGCCATGATGATGATGTGTTAAATTAAAGGCCATATGGGTTGATTAGATCAGTATTAGATTATGGTTGTGTGGTGTATGGATCAGCAGCAGATACGTCTCTTAGAAAGTTAGATAGTATACAGCATCCGGTATTGAGATTATTTACAGGAGCTATAAAAACTACACCGATTATAGCACTACAGGTAGAAATGGGGGACATGTCATTAGAAATGAGAAGGTTACAGTTATCACTGAGTTATTGGGCTAATTTACAAGGTCATAGTCAAAAGCATCCAACATTAGACACTTTAAAGCCTAGTTGGAAAAAAGAGAGGAGGAAAACGAAAAGTTTCGGATGGACTGTAATAGAACTTAAAATGAATCAGTTAAAAGTTAGTCCAACAGTACCGTTACCAGTAATAAAGCCTTGGTTACTTTCAGATGCAATAGTAGATTTTAAATTATTAGAAAAAAAATAAATAAGGAAAAGGAATGTAATTCATGTAATGCGCAGACATATATTAATGAGTACCATAGCTATGTTCAGATTTACACAGATGCATCAAAGAGTATAGATAATGAAATAGGAGTTGCTTTTATTATTCCAGAGTTTCAGGTTTCAATAAGGAAAATAATCAGTGATGAGGGGAAATGATTGCACTATTGTTAGCAATACAGTGGAAAGAGGAGAGAAGACCTTTGAAATCAGTTGTTTGTTCAGAATCAAGTTCATCATTGGCTAGCTTACAATACAGTCATTCGGAAAGTAGACCAGACATTTGAATAGAAATACAGCAAACATTATACAGAATTCAAATGATGGGACTTACAGTGATATTTTTATGGGTACCTGCACATATTGGTATCAAAGGAAATGAAATGGCAGATAAGGCAGCAAAAGAAGCCATTAAAAACAAAGATATTAATATACTGTAAGTGTTAGGCCACATCCACACGAAGCCAGAGCTTTCCCTATCCGATTTTTTTTTTTCCCGTTCAAAAAAAAAATTCCGTAAACACGGCGTCGTCTCAAGAAATATCTGCGTACACACGAAACCACTGAAACCGACTCAAAACGATGTAGTATACATGCCAGACCAGTATGTGGCGCTGTAATTCTGCCACAGACATACACTAAAAACGGAGAAGAAGACTTGGAGCTCGCGCATAAACCTTGCGCGCTGTATACAACAATAATATTAAGCACAGTAGCTTCTTTTTTTCTTTTTTCTTTTTTAATCAAGAACTTTGTTGAACAATATGAAAAAACATAAATGTAGTTGCTGTGACTTAACGGTGTCTGACTAGTTGACACTACGTGTGACGACATTATCGTTTCACAAAATATACGGATTGGCCGTACACACGAAAACGCAAGGGCGGCGTTTTCAGATTTATCCACCTTGGGACCCGGTTTCAAAAAATAGCGGTTTCAGTCTCCGAAAACGCCGGATCCGTGTGGACGAAACACCAATTCGATAAAAAATGTATACGTATACATCGATACGCGTCTCCGTGTGGACGGGCCCTTAGTATTAGTAAGAATGAAATCAAGAGTATTATTAAGGAAAGGTTGAAGGTAAGGTGGCAAAAACAATGGGATATGGAGAAGAAAGGTAGGTGGTTTTACAAAATTCAAAGGAAAGTGGGAGAGATGAGAAGTGCAGGAAAAAATAGAAGAGATGAGATAATATCAAGGATGAAATTTGGAAATACAAGACTAAACAGCACACTTTATAAAATACCATGATGCGGGTGTGAATTTTGTGGGCAAGAAGAAACTGTGGAACATGTTATGTTTTACTGTCAGAAATATAAGTCTGAAAGAAGGATTCTAAGGCAAAATCTAGAAAAAATAAAAATGCAATTTATATTAGGAGATATTTTACAAAACAATTCTGGAAATGAATGTTATAGATTTATATTTCAATATCTTAGAATATCAAATTTGTGGAAAAGGATATAAAGAAAAAAAGAAAAGAAAAAAAAAGTCATTTTGCTCCATACTCCATACCGGTTGGTGGCGGTAATACACCATTTTGTTGTTTGTCAGCCGCCAATAAAACCTTAAAGAAGAAGAAGAAAAAGATGACGTGTTAATAGCGACTCTCTGTCGCACAGTAGAGAAATTACCGTATGGACAGGAGGAGAAGCTCGCGCGCAATCAGGGGGACGTGGAGGCAAAATGATCAAATAATTAATCAGAATACTTAGCAAAAGTTTCTCCTGCTCCTAGCTCATGGACACCTACTACTCACACTCTCCGTCTCTGCAAGTTTCGGAAGGGAATGATTCAGATTTCTCTTGGCACAGCTACTAGAAGACAGACAAGTTGCTCACGTCACATCTACAGTACGTCGTCAAGCTCAGTTTCAGTCTGCGCAGTACGCTCAGCCATCAGGAAGCTTCTAATTGACTTCACTTTTCTCCGTTGAATCCAATGGGGTCGCTGTGTCCATTTCTTTTACTGTCTATAGTTAATAGCGCAAAAGACGGCAAAAGCAGTGCATGGGAGATGAATTGACAGTTGTTTGTCAAGTTGAGGATCATCCTTGATTTTATCGATGTTCTATATGAGTAAATGTGATGATCATCATTTAATCTGGTGTAATAGGCTGTGTTTGTTTCATCCTGTCTATGTATAATGTGTATTTTGTGGTTAGAGTTCGAGATGATCGAAGATGTTTAATCGATAAACGTGACGGCATTACGAAGTCTCTATAAAAGAGTTCGGTAAGTCATTAATGTAATGTGTATGTGCATAACAAATATGAATGACGTGCATAATATCATGTGTAGGCCTATGTTACATTTGATTTTCGTGAAATGGTGTTTGAATGCACGATGAAAATGCTGACAGTTTTTTTGTGTTTGTGTAGGGTGTCACTACCGTGTTTGCCTCTGAAGTGTATTGTTTCACCCCGAAAGTGGGCCCTAGCATTCGTAATTATTGGAAATTCTAAGAAATTGACACTTTATAAGGCTTTACTGAATTTTCTGTTAGATATATATATATATATATATATATATATATATATATATATATATATATATATATATATCTATCTAACAGAAAATTCATATATATATATAATTTTTTTTTCTTTTTTTTTTTTTGTGAACTAATCATTTTGAGTTTATACACTTGGTTATATAATTATAGTAACCCCGTGTGGAGAATTTGAGTAGTGTGACTGAGTGGTTGAGGTTGAGTGATCCTAAATTATCACCTGTTATTTGTCAAACCATTCAGTTCGAAGCATTCCAGATCTTTAATGAAATTTAACCAATTGATTGAATCAGTAGAGAAAATAAAGCAAATCTAAAACGTGGTTCAGTATCAATTGATTTATTTGTTAACTGGCAACATTCACTTCACAACATTCATGTCACTGATGTCACAAAACTGTGTAGTTAAACTTCCATTCTTATTTGGCTAACCACTATTTTACCCTGTTTGGTTTGATAAAAAAAAGAAAATAATCTAAAGTATTTAAATTCATTCATGCATTTACTGTAAGCGGGTATTTTGATTTTAATCATTGACAAAAATCTTTCTCACCTGGTCGTTGAAGGTATGAGTAACCAAAGAAGAAGCCGAACCAGTCTATCAGTGTCTCACTCATCTTTACACAAGAAGTTATGTTGTATTGACTGAGCCTGGGGGTTTTTTTTCTCCATTAGGTCACCTGATGGAGTTTAGGACACCATTAGGTCACTTGATGGAGTTTTTCGGTTCCTTGCCACTGTTGCCTTAATCAATAAATTCCTCTTGAAACAAACTTTGTTGTATTATTTTAATTTAATACTGTGAAGCTGCTTTGATACAATCTGTATTGTGAAAAGCGCTATACAAATAAACTTGACTTGACTTGACTTGACTATTGAAAAGTCTTATTACACAATATATCGTATAACACTGTGTACACTGAGAAATGCAAACACTGTGACAGGAGTTTGGCAATCGTTTTGAGTGAGTTGTTGGAACAGAGATGCATAAATGATTTGCATTTTCTAAATTCAGAGCCTGTCCCACAGGGCTGTGTGATCTCCACTGTTGACAATTATTGAGCGCAGACTTATGCCAGTATCAGCCCCGGAGGACTTGTATGGGATGAATTTAGGCTCAAAATGATTAACACATCCACACACAATTATCCATGAGCTTGATAAATGTTGCAGATATGTTTTACTATCCACAACCAAAAATTTCTGCAAAATTCAGAATTAAATGAATGTGTAGCAATTTGTACAAATAGTGACATTTTGAGGGGAAAAAAAAGTTCTCTTTTTTATTAGTGAATCATAACTTGTGCATGCAACAAAGAAGATGTGCATTTGTGCAAGGCTAAACCAGTGACATTAAAAGTCTCAAAATCCAAATGAATTAAATAGGATCGAAGTGATCCAATGCAAAATGCAGTGCTTGGTGACCACGTTACCTCTGTGGCGGCCACCAAAACAGACCATAAGCTGAGAGGATCTACGCCACTGGCCTAAGCAGTGGACATAGATCCTCAACGTACAAACTGTAAAAAGAAAGCCAACAGGATGACCAGCTGCAGAGGGTACTTTAGGGATATAGTTCGGTCTAGGGTATACTGCACCCTAGACCAAACAAACTATATCCCTAAAGTTCCCTCTCTGTTAATTAGCTCTGGCATCACCTGGAGCAAAATCAAAGCAGGATGAGACTACTGACAGGGCCTGAAGGTGAAGTCAATTCTAATAAATGTACCTTAAGGGTCAGTATTTAACTGTACTTAAAGGTGCTCTAAGCGATGTCACACCTCCAGAATGGCTGCATATGTGCACTGGAACAATCCTTCCTAAAACGCATTAAACTTTCGTTTACAAAGACGTGAAACTCACCGAGTGGTCAGGGGTGTTCACTGATATGCTCACACAAAAATCGCTGCAAAAGATGCTTTACAACAGGTTTTATCGTAGTTTTTGTCCAACTCCATTGACTTGTATTGGATGTCCATTGACTTGTATTGGATGTGCTGTGAGGTACGCCATTACTCCGCCACCAACTGGGCTGGAGTGTCTATTATTCAAGCTCTCAACGAATGGTAAAACACCTGTGTGTGTGTGTGTGTGTGTGTGTGTGTGTGTGTGTGTGTGTGTGTGTGTGTGTGTGTGTGTGAAGTGTACCAATATCGTGTTCTTCCTTTCGTAGGCCAGCCACTGTAAAGCAGTTTCAAAAACTGTTAGGTCTGATGGCAGCAGTGTCCAATGTTATACCTTGCGGCCTGCTGTACAAGAGACCGTTGCAGTGGTGGCTCAGGACCAAGGGGTTCTCCCTGAGGGGAAACCCGCTCCGCATGATCAAGGTCACGCGGCGATGCCTTTGTGCCATAGTCATGTGGAAATAACCTTGGTTCCTGTCCCAAGGGCCCATGCTGGGAGCTCTTTGTCATCATGTCACGCTAACGACGGATGCTTCCCTCACGGGTTTGGGGGCAATCATGAGTGGTCGCCCAGCCCAAGGTCTGTGGCAGGACCATCATCTCTCGTAGCATATCAACTGTCTAGAAATTTTGGCGGTGTTCCAGGCTCTGAAACACTTCCTCCCAGACCTGAGGGGCCATCATGTGCTTGTTCGGTCAGACAACACATCGGTGGTCTCCTATATAAACCATCAGGGGGGTTTGTGATTGCACCCCTTATACAAGCTGGCTCACTAGATCCTCCTGTGGGCCCTGGGGAAGCTACTTTCATTTAGAGCGATATACACTCACCTAAAGGATTATTAGGAACACCTGTTCAATTTCTCATTAATGCATTTATCTAATCAACCAATCACATGGCAGTTGCTTCAATGCATTAAGGGGTGTGGTCCTGGTCAAGACAATCTCCTGAACTCCAAACTGAATGTCAGAATGGGAAAGAAAGGTGATAAGCAATTTTGAGCGTGGCATGGTTGTTGGTGCCAGACGGGCCGGTCTGAGTATTTCACAATCTGCTCAGTTACTGGGATTTTCACGCACAACCATTTCTAGGGTTTACAAAGAATGGTGTGAAAAGGGAAAAACATCCAGTATGCGGCAGTCCTGTGGGCGAAAATGCCTTGTTGATGCTAAAGGTCAGAGGAGAATGGGCCGACTGATTCAAGCTGATAGAAGAGCAACTTTGACTGAAATAACCACTCGTTACAACCGAGGTATGCAGCAAAGCATTTGTGAAGCCACAACACGCACAACCTTGAGGCGGATGGGCTACAACAGCAGAAGACCCCACCGGGTACCACTCATCTCCACTACAAATAGGGAAAAGAGGCTACAATTTGCACAAGCTCACCAAAATTGGACAGTTGAAGACTGGAAAAATGTTGCCTGGTCTGATGAGTCTCGATTTCTGTTGAGACATTCAGATGGTAGAGTCAGAATTTGGCGTAAACAGAATGAGAAAATGGATCCATCATGCCTTGTTACCACTGTGCAGGCTGGTGGTGGTGGTGTAATGGTGTGGGGGATGTTTTCTTGGCACACTTTAGGCCCCTTAGTGCCAATTGGGCATCGTTTAAATGCTATGGCCTACCTGAGCATTGTTTCTGACCATGTCCATCCCTTTATGACCACCATGTACCCATCCTCTGATGGCTACTTCCAGCAGGATAATGCGCCATGTCACAAAGCTCGAATCATTTCAAATTGGTTTCTTGAACATGACAATGAGTTCACTGTACTAAAATGGCCCCCACAGTCACCAGATCTCAACCCAATAGAGCATCTTTGGGATGTGGTGGAACGGGAGCTTCGTGCCCTGGATGTGCATCCCACAAATCTCCATCAACTGCAAGATGCTATCCTATCAATATGGGCCAACATTTCTAAAGAATGCTTTCAGCACCTTGTTGAATCAATGCCACGTAGAATTAAGGCAGTTCTGAAGACGAAAGGGGGTCAAAACACAGTATTAGTATGGTGTTCCTAATAATCCTTTAGGTGAGTGTATATATCCCAGGGTACTTAAATCAAGGGGCAGAGATCTTGTCAAGGCAGGGGCTGAGGCCCAGGGAGTGGAGACTCCACCCCAAGGTGGTTGAGCTCCTTTGGGAGAACTTTGGTTGAGCCAAGGCTGACCTGTTCGCATCCCAAGAGACCACACATTGTACACTTCGGTTCTCACTCAGTCATCCAGCCCTGCTGGGGTTGGACGCTATGGTTGGACGCTATGGTGGAGACGTGGCCGAGGTCACGTCTGTACGCATTTCCCCCGATTGCCCTGCTCCCAGGAGTTCTGGAAATGGTTTGCCAGGAGGGGGTCAGTCTACTGCTAGTAGCCCCGTTCTGACCGGCCCGAGTATGGTTTGCGGCCCTAGTGTCTCTCCTCAACGGCTTTTATTGCTTTTATGCTTTTATTTTATTATGCTTTTATTACGTCTAGACTTGACTACTGTAACTCTTTATATGTTGGATTGGATCAGTCATCTCTTCATCGCTTACAGTTATTACAGAATGCAGCAGGTCAGCTCCTAATTGGGACTAAAAAGCGTGAGCACATTACCCCAATTTTAGCCTCGATCCACTGGCTTTCTATCCGCTTCAGGATTGATTTTAAAATTGTATTGCTTGTGTTTAAGATTTTAAATGGGTTCGCTTTGTTAACACCAGGTCTATGGAAGTAGAATAATGTCAAATGTTTTTGAAATAAAAAGCCTGTTGAATTGCACTACTTGAAAAAAAATAGGCATTGCATTAACCATGCTTGCATTTTGATGCATTGTATTTTTAGTGCTTACATTTTTATGGGCTGAAATTCAACATGGTTGAATATTTAAGCTGTGAATATTTCAATTAAAAACATTTCAAACACCTTTTCATTATTAAAAATGCAATAATCCATATTCACCTTTCATATTTCACTTCCAAAATATTCAAACTGTTTAAAAATACAACCAATAATATTCAACAGGCAATTTTCGGTCCATTTTATTTCGCTTTGCAAATTCGCTTCCACAAATTCAGTGGTTCAAATTCGACAGTAAATTCAACATTGACGTCCAGGAACTGCAGGAAAAGCAGTAGATTGCCGAGCATACTCTCCATCTGCTGTTAGTCGACCTCACCAGCAGATGGTGCAAAAGCGCGTGTTGAAGACCAGCAACAGTTAGAACAAGTCATTCATTCATAAAACTCATTTACAGCAATGTAAAGTGTATTTGTGATTATCAGCAAAGTGTATTTGTGATTATTATGACGGTTGTTTTATGTTAAATTCAGTGTCTTCACGGTTACTTTTCCTGTGTAGCCTACATGCATCTTTCTCTACCGTGAACGAGATTATAATGTTATTCCCCGATGCGGATATACAGATCCAATGTTACATTTTTGAGGTTGACATATATTTCTCTTGGTTGTTTAGTTGCCTTAACTTTATATTGGGGGGATGTGCTGCATGCAGGCTATTAGGGTTTCCCTCAATACTTAAGGATTCCCCTGCTGGACATATACAACGCTTAACGTAGCTTAATGGACTACAGTGATGTAAAAGACCAAACTCGCAGGCAAGCAGATGGACTCAGAATAACGCGCAAAGCTTAATGCTGAGCGTTTCCCAGTGATAGATTGGCATACAGATGGCTTGATGTTGGACATTCGCACATTTAGGGACCGTCTCTAAAGTGTATACGACTTTGGTATACACGTTTCTAACTCCGATAGCATTTGAATAGAACGACTTATCATAAAACCAACTGTAAAGTGTTCATTTAGTGTCAGGCATAATGCGCACCCTTTGGATTTTTGATATTTATTCAAATAAATTTAAGTTTGCTATTGAAGTTAGAAACGTGTATGCCAATGTTGTATGCAACTTTAGAGACGGTCCCTAAATGTGCTAATGTCCAATATCAAGCCAATTTTTACATTTAGTCATTTAGCAGACGCTTTTATCCAAAGCGATTTACAGTTAAACTAACAATAGGAGGACAATATGCAAGTGCTGTGACAGTTTAAGCTAATGCAATACACGTATGCATACTATATGTATACATGTGTTGATTTTATGCCAGTATATCACGAAACGCTCAGCATGAAACTTTGCGCGTTAAGTTCATTTTCTGAGCCCCTCTGCTTGCCTGTAGCCTATATAATAGCCTACAGCCTACTTCCCTAATAAGGTGCAAGATTGGTCTTTCATATCACTATCAACGGAAGGGAAATCCTTGAGTATGAGGTATTGAGGGAAACCGATTATAATCCTGTTCATGGTAGAGAAAGCTGATGACACAGGGAAAGTAACAATGAAGTTATTGAATGAAACATAAACACAGCTTTGTGTGTTTATCATCTTTTCTGCATATACTGACACAGATAAACATTTTCATTTTATGAATGAATGTCTTTGTCAGCAACAAGCGCTTTTGCACCATCTGCTGGTGAGGTAGACTAACAGCAGATGGAGAGTATGCTCGGCAATCTACTGCTTTTCCTGCAGTTCCTGGACGTCAATGTTGAATTTACTGTCGAATTTGAACCACTGAATTTGTGGAAGCGAATTTGCAAAGCGAAATAAAATGGACCGAAAATTGCCTGTTGAATATTATTGGTTGTATTTTTAAACAGTTTGAATATTTTGGAAGTGAAATATGAAAGGTGAATATGGATTATTGCATTTTTAATAATGAAAAGGTGTTTGAAATGTTTTTAATTGAAATATTCACAGCTTAAATATTCAACCATGTTGAATTTCAGCCCATAAAAATGTAAGCACTAAAAATACAATGCATTAAAATGCAAGCATGATTAATGCAATGCCTATTTTTTTCAAGTAGTGAAATTCAACAGGCTTTTTATTTCAAAAACATTTGACTTTATTCTACTTCCATACAGGTCAGTACTTCCGCCTATATCCGACCTTTCCAACGTAATGCGTGAAGTCATGGACGCGCATCACAGAGCTAGTGCAAGATGAGCATTTGTGGTCAAAGTATATAAATGTTTTTGTTTTGTTTTTCAATGACAGATCGTTTCACTAGATAAGACCCTTAATTCCTCAGCTGGGATCGTGTAGAGCCTTTGAAGCTGCATTGAAGCTGCATTGAAGCTGCAATTTGGACCTTCAAACCATTGGACCCCATTGAAGTCCACTATATGGAGAAAAATCCTGGAATGTTTTCCTCAAAAACCTTAATTTATTTTTGACTGAAGAATGAAAGACAGGAACATATTGGATGACATGGGGGTGAGTAAATTATCAAGAAATTTTAATTCTGGAGTTAACTAATCCTTTAGGTATGACGCAACACAGGGCAGCCTATCCTAATATCAGTCAGGGTTTCCCAAACTGCGGTTTGTGAACCCATGGGGGTTTATGAGTTGATAAAAAGTTAATAATTAATTAAATCTTTTAAAAAAATAAGTGCATTGAAAATAACTAATTTACTGAAAAAGATTATTTAAAAATATATAAAATTACCTGCATGTCATGTAACAACAACTGTCATCAAAGAACAAAGAACAAATTATTGAAATATTAATACAATATGTAAAAAAAAATTCGCCGCTAGGGGTCGCTAACCTCTTACAATAACAAAGGCGTAAGTTGATGATGCAAAATTTCCTGCGGAATTATGGAACTTGTCGTCAAGCCGATGGATCTAATAATGTTTATGGATGAGTGAATACACTGCTGTTTTTATCATGATATCAGCGCCACACGCGAGTCCCACGGATATAAAGGAATGGAGATTTCATTCTACCAAACGCAAGTTCTGTATTAGTGCTCACACAGGTCAGTGTATTAGACGAATGAAGCTTGTGAGGTAACGCAGTGCTGTTTCACTTGCTCTACACTATCAGTGTGTTAAAGTGTTATTCTATGTGTTAGTTTGTCTGTATGAGACTAGAAGTGAGCTAGATCAACATTAGAATAACACACTGATCATATTCTAACATTTCATCATGTTGAGCTATAAAACATTGATTAGTTTTATGTACATTTGCTCACCTGTCTAATAAAGTACATACAAGAGTTGCGTCTCTGTGAAGTCGTGACTCGTGAAGCGCTGTCAAGTCCAAGTTAGTCGCTGATATTGATCCTCGTTTTAGTTCTCCTTTTTTTCCCAAAGTCTGCTTGCCATGGTCCATAATGTTTGAACGAAACAACAACAGCGTGCAGCCAGAGGTTACGCACTACACTCATTATGCACTGTTGTACACGTCTGTCGTCATGGTTACTATGGCAGTACTTGAGCGGAAACCAGGGATAATGGGCCTTTCACACAGGACGCGGTATGCGCGGCGCTTGCCGCTGGGTTCAGCGTTGCCCTTCATAGCTGAGCTATAGGCGGAGTTTTAAAAACTTTTAGCGGGAGCTCTATTACGTCTGTTTTTGTTTCTTAGTTTCAGGTTTAATGTTTGAATAAATGTTTTATTCTAAAAAAAGAGCTGACTTCATAATTCTTGTTTTAATTCAGATATACAATTTTGCCGTTCATCCATTTTGCATTCCGTCCTTGTTTGGATCCCCCGATTCTATTGGCCGCGCTGGTAATCGTCACAGAGCGCAGCGGCAAAAGTTGAACAATTTTCAACTTGAAACGCATCCGAAGCTCAAATGGGGGACGAGGCCAAGATGGCGTCGTGACAAGACGGTTTTGCAGTAGCTCTTAAAAACTTTTGCTCAAATCCTGGTTTTACTTTTAAACTGGTCATGTTCAGAAATAATTTCGAATAGCCGCACTTTAACAGACTTTTTTCTTTGTAAATATTTTTGTTAAACTTTTCAGACGCACGTACCTTTTCTCTCCAAGCTAGCTATCGACGTGCAAGCACGTGCTTTTGCTACAACTAATGCACTGACTTGAGAATATGGAAGAGAAAGAAGAAACTCATCTAGCTATGCATAGTTATGCAAGGAGAACTCTAAGCAATGATATGGAGACAGTTGCTGGACAGTCTGATGGTTTCATGCCTTTACCAGATACACCTGAACCCAATCCTGCCAAAAAAAGCAAACCGAGTTCTGATAGTCCAGTGGTGAGTGATACTATGCTAATGAGATTTATGCAGAGAATGGAGGCCATGCACGAAGAAACTTTGCGCCGAATTCAAGGAGTTGAAAAGACGGTGATTGAGAATTCGAACTCTATTAAACAGATAATCAGCTCTCTCGAATTCCACGGTGAACAGGTGAAGTGTTTGAATGAAAAATCTGACGAGATGCAAAAGAAAATCGGAAAACTGGAGAAAGAAAACGTTGAACTTCGTGATAGGTGTAACGATTTGGATGCTTACAAGAGAAGGTGGAATCTGCGTGTCGCTGGTATTCCGGAGAATTCAGGAGAGAACGTGAAGCGGATAATCCAGCCAGAGGTTACGCACTACACTCATTATGCACTGTTGTCCACGTCTGTCGTCATGGTTACTATGGCAGTACTTGAGCGGAAACCAGGGATAATGGGCCTTTCACACAGGACGCGGTATGCGCGGCGCTTGCCGCTGGGTTCAGCGTTGCCCTTCAGATACAACGCGATTTGCGCTGAGCTATGACGTAGGCGGAGTTTTAAAAACTTTTAGCGGGAGCTCTATTACGTCTGTTTTTGTTTCTTAGTTTCAGGTTTAATGTTTGAATAAATGTTTTATTCTAAAAAAAGAGCTGACTTCATAATTCTTGTTTTAATTCAGATATACAATTTTGCCGTTCATCCATTTTGAATTCCGTCCTTGTTTGGATCCCCCGATTCTATTGGCCGCGCTGGTAATCGTCACAGAGCGCAGCGGCAAAAGTTGAACAATTTTGAACTTGAAACGCATCCGAAGCTCAAATGGGGGACGAGGCCAAGATGGCGTCGTGACAAGACGGTTTTGCAGTAGCTCTTAAAAACTTTTGCTCAAATCCTGGTTTTACTTTTAAACTGGTCATGTTCAGAAATAATTTCGAATAGCCGCACTTTAACAGACTTTTTTCTTTGTAAATATTTTTGTTAAACTTTTCAGACGCACGTACCTTTTCTCTCCAAGCTAGCTATCGACGTGCAAGCACGTGCTTTTGCTACAACTAATGCACTGACTTGAGAATATGGAAGAGAAAGAAGAAACTCATCTAGCTATGCATAGTTATGCAAGGAGAACTCTAAGCAATGATATGGAGACAGTTGCTGGACAGTCTGATGGTTTCATGCCTTTACCAGATACACCTGAACCCAATCCTGCCAAAAAAAGCAAACCGAGTTCTGATAGTCCAGTGGTGAGTGATACTATGCTAATGAGATTTATGCAGAGAATGGAGGCCATGCACGAAGAAACTTTGCGCCGAATTCAAGGAGTTGAAAAGAAGGTGATTGAGAATTCGAACTCTATTAAACAGATAATCAGCTCTCTCGAATTCCACGGTGAACAGGTGAAGTGTTTGAATGAAAAATCTGACGAGATGCAAAAGAAAATCGGAAAACTGGAGAAAGAAAACGTTGAACTTCGTGATAGGTGTAACGATTTGGATGCTTACAAGAGAAGGTGGAATCTGCGTGTCGCTGGTATTCCGGAGAATTCAGGAGAGAACGTGAAGCGGATAATCATCGACCTCTTTAGCCAGGTTTCCCCAAGCATCGCTGCTGATCTGCACTTCGGAATTGACATCGCTCATCGACTGGGGCCTCGTTCTGCTGCAGAAAAGTCCTCCCGTCGCATAATTGTCCTTTTCTCATCGCGTTCCCAACGGGACACAGTTTGGAAAGACGCCAAAACGTCCGACTTGCTCAGGGAGAAGAAGATTAGGTCTTCGAAGATCTCTCGCAGAAAGATAAGGATGCAAGGACTCTTCTGTGGCCGACAGTAGAGAGGGCGAGGAGGGAAGGGAAGAGGGCTGGCTTTCACGGTCCCTTCGCTGTCATCGAGGGTAAAAGACTGTCTGCTAAAGATTTAGCCAACAAACCTACTTAGTAGTAACGTTTATTCATATGCAACCGTTTCTTTCAATGATTCACGTGCGATCTGCTTAGGTTGTTTTTTTTTTTTTTTTGGCAGGGGAATGAATTCTTAAATTCAAACCATGGTTTCTTTTTGCCCTAAATACATATTATCTTCATGGTATTAAGCAGTAGACTACTTTATATTAATATCTTCCTTAAACACAGATAAACATTATTTTATTGAAGGCTTTTAAACTTATTTATTTTTTTCCCCTCCTCTTTACGTTATGCTTTGAAATGGTTACTACTTGAAAACAAAAACTTAAATTTAACCTTTATTATTATTATTTTTCTGAACTTAAATAACACTTAAGTACCGGGTGGGCAGTTTTTTTCTTGTGGTTGTTTGCACTTTTTGAGGAAAGTGAGTTGAACGAGTGGTTCATTCAGTTACTTAGCTTGATTTTTTTTCTCTTTATATTGTTCGTTGTTTATGTCATTGTCATTGGTATCTTTTAACGCCAGAGGCCTCAGGGATAGTGTCAAAAGGAAAGCTCTTTTTTTGTTTGCTAAAAAACACAAGTCAGATTTTTGTTTTCTTCAGGAATGTCATTCTACTAAAGATGATTACAAATGGTGGAAATCTCAGTGGGGTAATGATATTTGGAGTTCTCATGGCACTGAACGTTCTGCTGGAGTAAGCATTTTGAGAAATACGTTTAATGGGGATATATTAGGTTCAGATTCAGATAGTTTGGGCCACTTTCATTTATTAGTGATTTCACTTAACCAACAAACAATAATTCTGGGAAATATATACGGGTACAATACGTCTCAGGATAATGAATGTTTCTATGATAAGTTAGATGAGAAACTCACACATTGGTCGAATAAATTCCCTAATGCTTTTTTCATACTAGGAGGAGACTTTAATGTATCATTAAATAATTATTTGGATAGATATCCACCAAAGGGGACTGATTGTCTTAGCCCGGCATTGTTAGGTTTAATGAATAAGTTTGAACTGGTGGACATTTGGAGAGAAAGATACCCTAACAATGTGGAGTTTACCTGGGCCAACAAAAGTGGGTCTAGTCAATCTCGAATTGATTATTGGCTCATATCAAAATGTATGTCCAATTTTGATTTAAATGTTGGCATACAATATACCCCTTTGACTGATCATAAAACTATCTTTATTAATACCCCTTTGACGGCAGATTATGCACCAGGCCATAGAAAATCCTCTTTGTGGAAACTAAACAGTTCACTCTTAGAATTACCAGATGTAATTGATAAAATTAAAGAATTAATTGCTCAATATTGGAAAGCAGCCAAAATTCAAAATTCTTTTTGTACTAATTGGGAGCTACTAAAATTTCAAATTGGAGTTTACTTAAGAAACGTTGGAGCGGTCTTAGCTAAAAAGAGAAGAGTTCTTGAGGACAGCCTGATCATGAAATTATCTCAAACCCATAATTTTAGTTGTCTATCTTTGGAGGAGAAATCTGAACTTGCAGCTTTGCAAACTAAATTAGATGATTTATATTTATCGAAGGCTAGGGGTGCTTATATAAGGTCCAGGAAAAAATGGCTCGAAGAAGGTGAACTCAATTCTGCGTATTTCTTTAAGCTTGAAAAACGAAATTTTACCCTTTCTACAATTGAGAAATTATCTGTTGATGGCAAAATTATAGAAGATCCAAAGGATATAGCCAATTTCAGTGCCAATTTTTATAAAAATCTGTATAGCTCAAAATGTACAGAGCAGATGTCGAATTTGTTTCTGGATACAGTTAATAATGTTAAAGTTATTTCGGACAGTGATAGAATGTGTTGTGATGGAATTTTAACTCATGAGGAAGTACAAAGCGCCATCAAGAGCTTGAAAAACAATAAATCCCCAGGATGTGATGGACTTACAGCTGAGCTGTACAAATTATTTGCTAATGAACTTTCTCCTTTTTTAACAAATGTTTTTAAAGAGAGTGTTGATAAAGAAGCTCTACCTCCTACGTTAACGCAGGGTATCATCACACTAATTCCTAAACCAAAGAAAGATCTTACTAATTTGGACAATTGGCGGCCCATCACACTCCTTAACAACGATTATAAAATTTTTGCCATAATATTTGCTAAAAGACTTAAAGATTGTTTGGATAGCGTTATAGATGAGACTCAGTCTGGATTTATGAGAGACCGACACATAATGAATAACATTAGATTAGTTTTAGATTTATTTGATTATAGCAATTTGGTGGAACACAATAGTTTTATTCTTTTCCTGGATTTTTATAAAGCTTTTGACTCCGTAGAGCATCATTTTATTTTTAAGTCAGTACAAAAGTTTGGTTTCGGTGAGTATTTTTGCAAGGCTGTAAGAACCCTTTATTATAATTGTAATAGTACAATCAAATTAAAATACGGTACTTCTCCTAGATTTAATTTGTCACGTGGTATTAGACAAGGGTGTCCAATATCCCCTTATCTGTTTTTACTAGTTTCCCAGATATTTGCATCTTATGTTTCTAATAGTGGTCTTCGTGGTATCTCTATTGCTGACAAACAGATACTCATCAGTCAGTTGGCTGATGATACCACTCTTTTTTTGCATGATGCTGCTCAAGTTCCGTTAGCATTAGAATATATCCAGCAATTCTCCAAAGCTTCAGGCTTAGTCTTGAACCTTTCAAAATGTGAACTCATGTCCATCAAAGAGTGTAATTTGTCACAAATTTGTAATATTCCAATTAGAGATCAGGTATCATATTTAGGTATTATTATAACAAAAAATGAACTAGAAAGATGCTCTGTAAATTTTAATCCACTAATTGAGAGTACACAGAAAAAACTTTATATATGGCTCCAGCGAGATCTGTCGTTAAAGGGAAGAATTTTACTAGCCAAAGCTGAGGGCTTGTCACGCTTAACATACGCTGCTCTTTCTTTGAGTGTTGACACCGCCATTCTTAAAAAAATTGATACCATGCTCCTCAACTTTGTTTGGAAGAATAAAACTCATTTTGTCAGAAAATCTGTACTTATGAACACTATTGAGAAGGGGGGGTTAAACTTTCTTGACTTTACTACTTTAAACCACACCTTTAAAATAAACTCTATAAAAAACTTCATCAATAAGCCTGCATCTATCTGGAATTTGATCCCTAATGCTATTTTTTCCAAACTAGGGGGTTTAAAATTCTTATTAACCTGTAATTATAGCATAATGAAAATCCCTGTTAAATTATCCCTTTTTCATAGGCAAATGTTATTAGCTTGGTCCCTCATCTTTAAACACAATTTTACTCCTCACTCTTATATAATTTGGAATAATAAGGACCTACTGTATAAACATAAATCTCTTTTCTTTGATAATTGGGTTAGTAATGGAATTATTTTTGTATCTCAACTTTTCAATCAAAATGGTTCAATTTGTAATTATTCTGAGTTCTTGGTAAAGCATGGAATACCTGTTACTCCAAAAGAGTTTGCCATCGTGGCTGATGCAGTGCCACAAGGAGTTATCATGCTTTATAAAGGATTTTCTTTTCCATTTCTCTGTCGCTCAGTGGATCTCTGTAAGACATTTATAGGTAAACAATGCCTTTCTTCATCTAAATCCAAAAACAATAAGAAAATTCGAGTCTTGTTTCAGGAGGAGTCTGTCTCTGTGCCTTATGTAATTTCTTATTGGAATGGTTTTGTAAGTGATATTCCATGGAAAAAAGTTTGGACATTACCTCACAAATACCTGATAACTAACAAAACGAGAGAAATTAGCTTAAAATTAATTCATAGGTTTTACCCAGATAAGTGCTTTCTCAAAAGACTTAAGAATGACATTGATACCCTCTGTTCTTTTTGTTCAGAGAAACCTGAAACTACTTTACATTTATTTTGGAACTGCTCTTTCACAGTGACATTCTGGTGTGACATTTGTGATTTTGTTAAATGTTATGTGAATCCTAACTTTGAATTAACATATAGAAATGTCATTTTTGGTTTTCATGAAGGTGAAAAGAAAAGTGATATTTATTTTATTAACCTTATTCTTCTGTTAGCTAAATTTCACATTCACAAATGTAAATTTTCTAAATGCAATCCTCTTTTTTTGAGATTTAAACATGAAATGAAGATGTACTTTGAGTCTATTGAGTTCTCTAAAAACTTAAAAGCTATGAGAACAGTGGCTGTGTTTAAGGACTTGGCAATTAATCTGGCCTGAAAGACTGAAGGAACTTAGTCTGGACTGAGGGTCTCTGGAGTATGGTTGTGTAATGACAATGACTGTTGTTAATGTTTTTGTGTTCTTTTTTTTAATTTTTTTTGCTGTTATTTTCTACAAGCATTTAATAAAAAAAAAAAAACAAAAAAAAAACAATTTTGAACTTTGACCGCGGCATGCGCTTGAGCACGCCAATGATGCGCACCGCTGCGCTTGCGCTTTGGTCGACGCAGCAACAAAACGTCCTTGCGCGGCGCAAGCCATTGAAATGAATGGGTTTTATAGCGCAACGCCGCGCATACCGCGTCCTGTGTGAAAGGCCCATAACGCGGATATTACGTCAGTGACAGGCGACAAGTGAACAGGTTTTCCGGGACGGCCAATTATTTAAAATTGGAATTTCTCTGAAATTAAAAATCTTTGGGAACTTTTGGGATATTGTAAGTACACAACTGCAGGAAATAATCACACTGTGCAAGTGATTTCTGGATATTTTATTAAAAAATTCGTAAATATTGTACCTTTAACTAAAAATCTCAATGTTTTATGTCAGAGATCAACTGCCGTCAAATCCAGTGGCAATATGACAATGGTCTTGAATGTATCGGACTTAATATTACATTGTCTCCACAAATGTCTTTCAGACTTATTGATCTGTAGGCCCTATAGACTACCCTCTTCCACATTAGTTTTGTTTTTAGACCAACTAAAGAGTATATTAAAAAAAAGGTAATTCTGGAAAAGAGGTCATTTTAATGGGGGATTTTACCATAAACTGGGAAGTTAAATGCAATAGAAGTGCCCTTAAACGAATTACAGATATTTTTGATATGACACAGCTAATTAAAGGACCAACAAGAATAACACAGAGCTCAAAAACACTGATAGACCTGATATTCAGTAATAAACCAGAGAGAATTGTTAAAACATTCAATATGATCACTGGGTTATCTGATCATAATTTAACATTTGGAGTTAAAAATGTGTTTTAATTGTGGTGTCAAAAAGCCTAGTCAGTTCAGAATACCTAAGGAACAACAAAATGACTTTGAAAATGCAATTAAAGGAATTTAATGGAATAATATACTGTCTGACTCTGATGTTGACTCCGACTGAATCTGACTGAAAAAAAAAAAAAATGCTTTTCCATGGTTAAGTAGTGATATACACGGATTGATGAGAGAACGAGATTGGACATTGAAAGCAGCCCTAAAATCAAAACTAGTTACTGACAAACTAAAGTTTGTAAGACTACGAAATAAGGTAACGAGAGACTAGGAAAGCAAAAGCAAATGTTTTTCTTAATGTCAGTGACCAAGCAAAGCGAAATGCCAAATTGATTTGGGAGAACATAAAGAAGTTGACAGGAAAACATCATAATGGTAATGAACAGCGCCTCGAAATCTGTGTTAATAATAGTATTACAAAGGATGAAGCTCAAATAGTAGAACATTTTAATTCATATTTTGTAGAATCAGTAACGACACTGATACATAACCTATCCACCAATCCACTAAATATGATGCCTGTAAATCACAATAAACCTGTATTTGAGATTAAGGACATTTCCGAAGCTAAAGTGAGAATGATAATAACCCAGCAAGCAATAGCTGTCATTTCACCGTCTAGGTTATCTATAGACCCGATACAGTCCGGCTATGAGTTACCCACTTTTAGCCAAAATAACCTTGAATTTGGTTACTTGTCATTTTGTCTAAAATGACTTGCGAGATGTATGATATTCCATCATGTAAGCAGTCAACAGTGATTACATGGTGTTTGGTTTCATTTCTTTGACATGTTCTATGCGTAGCCTGTGCTTCTATTCTTGGGCTATGGTTAGACGTCTATTACATTTTCACTGATAACCAAAATTTTGCCTTGTTTTAGCCTAGACATCAGGTCTGTGTTTGGATGGCTATTAGACGTCTTTTAAACGCAAAATTGCTTGCTGGGAAGTTCCCTAAAGAATTCCAAAGCCAAAGATGTGTATGGACTGGACACAATGTTCCTGAGAATGTTTAATGAGTGTTTATCTAGTCCATTAACATTATTAATAGATTCATTAATGAAGGAATTTTTCCAAAAGCATGGAAGACATCTACAGTATAATAACACTGATCCACAAAACAGGTGATACATCAAAGGTCTGTAACTACAGGCCAATTAGCAGTACCTATTGTGTCAAAGGTAATTGAAAGATATGCAGTAGAACAACTTAATACTAACTTCATTTAAAAATAAAGAAAACCGCTTGTATGTTTTTCACGAAGAGGTCAATAGAAAATCCCACACCCAATATTTATATTGCAGGGGAACAGCTATCAACGGTATCTGATTTTAAATATCTAGGTATAATAATTGATTGTAATCTAACATTTAAAAAACAAATTAAAAAGGTAATAAATACACAGTAAAATTCAACTTGTCAAATTTCCGTCATATTAGAAATAGTCTAACTACAAAGGCAGCTACTATATATTTTAATGCCATGATCATGCCATGTCTGTCATTCTGTTTGACTAGCTGGGCACAAGCCTCCAGTACAACACTTAAGCCTGTGCAGCTACTTTACCATCAAGCTTCCAAGGTGTTTGATAGGAAGCCAAATACCTATCACCACTGTTGCCTAAAACAACGGGCAGTTCTAAAAAATAACTGAGAAATTTAAATCTCATCAAATTTACAGGTGCTTGTCTTGTCTATAAAATTGTACATGGCTTGGCCCACTAATGTTCACTAATGCTAACGTATCATTGTAATCATATTTATTCAGATTTCAGATAATGTTTAAAATACATTTTTAAAAAAGGTTGTTCCTCACGGAAAGAGTGAGCATTGCAGACAACATCCCTGGCCCTCAGCACATCTGCGCCAAAACCATCCAGATAACGTTTTTTAAAATATCAATCCTTACTTAAAAATGAATGGATAAAAAAAAAAAATATATATAAAAAAAAAAAAAACTATTTGCAATACAATGAGAAATATAAAAGAATTAGATGAACACTGCATTTGTGTTCACTCTTACAAAATGTAAATGTAGCATAACAATAATAATAATACAAAAAATTATAATTTCCAGCCACTCTTCATAAAGCCTAACAACAATGAAAAACCCAGGTGAACAAAAGCCCTTTAAGAAGAGGGAACACACATACGGAAGGGAGATGTAATAATTATTGATGGTTCATTACTGCCACCTGCCAGACTCTCTGTTGAAGTGATAACCCATCTTTATCTTCATTTTCTTTCTCTCATTGCTCACACCAAAATGGTTTCTGCTTTTCCTTATTGTCTCTAGTCACAGTCCCAGTGTCCTTCAAAGTATCTTCTTTTGTGTTCCACAGAGGAAAGTCATGCAGGTTTGATTTTAAGCTTATTTTCGTTACGGAATAAAAATATAAAAAAATATATATTGTGACTTTTTGTTCACAATTCTGACTTTTTTCTCAGAATTGCAAGTATACATCTTGCAACCGCAAGTTTGTATTTCATAATTTCCCAGAATTCTGCAAGCACATATGGACAGGTCAGGTGTATAAAAATGTAAAAAAAAAAGAAAAAAAAAAAGGATGCATTGCATATGTAAACTCAGAATTCCGAGAAACAAAATCTGAACTGCAAGATGTAAACTCAGAATTCTGAAAAGATTGTCAGAATTTCTTGATAAAAAGACACAATTACCTGGAAATAAGCTTCAAAATGTTTTGACCAACGTGAAGGTGAGTAACTGGGAGAATTGTCATGTTTGGCTGGACTATCCCTTTAAATACACAAGAGATTCTGCAATGCAAAGTCATCCTAGCAAAGTGCACGAAACAATACTGTACCTAAAGTCAGCGTACCACTAGCATCATGTAAGTGCAGGACAACCCAGACAAAAACTCACTTACACAATCAGCATGGCTAAGTGTGGTTGGGAAAGTGTGGCTTTACATTTGCTGAGGAAAAAAGATGGAAGTTCAGATGAAAGACGATCAAACAGGCTGGCACAAGCTGAAGTCAAGTTAGCAGTTTTCAATTCAAACACTCAACATCCTTCCTTATGCATATATTCCTTATATATCATGAGCACAAATGCATAGTGTATCACATAGTTCCTTGAGGCCAGTCTTGGCACTGAAGACGTAATGTTTACAGCTTATCCATGATCACCTTGCTCCTGTGCAGGTTTCATGGTGCTCAAATTCAAGGCTTGTCTTTGAGCAATGATGTCCTAGAGCACTGTCCACCAAAAAAAAAAAAAAAAAAAATCACAGTACAAAAAATCCCTGGTACCCCTTTGCAGCTGAGCTGAAAGCATTATAGAAATGTGGAACAATCATTAAACGATATAAAGCTGAATTGCCCAAGCCATCAAGTCATCATCCATTTTCACAGTCGAACATTCCTGCGCTCCACTGGCTGTTGACAAATCCCTCCCAGATTGCTGAACTTTGGCCCAAGGTCCTGAAGGAAGTCCAGGTTATCACCAAGGTTGCTAACAGTCAGCTGATCCAGTGACTGGCAATCACTGCCGTTCCCCTCATATCCATATAGATATGGGGAATATACAGGATGGTCTACCGATAATCCGCTGATTTTCTATAAAATGACATAATGGAAAGAGAAAAAACAATCTTAAAGCTTTTGATAGCTGATAGAATGTGATTTCACTAGGTGACTACACGGTCTGAAGATCTCCGTACATTAATATTACATTGTGCAACGAAGGATCTAGCAGACAGGTGGCGACAGTGCACTTGATTTTCAACTCGGAACAAGTTGAAGCAAGGTCTCTTCTCCACCAGTAGTGGCAAGTCATGCAGTGCAATAATATTTCAACTGTTCTTGTTTCCACAACAACTGACATAAAAGCTAATTAAATTAACCTGTATGTTGATTCGCATTTACCCTTAAGCATACCCTTAACTAATATAACCCTTGTGAAAAAGAAGTGCACTTAATTACACTGAATGTATGTATTTTCAGATGATATAATGAAATAAAAGGCACTTAAATGCTCTTAAAGAAAGTATATTTTCATGACTGTTTCTTGAAATACTGAAGTACACTTTTAAAAAGTGCACTTTGTAATCATGTCATTATGTTTTAATAATCTTTCGTAATGCTTTAAAGAAGTACACTTATTTTGATGTGTTGACTAACATACTAGAGCACATTTAAAGTACTGGATTATAATTTTAAATGTGTTATTCAGTATTTTATTTCAAGTTAATATATTTTAAATGTACTAGATTGCAGATTTGTCATTACAAATGAGTAATTAGAAAAAAAATAATTAATACACGACATACAACTTCCAATAAAAATATATTTTAAGTCACATTTTAACCCAAACATTTAAAGACATTAAAATTATTGATAAAGATGTACATAAATCCAACTTAAATGGGTCAAAATGAAGGTAAAATATCAAATAGTTGCATTTAATATAAATTTAAACTATGATATGTGCAGTTTACATATACAATGCCTGAAAAAATTACGTTCCGTTTACACTTAAGTATCTTATTTATACATTTATTTCCTTCTTTTCACACAGGACTATAAACATTATTATAATATAAGTGGTTGTTGTGAATGAATCATTGTGAAATATCATCTCACTGGTGAAATGATAGACATTCTCAGCAGCTCATGAGATTTTCCCTCTCTCTATCTCGTTTCCTTCTCCTCTTTTAAGTACACTATTTTACTTTCTTAAAGGTATTTGTTGGCCTTTGTCAGAACACTGCCCACAAGACTCTGACCTGGAAGTGTAGTTCTTAAAAAGACACTATAAAATATTTTATAATGAAATAACTTTAAATGTAATTTCTAACACACTGAAGTTGACATGATAATCCAGTACAAAGTTCAATACTCTTTAGTGTCAGACAGTGAATAAAATTTTTAAAGTACACTAAAACATTATTTAAAATGGATTGCTTAAAAATATGGTTAAAAAATAATATTCTTAAATTTACAGAAAAACTGTACTTTAGTATCAGTATAAATTATAGGCTACCTAAAAATGATAATTTTCTCATATTTTCGACAGGTTTCCTGAAAATCATGCCAGTTAAGTGTTTTGTGTAGTGGACTCACCCTCTCGATGCGTTCTTCCAGGTTTCTTTCTGTTCGAGCCAAGCTGAATGACCGGGACATCTGGCTGCCTCCACTCTTTAAAACAAGTGTGATATTTCATTTAGACTTTAGTTGAAACAGGTTTTTGTTTTTAAATGTTCATGTAATTGTATATGTTATTTCTGTATTAAACAAGTTTAGCTATTGCTACAATGAAAATGGTCTAAAAAATGATGACTATGTAACATTAACAAATTTCAAAACCTTTAGTTGATAAGTGTTCAATAATCTTTTCTTAAAAATCCATCTTTTTTTTTGTAATTTATAAGGATCATTTGAAAAGCTTACCCAATAGCTTCGGACCGTTGACTGTTTACGAAATGGCTTTAGAGAGAGGAGGAAAAAACAACTATATTATTAAAGCTGCAGTCTGTAGTTTTTCCTCTTTGTCGCCATCTCTGTTCGAAATCTGCAATTGCAATTTTTCGCGGAATTATCAACTTTACTTCACAGATTCTACTTTTTGGAAGTATGACCAATATAAGAATTTTCACTGGAAACTGTCGTCTGAACAAGTCTAACATCCACTTTTGTTCTGATCAACTAAGAGGAAAAAAGCATTGCAGTAAATCAAGCTGATTAAATCTAACGATCGCTTATATCATGTCAAACCGTGCAAATTATATATTGTTCATGTTAACATCAGCATTGCGTGACTACATTTAATGTGTATTAGGGCTCTCTGTAGTTCAGTTTCCATTTCTGTGCAGTCTGAAATGATTGTTCCTTAGAACTGGTTCTCTTTGAAATACAAACACACGTATCTGTAATCAGATGCATATTTAAAACTGGAATATAATCAAATTTTTTCCTTTCAAAAGCCCTTCCGATATTTATCCTTGTTTTCGCATTGGCCCGGTTGCAGTCTCTTTTTCTGTAGCCACTCTGAAGTCCAAAGTCTTTTGCGTTTTACAACAGGTGAATCTCCAGTTGTCACTGGTGATTGTTGTTTGAACCTTTCTGGATCTGCCATCAAATTGATTTTAATTATATCAAGTCAGGGATGGGCAACTTCGGTCCTGGAGGGCCACTGTCCTACAGAGTTTAGCTTCAACCCTAATCAAACACACCTGAACAAGCTAATCAAGGTCTTCAGGATTACTAGAAAATTACAGGCAGGTGATTTTTTCAGGGTTGGAGCTAAACTCTGTAGGACAGTGAAGTTGCCCGACCCTGTATCAAGTGCTGTGAGAAAAGGCTATAAATCTCCACCTCCAACATCCTCACACGCAACATAGCCTACTAGCCGAGACTCCTTCTTTGTGTACAGATGTGACGCAATGACGCAAAGCCGTGCTCAAATTTCCCGCGTAAATCCACCAGTACAACTGGAATTAAAAGCATTATTACAAGCTTACTGTTTTGAATTGAGCTACGGCAAGCAGAGAGTTTTGAACACTGGCTGATTATGTACTTGCTCAATTTATTTTGGATAATTTTTAACCCAAAAAAGTTACGGACTGCAGCTTTAAATATCCATTATAATCAAAAATTACCCATATACATTTACTGTATATACATTACTGTTTAAAAGTTTGGGTTCAGTAAGATTTTTTAAAATTAATATCTAGTTCAGTCATGAAACTCTAGAGGGCGCAGGGCTGATCTGTGGTCCTTTACATGCCATCTGCAAGCAATCACATAATTACTGCATGGCACAAGCTGATTGGCCTCTGCTGATCCTACAGCCAATACGTTTGCTTGCTCAACTTTTAAATAGTCTGATTCCTTGTTTGCTGTAAGCTAGTCCTGCTATCAGAGTTCCTCTGAACCCCTCCTCCTCCCCAGCTCCACCTGCCTAGATATGCTTTGGGATTTATGTGTGTATATTTATGCAGCAGCAGCAGATCTCACATGCTCACAGAAGTGTGTCTGTGTTTCTATTAGCAGTAGCAAGTCCATACTATGTCTGCCAAGACCAAATACATTAACATTGCCATAGAGTTGTCATGACTGAAATAAATGTATTCAGCAAGGACACATTACACAGATTTTTTATTTGATTTGTTTTAACCAATTTCAACATTGATAAGAATAAAAAATGTTACCTGACCTCCAAATCAGAATATTAGAATGATTTCTGAAGGATCATGTGACACTGAAGACTGGAGTAATGATGCTGAAAGTTCAGATAGACTGACAAACTCGATTGTACAATGGATTGCTATGGTCTGTAAATCAGACTTATGTTCAATGATATAATGAATGCAAGGAAATCTACCATTTATTTGCATTTGATTAACAATCTAAAAAACTGCAGAATGATTATTTCATTTTTACATCGTTTTATGTAAAAACTGTGACTCATGTCAAGGTAGAAGGTACAAAAATCCCAGATTTCTTTGTTTTCTTTAACAACTCCTAGTCTGTCCCATTTCACCCATATCTCAGTTTGATGGATGCAGTCACTCACCATGCTCATCACACCTCCGCCATTGGACATTTCCTGGAATGTCCCAGAGTTATACTGATACTGTGAGAGATGCAATAAATTAGTTAATATTTCACATTACCAAAAGAACACTGTTACTTATGAACATGACATATGATATTTACTCAGTATTATTACATTTTTGAATTTTTAGAACAAAGAAAAAAGTCACATGTGTCTTGCAAAAGCCATTCACTTTTAGTTATGCCTCTATAGTTATGGCAACAAAATCTCATAGCAATTCGCAACTATTTTACATTTTGTCAAATTGGTGGCTAATTTGTATGAATTCGTTCTCATTTGTATGATCTTCTTACGCCCTACTGATGGTTAGGTTTAGGTTTCTTGCTTTGTTTTCTTTCTAAAAATCATGTTTTTGCACAAACGGTGAAACTGCAAATTTGCACTGTAAATGGTGAGTCATTCACCATTTACAGTGCCTTTTTAGTCACATTTGAAGTGAAACAACTAGGAAACCTAACCTTGCCTTTTCATTTGAGACCTTTTGGATGCTTTATCATGTATGTTTTCTTTCCCACTCCCACACTCCCACTCTGTTAGGCAAATAGCTATTGGAAAAAAGTTAAAGGTCGGCAAATGTATGGCATCTGTGAGCTGCGGTAACCTTAAGTATTTCCCAGTATCCTCTCTGCTCATTATTAGTGAACCTGTTTCAGTTAACTTTCCCATGCATGCCAACAGAACGATCTAAGATTAATTCTCGGCAGTCGACGCATTGACTTGATTTGACACTCACCCCTCCAGAGCTTCTCAGCATACTGTTATCAGCCCTCCTGTATCCATCAGTTGTAACCATGTACTCAGGCTGCAAAAACAGTAATATACAGGTTGTTAGTAGCTTGTTATTAACTTACAGTATGAGATTTGAAGGGCTATGTCACATCACTTTCTTTTAGGTCCTGTTGTTACTTTTACAGTTCAAATCCGAGCAGTTACAGATCTCATGCTTATGCATATATATACTTTTTATTGTGATATATAGTAACATTTAATTTATTATTTAATTAATTTTCAGCATCTTTACTCCAGTCTTCAGTGTCACATGATCCTTCAGAAATCATTCTAATATGATGGTTTGATGCTGCAGAAACATTTATTATCAATATTGAAAACAGTTGTACTGATTTACATTTTTTGTAGAAATCATGATATTATTTATTTTCAGGATTCTTTGATTCAAAGTTCAAAAGAACAGCATTGATTTGAAATAGCAAAGACCTTTATAATGTTACAAAAGGTTTCTGTCACTTAACTTTTGATCAGTTTTGCATTAGAATTTAGAAGACATGTACAATTTAAAAGACATGGAGTAAAAGTCCCCACAAAACTGTGAGAAAAACCTACTATTGCTGCCAGTCATACAAAGGTGCTTGGAGCCGTGTAACTGCACATCAAATCATTTGACTATTATGATATTTTGGCACAACAGGTCCTAACATGTAAAAGAAGCTTGACAGCCCAGTTATAGCAAGTGTGTACTACTAACATGCAGTTGAGTTAACAAGCTGCTGTCAAGTGTCAGTCTTATACAGAGTGCATGTAGCGACATGAAGCTCTTTAGTTTTCAGTGGAACTCATCTTGAGATTCTGTTCACTGTGCCAAAGTGGGATACCCAACATGTCTAATCCTATGGCTGTCCCCAATATTACCCCTCTAAATGAATGATTTTAAAATCAAAGCTAGAAAAAAATAACTGAAAGTATATTTTTCATATATTTAAGACTAAAATCATTTTCCAAAATTAGTTTTCAAAATCTGACCTTTAGGGTTTTGTCATTTATAACTGACTTTGTCCTATAAGGGTAAATTATTTTTGGCAAATTGTCTGAAACTTCACACAAATTCAAATGCAATTTTTAACTATCTGAAAAGGTCTGTTTTTTGTTTTGTTTTGTTTTGTTTTGTTTTTTGTTTTTTGTTTTTTTTTTAAGAAGAAAACATAAAAAAAAATTAAAAATGTACGTTCCATTTCATCTTGTGCAACTAAAATTCATTTGGAACTCGCATGTGAAAAAAAGAAGAAAAAAAAAACATAAAAAAAATCTTTAAAATTGTTTCTTTCTTGGAATTCCACATCAGTGATTGTAGCACAAGTGAAAATCCACAAGACTCTTCTTTTTCAGTGTAGCCCGCACTTTCCACATGTAACATGTCTGCTTCTATCCTCCTTGATCTTAAACTTCTTCCTTTCTTACTACGACCATATTTTCTGATGCACTGCCATCACTATAATCAATACTTTCTGGAAAAAGTACAGTTTTTCCCCTCTGACTTCTATAAAATGTACTAACATCAACCTACAGCACAGGCAAAAAGGCTATTATACTGCCACCAGTAATGAACAACAGAACGCACATATTTTTTGGTCTTTGAGTCATTGATTTTACTAAATGTGCATTAATAAAAATGACAAACACATTTTGATGTACAATGACATTTTTTTAAGTCTAGTCTAAAATTAACTCATAATAGAGCATTGACAGCATGTGACATAACATGTGAAAATTTCAACATGTGTTGCCAAAAATGTCAAGTACATTATTGGCTGAAGGGGATGTCATATGATAATACTAAACTGTTTTTTTTTTTTTGCTTGAATATTATTATTGTATTTTAAATGCAATTTCTCTGTCATTTATAAATGATGATATGGGAAAAGCAACAAGAGAAAAACATGTATGTAGCCTACTGGTGCAGATCCAATTTTCATGTTTTCCATCTGACCATACTTAAGCATGGGCTGGAGCTAAGGAGAAAAAAAATGACAGGCAAAATGAATCATCACAGTTAAACCACAGATGTTGCTCCTCGTATTCTCAGGTAAACAAGTTGATGCAAATATAACTGCCGATATTTTGGAATGTACTCTGCTTTCACCAAGTGCAACAAGTTCCTGGATCAACATCTTTGTTGATCCTGGAACAACATTCCAATCAACCAATCAGATTTGAGTGACAAGTTTACAGTTTATGTCAAGTTTAGGCTTACAACATTAGATGCTTCTACATTAGTGTTATACGCTGATTTTAGAGATAGTGTATGGGTAGGGGCAGGGATGATTAGTATTACATTTTCGGGCAAGAATGTGTTGATCCAGGAATGTATCTAACTCTGCAAAATCAGGACGTGCGTCCTAAAACTCGCTGTGGTTACATACAAATAACCAGTTTATTTGTAGTCGGAGAGTGCATTAATATAATGAGCTTGTGTATTGTTCTTAATAAAAAATAATTATTAATAATAAAATAAAAAATACTTATTAGATTTGTTCTAAAATAATTATCTTAAACAATCACCAAATACCAAATAATACTTCTTATTAAGAAATAGAAGTCAGAAACACAGCTGATAGTTTTTACTTCCTTCTAACTTTGAACTCTGAACAAGACCAGTTTCACACACCTTATAGATTGAGCCTCCTCCCTCCGAGTTGTATTTGACAAGGGTTTGGTTGCCCTCGTCCTGCAGGTTCAGAGGTATGTGTTGAAAGTTCTTGTTTCGGCAGTCACATTTTAAACACAAGAGTAGAACTGCAAAAAAACAAACAAACAAGGTGTGTCATTATGTATTACATTAATCTGCATACATTCAGATTTCAGAGTAAGTGATATTATATGAACTACACATTGTTTAAATGATCAAATAAGTGGACTATGGGTATGTTTACAAGAGAACAATGTACTAAAAATGGTGACGTTTTTCCTTTGGGGATTGTTTTGAAAATATTGTCATCTGTACATTCACAAGGATCTGTGAAAACTATTAAAAACTCTGTATTATTCATGCCAGGCCAGTAGTTGGCGATGTGACTTTGTAAAGAAACACAACGCACCTATAGACTGAACACACTGAATACTTGATTGGGACGTCACCATTTTCACAAATTCACGTTTTTGCTTGTTTACATGGAGATGATAATGGTATAATTTTTTAAAACTTGCACTTTGAAACCCGTTTTTTAAATTTTGCCTTTTCAGGCCCCCAATACGCTGCTGTCGTATAAATGAATGGCCAACATGCATAAAAAGTATTTAGTTGAGAGTGGTGTTGTGTAAACGGCACCTATAACTGTTGTAGTTGGCTGTATTTGATTTGTTTGTCTGTTGAGGATGCACGTTTGATGTTGTTATTTAGTCTGAAAACTCACGGGCAAAAAGGAGAAGTCCAGCAAACAGGAGACCGATGGCTGCTGGACCCAGCCTTGAGGAGAGAGGAAGACGCCCACGACACACGGTTCCTCCCACACATTCACACACAACCACCTGCAGAACCTCTTCTGACTCCACCGCTTGTTGATCCTGTATCTTCAAAGGAACCGAGTAGTTTCCATATGGTAGAGACGTCAAACTTATCAGAGAGGTGTTTGCTCCTATATGAAATAAACCCAGCAGAACTTTAATGATAGTGTGAAACAGGGTTATTACAGTAAAAAAAAAAAAACTAAAAAAAAAACATTAAAGTCCCCCTGTGGTGAAAATCACGTTTTTAATATTGTTTGTCTATGTGGTGTTTTTAATATGCTTTAAGACAAACCATGTGTAAATTCATAGTATTTTCTCCTTAAAACTGCAGTGAACCAAAGACACTCTCAAAAACACAGTTTGAAATCGCTGGTGATTCTGACGTCACAAACTACCTTGTAACCAATCAGATCAACGTGTGATCGTCAACGAGTGGAATTACTTTTAAATATGTAATTTTGGTTTGGAGTTTTACGGGATAAAATTATTGACTACAGAGGGACTTTAAGCTTATTTTATTTCAGCTACTTGCCAATGAAACATTTCTCATTTTAATTTAGTTTAGCTTGATCTACTAAAACTAAACACATTTTTTTTTTATAAAAACAAAAGCACAACAAAATTAAACTTCAACTTTATCTAAAACTAGATATTGATATTTTCTGAAGAGAATGTGAGTGGTGCTTGCCGTGCCAAAGCTCAGCACTAGGCAGCTACTACGGTATTCTGCGTGTTTGCTAGAGAGCCAACTCCTATGTGTATACAATGTTCTGATGCTGAGATTTGACTTGTTTATGTTGCTATGTAGTGGTTAGGGTCCTTAAAATCATTGCTTGGCAGGGTGACATTTAAAGACTACATGGCAGTCTGAGACAAAGGAGCCCACCCCCATTTCTCTATAATGTTCTGATCCAGAGATATCCATCTCATTCTTTTAAATGGAAGTCTATGGGGTGTATTCTAGGGTGCTGTACCTGGTTGCTAGGGCGTGGCTATGAAGTTGAAATGGAATTTGAAAACAAGTCTCTACAACACTCTGATGCGGAGATATGATGTCACAAAGTTCTGTCCAATGTTAAAGCAACACTACGGAACTTTTCCTCTTCGGTCGCCATACAGGTTGGAAGCGGAATTGTCCATTACCGCTGTCGTAAATAATTTCGGCGCCCGCAGTCTACTGTCACACGCACACTCGCTGTTTATCAAGCACCGGCTTTGAATGAACGATGTCCACAGACAAGGTAGAGTATGTTGCATGATTTCATGAAAGCATGATGTATTGCGACATCAGAAACGGAGAAAAACTAAATAATGACTATTGTAGTGCTTGATGGAAAGCAAGTCAAATTTGTAGTTTTCTTATGTCTCATTCGAACTACAGAAACGCGACCCGGTTTGGTAAACTTGCATAGTGTGGTTATAGCAGATATAGGGCTGCAAAGCGAACCCAGAAGTGCCTTTCACCCTGTTACGACTTGATGAACCACTGATACGATTTTGGAAACATTATTTTAAGGTAAAAAAATGTTACTTAGTGTTGCTTTAAGTCTATGGGATTTTTCACCTGCTGGATGAAAATTGTACACCAGATCACTTATAAAAGTCATAGCAGTGTTGTCCTCAATAAAACGAACGATTTGTCACCACATTCATGGGTCTGTGACAAGTTAGGTGCCGAAATTTGAATGGAAGGAAGTAGAAGAAGAAGTATGTCAGATATAGTAATAGTGGTGCTTACGAAGCAAAAAAAAAAAAAAAAAAAAGCTTATTCACACTATTGATACAAATTATAACCGCATATCAATTATGTTACAATAACACTGGTGTCAAACTATGAGATCTTACAGCATTCACCTCACTAAATTATATTTTGGATAAGGAAGTCCCAGCTATGCAATTCTCCCATTAATTTTTCATTTTTTATATTTTTACAGGACATAAACACTGATTAAGAGAATGATTTTTACAGTGCAACTGTCTGACAACAGATGGGACCAGATAAATAGTGAAACATCCTCAACCATTAACCGTGTAACTGTAAAAGAATTAGGGATGTCCCGAGCCAAACTCAAGGATCGATATCGGGGCTGATTTAGCTTTTTTTTTTACTGATCGTTATCGACTATCCTAAGCCCTATCCTTTTTATTGTATGTCTGCTGTCACGCAGGTGACGTGCAGTAGGTGGCGGTGTGCACCATCAAGGGGGTTTGCCAACCGCCATTAAAAGGAAAAGAAGAAGCTCAATATGCATTCATTAATTACGACTGCGTTTAAGTCCAATGTTTTATGCCCTTCCCTCGCTAACTTCCCTCCGTCTCGTTCACTCGGATGTACGTTATTGCTTATGTTGCACGAGCGCCCACTACTAACCCTTGCGATGTGTTTGAATGGGCCGCACTAGGCTTGATCACTTGGAATCTGCTATGGAACTTATTAACAATTTTTTACTTATTAGGGAAGTTTGCGAGTGTATGTCTAAAAGTACCACACGTGCACCACACATGCACGTTCAAGCTTTCGTGTTTAGCATATTTAATGCGCACTTTTGTAAGGAATTACCCGAAAGTTATTTATTTACTGTTATTTTTATCTGCCGTCAGACTCTGAGACATCATTGGCATAACGCATTGCTATATGGTTTGCTTCTGACTTGACTAACGAGTAAAAATACAAGAAGTTTATAAAATATAACAAGTTTACATCAGTAGTCCCATATTCATAATTGTGACCGCACAGTCTGTTTACAATGTCCACAATTGTAACAAATGTTTACATCTACAAAGTATCAGATAAGGACTCGGTATTGACAGATACTCAATATTCAATGACTTGGATCGGGTGTTTCCAAATACTTGATTGGGACGTCCCTAAAATAAAGTAAATGCATGTGACTGACCTGTGGTGGGTTCCAGCTTCCAGAGTTTCCTAAGCTTTTCTTCTCCCAGAGAGAAGGTAAAAGGACTTGAATATGGAGGACCATCAAGGTCTGCTGGAATCACATTGACACGGTCGACCTTGTTCCCGCACATGACCACGTTTTTGGAGGTGAGATAGGGGGCATTATCATTCACGTCACCCAGGAAGATCACAACAGTACATGTCCCTGTAGCTGGAGGCTTTCCTGTGAACAGCATAGACAAAAAGTTGTGTACAGAGATTAAATTAGGATTTTTAAGAACGACAAAATACGACTTTATAAAATATATATATTTTCAGGTTTAAAGGGGAGCACAACCACAAAAGTTTGAGAACCACTGGTTTATGTACTCCTGATTTTTTCTTAGTCTCTTGATTAGCTTTGCTATTGTAACCTACTGTTTTGCGGTCACGTTGAAGTCTGTTCAAGTTAAGTCAAGTGCTCATATTTGTCATGTTTTAGTTTGGTTTATTATGTATTTGTTTATTTTGGTTATGGTTATCAATAAAACTGCACATGGGTTCTCAACTCTACTCGCCTCCAACGTAATAGCGTTACAGAAAGCTTGACCAGCGAGTCTGTGTTTATGCCAGGGGAATCACCCCATAGAGGATTATGTTATGGATTTCTGTGAGCTTCTGTGAGCTGTGAGTTGTGTGAAAACAAGCAACAGCCGGTGTTGTGCCGAATTTCGAACCCCCTGCCAAATTATTCTTTCGCGTTCATCGCGTTTTGGAACCAAACTTTTCAGATTGTTCTTAAGACAAAAAATTCTAATTCTTAAACAAATTAATTTTAAATATGACTTTGAATTTCTAGCATCTTTGGACTCATGTTTTCTATGCTTTTAGTAAACTTCCAAGTGTCTTCTTTCAAATAAGAACACAATAATAATAATAAATATAGCTGCAAGCAGCAATTATCTGGGCCAAGCACAACAGAAGCAAACAACGAAGCTAGCAGCAGACCAACTGAAAAAAAGTAAATAAAGCAAAAACAATTTAAAAAAACATTTTCGTAAACTGAAAAAAGAAAAGAAATTTCAACATAAATGAAAAACGAAACGAAACCAACCACAGTTACTAAAAACCTAACTGAAATAGAATAATGATTAGCAAAAATAAATAATCGATTTCGTAATTAATAAGCTCTCATCCTGTACTGGAAAATCAAGTCTCGCGCATGACACGGCGTTCTAAACACGCGGTCCTCAAGTTAAAATAAGTTCAACTTTTAAAAGACTGAAGACTTTGTGCTTTTTCCCCATGTCACTCCCTGTGTCGCGTTTTTCAAAGCAAAACCGCTTTCTGTGTGAACCAGCCCTAAGAAGCAGAAATGGCCATATAAGTATTTCCATCATGCAACTACAGCTGTACCTTAATTCCAAGTAAGATAATCATCTCATGTGAAAACTAAACAAGAAACCACACATATAAGGCAGGGTACCACACTGAGCAGAAAACGGACAAAAACAAATAGCATGTCTAGCCCACAAATATACGTAGCCTGCATTTCTCAGAGTAGAAGTAAACTAAATGTCTGCTCTGAATATAACACATGAATATGAGTATAAGTCATATCAAAAAGGATTAATCCTATAAATAACCATATAAGAATAATCATATTAATCATACGCATATTTTTCTTTTCTTTTTCTTATACACCACGTTTAACAAGATTTCATCTTTAATATGAATGAAAATTAATAAATAATGTTTAATTTAAGTTTCATTTGTTTGGTTCTTTGTTCAATCTCAAACAATTATTATAATTTTATTACTAAGCGGTTTGCACAAGAGTTAACTGTAAACTGCAAACATTAAACTTTGTTGAAATTAAATTTCTTTAACTGGAAGTGTTCTGTTACTAATAATTACTAAAATATAAACTATAATTACTAAA
The DNA here is from genome assembly GCF_965113295.1 of Leuciscus leuciscus. Classification (NCBI taxonomy): domain Eukaryota; kingdom Metazoa; phylum Chordata; class Actinopteri; order Cypriniformes; family Leuciscidae; genus Leuciscus; species Leuciscus leuciscus. Next base: position 28,191,225 of record NC_138742.1, read on the forward strand.
ACCGAAAATAAATATATAAAAACTAAATAGGAATGTGTTCACAAAATAAAAACTAAACTAAAACTTTTAAAACCATTAATGATACAAACTAAAACTAAACTGACATTTATAGGACATTTGAAAATGATATTAAAATAAAAACTAATTTAAAAATGCAAAAGTATAATAACATTGGTTGTAATGAGATATATTGCTTATAATATAATTACATTTAAAAAACGTTTAAAAAAAACTTTAATGAGAGTTAGTTGACATGTAGTTGCAAAGTTACTTATAGTCAACAGAATGTTCAAAAGGGACCATCAAAATAAAGTGATTCCGTATTCCTTTTTTTAAAGTATTTTTATTAAATTTTTTGTCTCTTTTCTAGCTTTGTAACCTGCAGTTGGTGAGTTTTATCAAGTCTGTTTTTGGTCACTGTCAAGTGCTCATGTTTATGTCATGTTTTCTCTCCATTGTCATATTTCCATATCAAAATTTTATGAGCGAATACAACGTTTCTCAGGGGATTGCAAAGTTTTGCAAGATAATTCCATGTTTTTTTTTTGTTTACCTGCCAAATTATTCTTTCGCGTTCATCGCGTTTTGGAACCAAACTTTTCAGATTGTTCTTAAGACAAAAAATTCTAATTCTTAAACAAATTAATTTTAAATATGACTTTGAATTTCTAGCATCTTTGGACTCATGTTTTCTATGCTTTTAGTAAACTTCCAAGTGTCTTCTTTCAAATAAGAACACAATAATAATAATAAATATAGCTGCAAGCAGCAATTATCTGGGCCAAGCACAACAGAAGCAAACAACGAAGCTAGCAGCAGACCAACTGAAAAAAAGTAAATAAAGCAAAAACAATTTAAAAAAACATTTTCGTAAACTGAAAAAAGAAAAGAAATTTCAACATAAATGAAAAACGAAACGAAACCAACCACAGTTACTAAAAACCTAACTGAAATAGAATAATGATTAGCAAAAATAAATAATCGATTTCGTAATTAATAAGCTCTCATCCTGTACTGGAAAATCAAGTCTCGCGCATGACACGGCGTTCTAAACACGCGGTCCTCAAGTTAAAATAAGTTCAACTTTTAAAAGACTGAAGACTTTGTGCTTTTTCCCCATGTCACTCCCTGTGTCGCGTTTTTCAAAGCAAAACCGCTTTCTGTGTGAACCAGCCCTAAGAAGCAGAAATGGCCATATAAGTATTTCCATCATGCAACTACAGCTGTACCTTAATTCCAAGTAAGATAATCATCTCATGTGAAAACTAAACAAGAAACCACACATATAAGGCAGGGTACCACACTGAGCAGAAAACGGACAAAAACAAATAGCATGTCTAGCCCACAAATATACGTAGCCTGCATTTCTCAGATTAGAAGTAAACTAAATGTCTGCTCTGAATATAACACATGAATATGAGTATAAGTCATATCATAAAAGGATTAATCCTATAAATAACCATATAAGAATAATCATATTAATCATACGCATATTTTTCTTTTCTTTTTCTTATACACCACGTTTAACAAGATTTCATCTTTAATATGAATGAAAATTAATAAATAATGTTTAATTTAAGTTGCATTTGTTTGGTTCTTTGTTCAATCTCAAACAATTATTATAATTTTATTACTAAGAGGTTTGCACAAGAGTTAACTGTAAACTGCAAACATTAAACTTTGTTGAAATTAAATTTCTTTAACTGGAAGTGTTCTGTTACTAATAATTACTAAAATATAAACTATAATTACTAAAACCGAAAATAAATATATAAAAACTAAATAGGAATGTGTTCACAAAATAAAAACTAAACTAAAACTTTTAAAACCATTAATGATACAAACTAAAACTAAACTGACATTTATAGGACATTTGAAAATGATATTAAAATAAAAACTAATTTAAAAATGCAAAAGTATAATAACATTGGTTGTAATGAGATATATTGCTTATAATATAATTACATTTAAAAAACGTTTTAAAAAAACTTTAATGAGAGTAAGTTGACATGTAGTTGCAAAGTTACTTATAGTCAACAGAATGTTCAAAAGGGACCATCAAAATAAAGTGATTCCGTATTCCTTTTTTTAAAGTATTTTTATTTAATTTTTTGTCTCTTTTCTAGCTTTGTAACCTGCAGTTGGTGAGTTTTATCAAGTCTGTTTTTGGTCACTGTCAAGTGCTCATGTTTATGTCATGTTTTCTCTCCATTGTCATATTTCCATATCAAAATTTTATGAGCGAATACAACGTTTCTCAGGGGATTGCAAAGTTTTGCAAGAGAATTCCATGTTTTTTTTTTGTTTGTTTTTTTACCATCCCCATGTTTTTTGTCCCCTACTGTGCAGTGTGCAGTATTCTGTAAATTAATAAAGAAGTTAGTATTCTATTCTTGTGTCTTTCTTTTTTACCTCGTTACTTGCACATTTCCTCCTCTTTACCCAATTAGTTGGCATCACTTTGAATAAAAACGTCTGTATCTTATGGATATATTCTCGATGTTGTCATAGTTCACATCTTGAATAGTATTCGAATTGTTTGAACATACTGAGAACAGATATTTTGGTGCTTACCGTCATCTATAGCCTGGACTACAACAGTGTAGGTGCCATTTTTGACAGATGGAGACTCCCGGTCCATCTTCTGAACTGTGGTGATCTTTCCTGTCTTCGGGTCAACACTCACCCATTTGGCTGGGTCTTGAACTAACTCATACCTACATACATATATACAGATATTATAATACATCTGCTTGTGATCATCCAAAAAATCTAGTTTCCCATCTCTAAATAAGCCTCTATGTTTATACAGTGTATGTGTGTGATTATATAATACAATTGTATAATATATATTATGTCATATACAGTATCTTTAAACATTTTGGTGTCAATAAGATTACTTTAAAGAAAATGCTTAAAATGTATCAAAAGTGACAGTAAACACTTTTACAATGTCACAAAATATATATATATATATATATTTTTATTATTATTACAATATATTACAATAGAAAACAGCTATTTTAAATTGAAATATTTTTGTACAGTTTTTAATGTGGTTTTGATCAGATAAATGCAGCCTTGGTGAGCATAAGAGACTTAACATTTAAAATCATAAAAACACTAAAAATCTTGTGAACCACAAACATTTACACAATTATATTATAGTATCATGAAAGTGAAATGAAAGCAGGATAAAAAAAATAAAATAAAATCCACAAAAAATATTTTTTTTAATGATGTGTAATTTGATGTTGCGCATCAACCACACCTGATTTTGGTTATGTTCGAGTCTTCATCTTTGACTTCAGGTACAAACAACACATCTCCTGGAGCTCCATTTTCATTTCGGTAAATGAATTCAGTAGACTTCTTAAATTCAGGGGGATCATTCACGTCAATGACTTTCACTGCCACTTTGACAGAATTAAGCTTTGGTGTGGAACCTGGCTTAGGGCTTAGGGCCTTTCCATCGACACACTGAAATAATTTCTCCTCGTTCTCGACAGCTATTTCCAGCTCTGCGATATCAATTTTCTCAAAATCCTTCCCCTGTGAAATACAATTTTCAGTCCTGTTTTTTTTAGCTCAACAACACAATGTAAAAAACTAACATGCATGGCAAAAAATTACTGTAATAAGAAGTTGTGTAAACCAGTTCCCAGTGATGACTTCTATATTCTTATATGACTTAATATTCAGCAAAATTATTGATTTGATAGCACTAACACTATTGGATGAGAACTGAACTGAGCTGGATGATGACATCAATGTTTTCTAGCTGCTTTATAGCTGAAGTGAACTCAGTTATTGAACCTAACCAAATAAACACTGAACTTATTTCAACTGAACAATGACACTATTGTCTTTCTAGAGCTGCTTTACAGCAGAATTGAATTCTGTTCGCATCATTGATCATTACTGGTTTAGCAATATATAAATAGAGGTGACGACTTGTCTTCTCTTTGAATACACCCGATAGACTTTTCTTAGAAGTGAATGAAATATTAAAGGGAACAGTGGCATTTACCTTGATAACAGACAGCACACCTTCATTGGTTTTGGGGTCTGTCTCGATCTTATAATTTCCATCTTCGTTGCCCTTCAGGATGGAGAACACCGCTCTTGATGCAGGCGTGTTCGGAGTGTCCTTGTCTATGACGCCAATTCTTAGGAGCTCCTTGTTTAATGCCATTTCCATCACTTCAACGTTGTACTGTTTCACACAGATACATTCATGTATATCATACCATGCAAGCTTTGAAACCAAATTACTCAATAAAGATGTCTATTTAGTAAGGGTAAAGTGTGTCATTTCTGCACCACAAGCAGCATCAATTGGAACTGTAAAAAAAATATATTTGCTTGATTTTCCCAGACAAAAACCCCATGGGTGTGATGCGGTTGCTGAGGAATTCTGATTGGTTTTGAGTTGCTATGCTGCCTTGCCTTAACAAGCAACCAGTTGACTGTTTACAAACAGGTTTCCTTAACACACTGCCCTTCTGTCATTGGTCAGCCTGAAACAGACTGTTCCGCCCTAAACTCATGCCATTGGCTGACCTGGGGCCTATACCATGAAGCCGGTTTAGGTAGCTAGCCTGTTTCAGTTTAGTTTGCGCCAACTCAGGGTTTTAGGCATGTAAGACTTAAGAAATTAGAAAATGTCGGGCAATCTGGTTGAAGAACAACCACTCCCTGAGAAGACAAAGGACCTTGTTGAGTACTGAATGTTTCCAGTTTCATGCCTCATCATTAATCCACTGGAGGCAAGTTGAAGTGAACCCAAATGCAACTTTAATTCCAAAACATAATCAAACATAAAACAAAGGCATGAAACTGGAAACATTCAGTACTCGACAAAGACACAGGGCAAACATGAGGGCTAAATACACAAAAGACTAATGACAGGACAAGGGACACCTGTGAACAATTAAACAATGACCCAATGACAACATGACACAACAGACAAGGGAACACATGGCAGGATCACATGACTAGAACAGGGGATCACATGACAGACAAGAACAAGGAACAAGAAACAAAACCCACAACGTGACAATAGGCTTGTTTGAGATGAGTAAAATCAGCGCAGAACCGATCACCGGTGATCACCGCGAGATACATGCCGGTTAGAAATGTGTCCTAGTGCGGTCCGACTTGCTCCAATGTCATGCTGACGTATGTCAAAAAACTCTCGCGATCGCAAGGCAGATGTGTCGGATTCCGCAGGCGAGCGCAGTTGCTCTCCACCGACTGCGCTGATCAAAAGCATGATGGGAAACGACTTGCTGACGACACAGCTTAATGCTCATTGGTTTAAACAACCGTGATGTATTGTTCTGTTTTAAAATGTTTGAATTTAAAACTCTGATATCGTGTTTTTATGTGGATAAATTATGTGTGAGTATTCCCAAACTCTCTAACAGTGTGATCTCTATAGCCTATGGGTTATTTGATTGTTGTCATATTTATAATATGTCTGTAATTAAAGTAAAAATGATTGATAAACACGTCTTTGGTATGTGCTTAAATAACAAGTACTTTGGTGTCTTGTTCATTATATTTATTTTCATATAAAAGCAACAGAACTTAAATTACATCCAGTTCAACACCGTGCACGAGCGTGAATATCGTGAATCCCGCGATATCCGCCTTTGATCTCACAGGTGTCAGATCCACTGCGAGAAGAGAGATCTGTCCGTCTTGCCTGCACTTTTTTCACTCCTCCCCTCACTGCAGCCGCCTAGGCTCGCATACATTTCAGGCGAGGCAAGGTGCATATCAAACAAGCCTAGTGACACATTCATGACGCAATACATACAGACGGTTGGTCTGGGAACGCCCCCGGGAACGCCCCGTCACGTGATGTGAATTTAGCCCGTGGGGGAAAACATTGCCTTGGCGCTAATTGAAATACACGGGACAATCATGCCGAAGAGTTGCTGTGTCGTTTTCTGTACCGCCAATAAACAAACAAATTATGAATTGAAGTTCTACATCCTTCCTAATAAACACACAGAACCAGAAAGGAGGACAAAATGGCTACAAGCAATAAGGCGTGAGGATGATCAAGGGAAGTTGTGGAATCCCAAGACTAAGCATGTGTATGTGTGCAGTCGGCATTTCAGTAGTTCGAGGTCTACACTCAATACAGACTGCAGTCTGTGAGTTTGGGATAACTGTCAGCATAGTCCCTCGGCAACTTCGTACTTCTGATCACCGTTTTACAAAAGGATTAATAGTTTGGAGTGAAGCATACGTACAATTGGTAAGTGACAAGGTTTTATGGAGTTATAGTATGCAACATATAAGAAAGTTATAGGCTAATGTTACCGCTACAGCTGCCGCGATGTCTTACCTGGAGATTCAACCAGATAACAAAATATGTCTGGAAACGACACCTCCGGCCATTTGGTTGGGTCATTGACCCAGTTTTTAATTAAATAAGGGCAATCATAACCTATTGCAGTTAATTTTGCAATGTACCGTTGCCGGTCGGCAGGCGTCAATGACTCGCAATACGACATTTTTGTCATTCAAATACACGCGATGTTCGCAGTGTTTTCCCCCACGCGGCCACGCCGACTCCACCCTCACCACGCCAGACCACGCCCCCAACTATGACTAGATGCATAATGACTACTAAGACTAGTATGTATAAATTACTCCCCCAGTTTCTCTCGATCCAAATTAAAGGTCACTACAGAGTAAAAGATTTTTTCTTTTAGTGATGATTATTTAATTATTTATATGATTTATAAATGATTTATATAATTATCATATCCCTAATCCATTACACATTAGCAATTTTAGTTTAACAATTATTATTAAGCATTTAGTTTTAATGAATATAAATATATAGCTACTGACAATATAAAAAATAAGATTTGGAACCAATAGATAAAGCTTTAAAAATGACTACATGTGTGCTGTTCGAGTCTCTGCATACCTATATTTATTATCAACTATATAAACTAACTTCACAACTTTCACTTGCACTGATATAACAACATATTTCCTTCTTGCTGTGTAATGCATTTATATACTTCATATTCTTCAATCTCTTAATCTTCTGCAGAAGAAAGAATTGAATCGATGAAATGAATTGAGAAATGAACAAAGCATGAATGGATTGGTTTGGTTTGGTTTTGTCAACTCGACTTTGTTACAGAGTTTGTTCAACTACCATCATGGTACGGGCCCCTGGCAACCCTGGTCACAGTGTGTACACTTTTTTTGGCACATCAATCTACAAAGACTGTTCAGCCTGACTCACCTTGGTAGAATTGAATTCTGGTAGATGGGTGTTGGCATCTTTGATTTCCAGAAAAATTGTTGCAGTTGAAGACATTGCAGGTGTCCCTTTATCCTTCGCTTCAACTAGCAATTTATATGTTTTTACTTTCTAAAATACAAGAGACAGAAGAGATAAAAAAATACAGAAAAATGCTCAAAACATGTATTTGCCTTTCCATTAGTTACTGACATCATAGTCAAAGCATCCTGTGAAGGCGAGCTGTTTGATTTTAGTGGTCCCAGGCAAGTCCTTCAGGGAAATTTTTGGTAATGCAGGTTCTTGTGACACCACCGTCATGGTGAACTGGGAATTAGGACTATCCGCCTGATCATTGTCATGAGCTTGTAATGTTGCTTGCAGAATGCCTGTTCAAACAAGGATGATTAAAAAAGAGAACATACTGTATCTATGCTTGGCATTTAATGGTAACAGTTTAGTTTCAATAACTGCTCCTTTTGAACTGGGGAGGAAGTTTTGACTTTTAAGTTATTGTCTTCAATTGCAAATTACAGTGAATTATTTTATCTCAAATGAAAAGATCAAGATCAATAAGACTATAAAGATCAATAAGACTATAAAGATCTATAAAGAAAGGTCAGAGAGAAAAAATAAACTGCATTCCATAATTCTAAAATTCACAACATCACTAGAGTCAACATCCAATTTCTTTACAGCCGAAGTGTGTAATTTCTGTGCTGCCAAATGAAATTCATGTTTTCAAACAGATTTCCAGGCCACCCCTCCCCAATCTGCCATTGGTCAGCAAAATAGTTAATTCTTCCCCCAAAATCACGCCGTTGGTTTAATCAGTGTTATTGCATTGAGCTGGTCTGGATGCTCAGACAATTAGAGCAATGTTCTGTCAATGTTTACACTTTTCAGGAGAAGTCACTTTACAAATGGCTAACTTATAATAGTTTCTTTATAGAAAGCATTTTAACAGAAAAAAAATATATGCATATGCAGTAATGCGTGTTCTCTGAACCTTCAGGAGTGTTCTCGGGAACTGATACACGGATAGTGTCCGGCGAGAACTCAGGTCTGTTGTCATTCAGGTCCTTTATGTCCACGTTGAATGACAGCGTTTTGTCCACCTCTTTGTCAGTCTGCCTGTCCAGCACGTCAAAGTCCACCTGCAAAAGAATCAAAATGCCACTCTGAACTACATCAACATAAATTAAATCAGTCCATTCTTTGAATTCCTTTGTATTATTTTGTTAGCATTAGTGTCATATCAAAATCCCGCCTTGAAATCTTGCTTTGCCACAGGTGAGATCTTACATGGAAGAGGGCATTAATTTCCCGGTCGATGGGCCGGTGTACGAATACAACCCCAGTGTTTTCGTCAATGGTAAACAAACCAAATGGTTCTCTTGTCACCCCGTCTCCTTGGAGGCGGAACTTGACCGTGTTGTCCGCCTTTTTGTCATTGAACATCTAGCATCAATTAAAAAAAAAAAAACACAAATTAGATTCATGTACCATTTATGATTATATATTTGTTCACTTTTTAGCCAAAACATGCATTATTCAAAATAAATCCATTTTGATAATCAAGCCTATTTAAATAAACCAAATAACACGATATTACTTAGAAGACCAGTCTGTAATATTGACAGCTAGCAGTTGAAATGGGTACTGCGGTCCACATTCAAAATATTAATTAGAGTTTTTCCCTCCTTAGACTTGACGCTCACATGGGTTGCCAGATTGAGGAGATTGACACTGTTTATTTGCTGTCTTCCTTAGCTACAATACCCTGTGTTTTCCGGCAACTGCCAAAGTTGAAATTAGTTGAATTATTAGTTGAATTATTAGTTGAAATACTAATGGGTAAATTGGCAGTGGGCGGAGTCACGCTGACTAAAACAAAAACAGATATTCCGACACGGCACATTTCAGAATAACTGGCTGTATCATTGTTTGTCAGAGAAACAAGTATGTGTACTAAGCATGCTTCCTAAATCTCTGCAAACATATTATGGTATTTTTATGCTTTAGTACAGTCAAATACACACAGCACCTTTAAAGATCCTATCAAATCAAAATGGAGATTTATGGCTTTTAGTTCAAGTCTGTTAGCTTTAAGGTCATGTATAGTATTAGCATTAGGATCACTAGAAACTTCCAGACGAGTGTGTTTGTGCTAAACTGTGCAGGAAATTGTCCCTCCAGGAGCAGGATTGCCCTGCCAAATGTTACTCCTCCTAATAGCATCAGCAAGTAGCATATTCATGTGCTGTAACTAAAGCCTATGGGCTATCTATTGTAGGCTTGAAAATGAAGAAAGACATTTTCTTTCCAAAGAAGCATTTGGAATTCATGAGGTGTTGATAGTGATCAAGGCCTCGGGGATCTGCTAATTGTCATACCTTTAGATTACAGCTGCAATCTTCTGATTGGTTAGTTTGAATGTCTCACATTTGGGTTTCAGTCACATGGTCAAGGAAGGAATAAAAGAAGAGTGTAACTGTAACTGGGGGCTCTTCTTTTCCTCTGCATGGGTCCCCTTCTTGGGCTCTTCTTCTTGGGGGCTTTTCTTTTCCTCTCTACCTGAGCTCTGCCTTCCATCTCTCGTTACTTTCTTTCTCTCTCTCATTCTATCTCTCAGGTAAAATATATGCTGGGTACATTTAACTGTGTTTTATACGATTTTATTCAAGTGTAACCATAACCAAAAACTGTTTTATACCATCTTGCTGTTAACGTTTCTTTAGTCATTCAGCAATTCTGCAGTCTGAAGCACTGTAGTGAAACCACCATTACCCTATAGATAAATATGTCCAGCTATGAAATATCCATACCCAAACCCCCCAACATGCATGGTAACACAGAAAAGAAAACTGCTATCATCAAGAGATTTCATGAGGTCTTTACGTTTTTGTGAACAGGCTGAACTCACCACACTGGAATCAGTGACTGTGTAAAGTTACCTGTGTTAGCTCAATGGGATAAGGTCCAGGCCGGTTCTCCTCAAGATCAACGGTGGACAGAACCCATCTTCTCTTTGAACGAATAAGAACAGCTTCCTTTGAGATAGAAAGAGATATACTGAGTGATGATCAGTTTCCTTTCTGATTTTGCACTGTAAAGCTTAAAAGTTGAGTCTACTCAAATTAATTGAGGAAACTCGTTCCCCCATTTTAATTCAGTAATAGTGCCTAACAAAACTTGTTTTACCAAGTTCGCCTAATGTGGTCTTCCTATTGAATTAACTTAAATATTTAAGGACAGATAACTTAAAAGGCAAGTAGACTTAACTAAAATTTTATAAAATATAAAATGGGATAAAACATGCTACATCATCATCATAATAATAATAATAAATAAATAAATAAATAAATAAGGAAATTAAAAATACATTTAAAATAAAATTCCATTGTTTTGAATCTTTTGATGGTTGAAAATGTGATGTTTTTTATTTTTTATATACAGTGCAATCACTTAAAATTATTAGAAAAACATAAAGCTCAACAGATCCTGAGTGACCTTGTAGAACTCATTGGACCCAATATGGGAAGACATTATGGATGAAGTCTGATGATTTTGTCTGATTTTCTAAATCTCCTGTTTGATAGTAATGTGTCTTTCAAAAATACATATTTCTAGCTCTACGTGTCTGTATACGTTTCTGTATTTATGTTACATGATGTAATACATATGTATTCTATTCTAAATGAAGTCTTGTTTTATGGTCTGATGACAGGTGGGAATTTGTTGTTTTAAGGGACATGTTGTGTCAAGACAGTGAGCTGAAACATAACTTTCGAATTAGTTTTTTTTAGATTACCTACCCGCTTTTCACGATTGCCGGCATCATTTTTGCTGGTAGCGGTCACTTCAACAAGCTGATGAATAGACAAAAAACAGGATTATACTAATTGAAAAACATACAATCAATAGTGATAGAGCATCCCTCTCAACGTCTGAGGAATGATTGTTGTGTAAATATTTTTACATAATACTGTTAACATCCACTTAACTGTTCCATGTCCAAAAAAATTGTCTGTTTCAAATGAGACTTTTTTTCTGTTTTCTTTTAACACTGTGTCTCGTTTGCCTTGCCTAGCTTGTTTTAAGACTGAGAATCAGGGCCAACATGAGAAACAACAATACATAAACAACCTCATGCCAAATGCCTTACTCACATAGGTGGCATTATAAAAAAATGCTCACACCCAGTGCTTAACATTTATACATGGCATTTAAATGTGGCTTTAAAAAAGCATTACCAGTTTCGTTGTACATAATGTGAGTGAAAAATTATGGCAATACAGTATGTACTTGTTTTGGGTGACTTTGACTTAGGTTAGTGTCAGGCCAATATAACGTCAATATGTGAACACAAATGGTCTCAGACCCCCCTAAATGGTTGATGGGGTGAGGTCTCGGTTCATTAGTTTGCCAGATTGTGATGTTCCCTTTTAAGTCCACTTACATTGTAAGCACCAAGAGCACTGAGGACACTTACAGCTTGTTCTGTTTTTGATTCACTTTGACTTTTTGAACTGGATTTGATTCATTTAAATTGGAGCTTTTAGAAATCTCACATATCAAAACCGTAACAAATCAGGTAAATAATATGCAGTGAGATTAGAACTGATGCTAAAATTATGACCTCAGACATATCTGCATATGCAAAGTCAAGGTAGCCAACTCAAAAACAGACTTGGATATGTATTAGGCTGTTAGCGCTCTTTCGCTTTCGAGGCTGTAGCTTTAATCCATTAAATAAAAGTATTGTTTTCATGCTGCTAAGAGGACCGATGGCCAATTACACGCTGCAAAGTTTTGGAAGTGACATCCACATATAAAATCGTGATTCACTCTCGAAATTGCAATTGACGTAGTGATAATAACCATAGCATGAGACAAAAATATGGCCTGTCAAAATACGCGCAATGTAACTGCAGACTCATACTCATATTACTAGGTTCATATCAATATATTTTTGAAATTTCATTCAAATGAATTGTAAAAGTAATGACTTGTAAATAATCTTAAAGGTCCCATGACATGAAATTTTCACTTTCTGAGGTTTTTTAACATTAATATGAGTTCCCCTAGCCTGTATATGGTCCCCAAGTTTCTAAAAATTTCAATCGGTGTAAATCGAGCTTTTGCTATCTTTCTCTGCCTTTGAGAAAATGGAAGCTCAACCGGGCTGATCTTGAATCTCCTCCTTATGACGTCATAAGGAGGAAATGTTACCTCCCCTGTCTCTGCTTTGCCCGCCCAGAGAATATTTTCCGCCCATGAGAAAATGCGCTAGGAAGTACGAATGCGCGCGCGCGATTTTAGTTTGTCCACGAGAGATCATGGCTTTTGAGCGAGCGAAGCATAATAATTGCTCAATAATTGGATGTACAAATGAACACCGAAGGGTTAATACAGAGCTGGGCTTGCTGAACGTCTGAAACTAAAGTCTGGATCACTCTCTTTGGCTCAGCTACACACCTCGGACAAGTAAGTCAACTAATGATATATAAGTGTGTTGCTTTACTGTTTATGGTTACCTAGATTTTACACGTAGAATGTGGCTGTAACATTAGCTATGCAGCTATGCAGTTTATGTGTGTGAATACACACACTGTAACGCGAGTGTTGTACACGTCTTTGTTATTTGGATAACCGTTTTCCTGTTGGTTATATGGCGTGCGCGATATCCGCATTTCAAGATCGCAGAGCTTGATGTAATTGTAATAAGATAAATACAGACGTTACAGATCTCTCATGAAAAGGCAACAGTAGGTTAGCGTTAGCTACATGATGATAACTGTGAACCATCCGAATAAAGTACCGTATCCAGACATAATATTTTAAACTAACCATTCGGAAACGTCCTGCTGGAGCCGCTGAGTTGCAACTTCTTCATCCGTTGCTTCTCCATCTGGATCAGATTCTGGGTCAAACTGAAATGCTTGAACGACTGCGTGTCTTCGTGCCATTTCTATATCCAACGTAAACATGCACGCCACGTTACCGTTGCGCAAGATGGTCAAGGCCACACCCACCCTCCACCTTGCGCCGCCTTTCTCCTCCTCATTAGTATTTAAAGCTACAGACACCGAAACGGCCCGTCTGAAGGAAGCTCATTCTGGGACTGGCTTGTAGTGGCTATAATTCTGCACCGAGGCTGAATTTTTGGAAAGAGATTTCAGATACAGTACTAGGGACCACTAAGGCCTATATTAAAGCCTACAAAAAGTAGCATGTCATGGGACCTTTAAATGTTTCATGTACATTGATGTTCTTGTTATGGTGGAGCCTTTGGTTATACATTATATCTTTTATTTGTCCAACTGACAGTCAAATTAAAATGTGCATTTTTAATAAACTTGTAGCTAAAGTTTAGGTGAATGTTTTTATCCGTCTGATTAGTACAAATTTAAATGTATGACACTGCAAATCCATTAAAATTATTTACAAAAACTGCAAACAACTAATGAATTGTGATTTTTATCATAACATGTTGTTTGTTATGTGCATAAATGTCAATTTTAACAACAATAATGTGCATAGTTCTGCTCCACTGTCTTATCATAATATAACTTATTCGTAATCATAGTATGGTAAATCTATATTGATATATCAAAGTGTACGTTAAATTTGTTGCTCTATTTGACACATTTTGTATCAAGGGTTCTTGCTCCATTTACATGTACATTTAATAATTTATTAGACGAGACTCACAAATGAGAAGAGAATTAAACTAACAATAGGACAACAGTAAGCAAGTGCTGTGACCCTTCCCCCTTTAGTCTAACACAGCATGCGTCATTTGTACGTAGAGTATAGAAGAGAAAAGAAAAGAAAGTGTTAGTATTAATGGATCAAGTGTCGGATCAATTTCTGGAAAATTTAATTAATGGATCAATTTCTTGAAAATGGCTACGGACTCTATGTTTCTATCGCTAGAGTGGTCTTTGTTTTAAGACTCATCTATGCCATCAATGCATACCCTATTAATCCATGAAAATACTGGTAAAGCCTTCAAAAAGCTAAATAGGTGACACAATGAGAATGGTGTTTGTGCCCGCAAGACAACAACACCAGTCTGCTTCCCTCAGATGAAATGCTATTGTGTTTATACCATCTGCAAAAGACGAACTACAAGATAGAAGTCTTTAGAAAAACGTATGCTAATTCATAAAAACTAAAAGACTCACACTGCACTAACTATCTACAGTATGGAAAACACACGGAAGCAACATGACAGGTAATCAAATCACCTAAGAACGTCATCTGTCACCATAGAAATGCCACTTGATAAGACCAACAAATGTGTTTTATAAACTACGGATTAATCTGTGTTTCATACTGTACATGACTGTAATTTACTTTCTCTTTAATATGTTTATGACACTTGCACACTTTAACTGCTGCATGACATATACTACCTTTTGGATCACCATTATTATATTTCACACAGATCACAATGTGAATTTCTATGCAAAGTTACTTATAGTCAGTAGAATGTCTGTTGGAGGACCATCACAATAAAGAGTTAGAAGATATTATGCAGACAGTCTACTATACTCTAATGATACTTAGTTTACATGTAGTTGCAATTTGCAAAATTAGGCTACTTATAGTCATCAGATAGTCATCAGAATGTTCAAAAGCGACCATCAAAATAAAGTGTTACCAATTTCTCTTATACCTCGACTTTGCATGATACGCGTGCGGTCATATTTTTAACGTCATTCCCAATCTAACATCATATTATTAATCTGTTTTATGTGAGATTTGTAAAAGCTCCAATTAGACAGTGCTCAAAACTTTATCAATAAGAGAAGAAATAATGACTTTTAAAAAAAGATTAGATTAAGTCCAGTAGTCACCATTATCAAATAAAATGATTAAGTATGATGTTAATAATTCATTACAGCTGATTGTGGTGATTAAAGTTGACTCAGGTTTACTCACCGCAAGTAGAAACAGGAAAAAAGTGCCCTTGGTCATGTTGCTAAACTCCTGTTAGCTGGTGCTCTCGAAATGTCAGATCAGCACCTGTTGCAACCACTTTATCTTGGATTAGGTGTAAAACGAGACAGCCATCTCACACCTTTTGTGTGTGTTTGTGCAATTTGGAGCGTCTATGGGGATGTTCGTGTGTTTGTGTGTGTGTGTGTAAACAGTGTCTTTGAATGCTATGAGTCATCTACCAACACAAAAGCCCTTAGGGCAGACGCCTGGGAGTGGCTATTCTGTAGAAAACAGCCAGTTAGGTTCCACCTCATGTATAGCCTACCTTCAGAGGTAAAAAAAAAAAAAAAAAAAAAAGAGGACAAGCAGGCTCGGCTTGCCATCTGCCAAGAGAAAATAAGCAGTGCTTTTGGAGGTAATCCACTGTTTAAATGTGTGCAGATCAACTCATTCAACTTAATAAATCCCAGCTAACAATTTTAGGTTATAATAACGTTTCCATAACGTTCCCATTAAGTTATAAAAACATGATTTCTGAATGTTCTAGCAGGGTTCTCAAGTCTCACGCATTGGCCGTGAGACACACGCAACTCAACCAGTTCACACGCTCACACGCCACACCATGTATTTCTCACGCTGAAAAGGCAATGCCAACCAAGTTGTCCTGCAAGCTTTATAACGTTGTGTACGAGGCGCACCCACACAAAGTGTGCACGCACACGCACACGCACCGTACGTTCGTTACTAGGTAACCAACAACATCGCGCGAACGCGCTGGGTTTGTGCTGGTGTAATGCATTGGTCAAAAAAAGTAGTTTTTTTTTTTTCTGACAGACCAGCCCATGAAACATGTAGATCAGCGGCCCATTGGTTCTTTTCTTGATTGACACTGGGCTGGCCCAATCACAACTTTAAACGAGTGAGCGAGCGTGCAGCAGTGTCAGTGTGCATCTGTCAAAATATTCAGCGATATGGAGAAGAAACGCAAGGAATGTGCAGAGAAATAGCGTGAAACAATAGAAACTGGCCCTTAAAGCAGACACTGTAAACTGTCTGCTTATATACAGTATGTTTTCTGCCCTTCATCAGCTCCTGTGATGATGATGATAGTGAGGAGGATCAGGAGAGAGATGAGTAATCCGCGGTAAGCATAACTACTTTCAAAACACTTAGGCCATGTCATGAGTGTAGGAACCCATAACCCAGTTACAGATTATTTCCATATCTGCATATTTGACGATTACCGCAATTCACTAGAAATTTTATGAGAGGCGTTTGTAAACCATGTTTTCCGCCAAAATAAAAGCTTGATGCAGTTTGCGTCAAAATAAAAGATCATGTGCTTATCTCTTTCAAGTATAGAAATAGGTACAAATCTAATTATGAAAGTTTCCTTTATTTTTTTGTGCATTTGTTTTTACAAAATATGGCTATTACGGTCATAGGATTAATATTATAACTATTATTATGTAGTAGGTGTAATGTAAATAGACACTGTAACTAAAAGAGGTTTACATTTTTCTTTGTTTAATTTGCACACTGAATATAGTTTGGAGCTTTTAATTTTGAACTCTCAAAGTGCACCAGATTGATGGATTTAACATTAAAATGCACAAAATTTTCTCATGGGGGGCAATTTGTTATATTTTTGTATATTTGTAATTTGAAATATAACATTAAATAGTATATTTGATGTGATGAATTGCTCTGTCATTTATCAGATTTACCAATTGTTATAATTTCAATTTGTGCTGGTTAATTATGAACAATGGGTAAAATTGGGGGGCGGGGGCGGGCCTCCATTAGGGCTCCTCCCCTAACCGCATGTGATCTCACTCCAAGCTTTTGATAAAACTTGAGAACCCTGGTTCTAGGACCGTTTAAAACATCTAGTTTTTTAGACGTTGTATTAACGTTATTTCTTAGTTTTAAGAACGTTATTCAAAACCTTATTAGAACGTTCAATTCTCCCTTTATACAAAAATTGTATTAACATTCTTACTTGGTTATAGGAACGGTATTCAAACGTTATTAGAACGTTCAATTCTCCCGTTATATAAACGTTCTCTTAATGTTTTTCCAAGATTATGATAAACGTTTTTAAAACATTCCATTCACTTATTTAAACATTCTCAATTACGTAATAAACAACTGATTAAAGATTAAAAGATAAGATTATTGCACAGCTGCCCAATAGGTGGCGATATGCAATAAGAATGTATGCAAGTATGGTTTACACATGCTGTGTCTCAATTCGCCTACTTATACTACACCAAAGCCCGTCTACGGAAAGCCTGTTCACTCCAACACCCTATTAAGTCCTATTGGTTGTAGTTCCAATCAGAGTTCCACTGGGGGTGCTCGCCATGAGTGCAAAATGAATGGGAGTCTATGGAGCTAGACGGCTAAATTTGTCTCTTTCACCCGATTGCCGTTGAGAAATCTCAGATTTGATTGTAGGTTTTGCAAGTTCAACATGGGTTATAGGTCGAAAGTTGAATGAACGAGTAGGCTACTTATGTCCTTTCGATTTCTTACAGGTTGAGTTGTTGTTGCCCATAACACGCTAGCATTCTGCTAATGAACGCTGAATGGTCAGTAAAGGACTGATTACGTCCAGAGATGCCGCTTGATGGCATCGTGGCATCCGAAGCGGGACCAGAAACAAACAAAAACTCTTCTAGCACGTGTATTTACCTGTGTCAGCTGTGTGTTTACCTGTGTCAGCTGTGTTGTGTGTTTACCTGTGTCAGCTGTGTTGTGTGTTTACCTGTGTCAGCTGTGTTGTGTGTTTACCTGTGTCAGCTGTGTTGTGTGTTTACCTGTGTCAGCTGTGTTGTGTGTTTACCTGTGTCGGCTGTGTTGTGTGTTTACCTGTGTCAGCTGTGTTGTCGATGCCTCGAGAGAAAAGAAAGTGCAGAGCACGAAAGCACCAAAGTGACTGAAGGATTGCCGTGAAACAGTATCTCTGGTCGTACGATGTGTATGACGTCATTGACATTTTGAAAGACTTTTTAAAGCAAATAAGTGACTCTAAAAAAATCTAACACCAAGCAATGTGTAATTTCTTTGCATCCCCTTTCGAAAAAAACATTCAAATTACTAGACAAAAAATTATATCCTGAGAAAAGTGGATTTTGAGGGGTATAGCGCCATAGACCTCCATTCATTCTGCACTCATCCTGTGAGCGCCCTCATATGGAACAAGAGTGGAACTGCAACCGGAAGTTTATTGAGTGGCACTTCTCCCCTCATTAGACTTTCTCTGACTACACCCTAAAATAACTTTTGAGTGTGTAGCGAAAGAGTACACAAGCTTTGGGACATACTATCACGTCATACAATTGCGTCTTTAACGGTTGCTCTCTGTCGCGTCCTGTCACAGTAAACTGGCCTGTCAATCATCTTCTGACAGTTAAGATTTCATTTCATTTTTATTTCCTACCGTATCGGAGAGAAATGCAGTAGCACGTTGATCTGCAGTCGCGGGTCTTACATGTGGAGAACTCTTCTCATATTAATGCATAATGATGCATTTAAAAGTTGATGGTCAAACGGATCTTTATAAAAGTCCACATTGTTATTGCAGATGAAATATAACATGGATAACATTAAATATATATATATATATATATATTTTTTTTTATCAGGTTAAACTTTGATTAGTCACTCAAACCTGTATCTAAACCTCTCACCGTCGGTCGCGCATATCCGCCATGTTTTGTAGTTTTTTAACACTTTTTACTCATTTCCCGCCACCGTCTGATTAATGCGACACCTGCACACTATTTCTTCTCCCTTTATAAGCAGCCTTTTCGTGTGTTGTCTTTGTCTGATTGTTCTCGTTGACTGTGGTGTTTGTGATATTCCAGTGTGATGGTAATTTCAAAGGTTTAATAGACATAGCGGAATCATTGCCATTTAGGAATAAGGTTGCGTGTGTGTTTGAATCTAGATCCTGATCTTTTAATGTTTAAACATGCATACATATGGGCCTATGCATGTTTGTATGTTATATTTGTACCAGGCAGCCCTCGCTGCCCCGATCCATGTTCTGGCACATATTTATGAAATTTGTGTTGCGCTACGTCAATACATCCATACGTTCAGCCAATCATATTGGTGTGTGTAGACCTGTTTCGGACACTGGCTCACACGGAAGCGTTCCCATAGCATGAAAGCCATGACGCAGCGTCTCGGGTTTACATACGTAACCTGAGACATTCTGGGAGGTCATTTTACCCAAGCCATTTTGATGATAGACTTTGGCCTTCTGGTTAGTCCAGTTGGACAATCACATCCTCTGTTGATGCGGATCAAGGGAATTATTGGGTAAATTTCCATCATAGGTTTTGTGCATGCCTAATCGAATAAAACAATTATGCTCCTCAACTGAGCACTTAAGTTTTATATGGATTTTTTAAATTTATGCACATCTTTGTGTTTCCACCTATCATTTTTTTAGGCAATAACCCAAAAACTGCATAAAAATAATTTATTTTTGCTTTGAGGAAATTTAAAAGTATGATTTCTAGACCTAGAAAAGTCATAGTAAATTTGTATAAACCCATGGGCATTTTTATACACTTTATGAATAAAACATTTTGTATTTATGCCAAACTCTAAAGCAGTGGTTCTCAACTCCAGTCCTCGGGACCCGCTGCCCTGCACATTTTGTATGTCTCCCTTATTTAACACACCTGAACCTGATCATCAGCTCGTCAGGAGAGACTCCATGAACTGATTTGAGTGTGTCAGATAAGAGAGACATACAAAATGTGCAGAGCAGCGGGTCCCGAGGACTGGAGTTGAGAACCACTGCTCTAAAGTATTTTATCAGTTAGAAATTGTGAGTACAATTTTATCCTTATCCTTAAGCCTTATCCAGTAAATCACAAACAAGTGGAAAGGTCATGCCATGGGGCCTTCAAATATTGCTGTGGACAATGGGGTGGACCTTCAAGGTTGAGAACAAAGGTTGAGAACACCTGTATTTCTGGTCACATGGGTTTATTTGAGTTTGTTTTTTATAGTCATATTGTTTACTGGATAGATGTTTGGCAGTTAACTCAGGTCATATGACCCTAATGCACTCTAATTGTTATTATTATTATTTATTTTTTAATTACTTTTCTGCACTGCTACACAAGTAATTATATATGTGCACACCTTAGCACTGACAAAAGAGTGATTATGACAGTTAAAAACTATAAAAAATTAAAATAAATTAAGGTTGGTACAAACAGATATTGTGACTCAGAACGTGACTTCAGATTCTTCTGAAAAAAAGTTATGTAATGAGCTGAACTCGAAACTCTTTAGCACCAACCCCAATTAAATACACCTGAACCAGCTAATCATGGTCTTCGGGATTACTTGAAACTTAGTGTGTTTAGGGCAACTTAGTGCTAAACTCTGCAATATTCGCCCTTCACAGGATTGGACACTTGGCGTTAGATGATGTGATTAACTGTGTGTAACAGCTAAAACCTCAGGCATTGCTTTTTTCCATATAACCTAATAACTCATCAACTTTTGTGCAGCTAAAATAATGCTTAAACTCTATTCAAATGTATTTGTAGTGTGCATCATGATTCATAATCCAAATCATTCCAAACCAGCCTTACGAATCCCCCCTTAAACTGGCCAAAGACAACAGTGAAAACTGATTACTTGAGATGTTAAAGTAGATAGGCAGAAACTTTGGGAGGAGACTCTGCTGGGAAAGCCCATCTCATCAGTCTGGCATCCCTAACAAATAAATAACATTTGTTATTGCAATTATAGCACTAATTAAATTGTCAATCTAAATATGTCATGAAGTATTGTATTCTGGAATATTTTGGTAAAATAGGAATCTGCCCAACAGTGACATGAGGGATGTAAGCTGTGGTTAGGGATTAAAAGATCACACTGGATGAGACTAGATGTTGCAAATGTAATGTACAGTGAATGGTAAATGTGCTAAGTGTCCCAAGGTGTTGCTAGTAAAAGATATTGAGTTGAGTTATGCAGTCATAAAAAAGTCACATCCACAACGTGTGAAAAAAGGTGTAGGTGATAGCAGGGTGTTGCTATGTCACTGCTTAGGTCTTTTGAGTGGTTTTCTTGTGTTGCGTATTTGCTGACAATTATACTGACAAGAAAGCCTATAAAAACAAGTGAAAATTGAATGTCTGATCGCTTTGGAAATAAAAACAAGCAAGCCCTAAACAAGTAAAATATCTGTAGGGCAGTATATGTGGGAAAACTGTGCCAAAGTCTAAAATTTAGTATTAGGAGTCTGTTCTTTTCAAATCCAAAAATTGCAAAGCTTGCCTAATGCATTGTACACATTGTACAATTTTGGTCTGTCCCAGACGAAAGATGACCAATCGTGGCGATTTCTGTGGTCGTGGTTTTAAACGGTAGTCCTACGTCGTACAGTGAGCCTGTGTTACAAGTCTTAAAGCACAGATCCGATCTTTTGACCATTTCCGATTTTTTGGCACGACCAATTACTTTATTCTGTCCGCATGTATTGTGTCCTATTTATTCTCCTTGTGTTTGCAGTCCTATTCCAGTTCATTGTCAACATTCACATTGTTCCTGTCGTGCCTTGTTCTGCACTACCCTGCTGGTTTTCTGGATCCTGAATTTTCCTCTACAGGGTAGTTTTTGTTTCTTTTTGTTTCATGTTATGTTTAAATAAAAAGCCCATCGCCTCATCTCTCAACCCCAACCCAGACAAAAAGGATGAGTCTTCCATCTTGAGTTAAAAAGAGAAAGTGTAAAAACCACACGAGGCTATTTCAAACATTACGAGCTGGAAAAACTTCTATCCCCTCTTGATATTAAAGGACTACACCATTAAAGGAGTAAAAAGAAAAAAGAGAAAAATCCAGTTGACCTTTATTCACCCTCTTGTCGTTAAAAACCTGTATGTCTTTCTTCTGTGCAACATAATAGAAGATATTTTGAACAATACAACGAAAGTCAATGGGGCCCAATGATGTTTGGACTCTTTAATATTCTTCCTTTAAGAGTTTAAAGTTCATAAAGAGCTTTAAAAACTAGACCAAAGTGTTGTAAAACAATAACAAATGGCATAAAATAAATAAAAAATTTAAGAGATTAAAAGTTATATGTTCCTTTAAGTGTGTATAGGTTTTACAATTGTTTGTAACTAAAACCTTGAACCATTTTCCATAATTTCTGAAGCACGTTCACAAACATCACAAGTCTGCCTTTACATGCACAACACGAAGCTGCTCAGCAGTGTCACACATGCCCTTTATTCTACATACACACCTACAAAACTATGCCCAAACCAAACAATAACATATAGTAGTCTCCTTTGACAGCAGTGTCATTCAAGATGAATATTAATCAAACTATCACTCCCTGGGAGGGGGAAGAAACTTGACTTTTGCCTCTCTTGGTGAAATGTTCATGTATCTATCAATCTAAAATAACTGAAAATTGTATTCTGCTGATGTTCGAATGCAATTTAGAAATGGGCTACATTGATTCAAAGGCAAAAATATTTTTGAATTTTTGAAATTTGTAAAATTTGTACAATACACCACCGCTTCTTCATTTAGCCTCATTGGCCACCGTAGCTTCCGGTGCAGTGCAGTGTATGGAAATTGTGAAAAAATGTATCACTAAGCAAAATTAAATCTTGAGGACAGAGCCGATCCTGACCTCCCTGGGGCCCTAAGCAAAATTCTGTTTAGGGGCCCTTATACCTGACCCGTGACCCATGAACTATTTGCCATTGCCACACAGTCACACCTGACACCCCAGTGTTCCCACTACAATCCCTCCTTTAACTAGTTCTAGTGAAAATGTAATTCCTGATATCAGAAGACATTGTTACTAGTAAAAAGTTCATTCTTAATATCAAGAATTCACATTTTAAATAGTACAAATTGAATTATTGATATCAAAAATGCATATCCTGTGAATGAATAAAAGCTAAAATGGCGCCATAGCATGTCACTGTGTTTTTAAATGATAAAAGTAATTCTTGATACTCTTGATTCTTGATGGTTATTATTTACTGAGGGATGTGCATCCATATTGACCAGAATCTCCAGCCAATCAACATTTTAAATTCAATGGAGCCTATCAATAGTCAATGTCATACATTGCTTTCCATATTGCATTAGTGCAGAGTTGTAACTAAACCTTGACTTAGCGACTAGATAATCATCGTCTTGTTTTAAAACTATAATGAGGAGTGCCATCACGCCCATATTGTACTGGTCCCAACTCACAACAGATGTTTCTGCTGGAAAGTGCGCGTTTCATTTCATGCACGTTCATATGATCGCATGTTAACGCGCGACGCGGTTATCTTTTCCGAGCTGCAGTTTATAAACAAACACCGTTGTCCTTTGTCGTTTATTAAACATAATAAATCAACGCACATCAACTTAACTTTAGCCTACTGTTCTTTGCTGACATCAAACTTTGAGAGGAGAGCACACAAGTCTACCTGATAACTGTTGCCGCAATTAACTCTCATGGTGTTTTTTTCTCTCTCTTTTCGTGACCAGAAAGATAGTTCCGCTTCCTTTTCTCATCGATATTGTAAACATTGATTGACGCGCTTTGACACGAGGGGAGGCGGGGCCTTGAGTAATTTGCGGGGCCCTACGCACCTTGCGTAGTGTGCGTATAGGGCTGATCGGCTCTGCTTGAGGATGAATCACACAACAGGACAAAGCAATATTGATATGATCCACCTTTATGAAGGTACTGTATTTAGAGCTTCTGGAATTCATTAATAACCTTTTATTTTTTTAAATAAATTAATAAAAAAAACGTTATGTTAACTATAGTTAATGATATACTATACAATATACTCTATTATGATACAATTAGTTGTGATTGAGAGTTATTATAATTAGGACAGAAAGAGATTGCTACCACAGTGTGCTATATGGGAGAGTACTATACCGGAAGCTTGCGTAACTGTACGTTCACACCGCCGCCGACTTGAGCTGCAAAGAAGCTCTGGCCGCCCTGTCAAGGACGCTTGTCAAAAAGTACGGGGAAGCTTGTTGACGCTTTGGCCGCTCTGAAGTCTGTGTCACACCATGAAATGTTATAATGACAGCATTTTTATAACCGTTTTGGTCACATTTGGTCGGGAAAAAATAATAATGAGCTATTATTATCATTAATAGTGAGTGCGCGCGCGGCCGGGGCTCTCTCTCTCTCTGTTCGTTCTTATATATTGTCACATGCCTGTCCTGTCTTGTGCTGCACATGGGTGTTTTGTTATTTTGGGCCATGTGCTCGTGTCTATTGTCTAGCCCCTCCCATCTTGTTATCTGATTATTGGTTAATTTGTCCCACCTGTCTGTCTCGTTACCCTCCTTTGTTTGTTCCCCTATTTAGCCTCCTTGTGTTTGTAGTCTTGTGCTGGTTCGTTGTCCGAGTTACCTGTCCTTGTTGCGTGTTCCTGGAGCTCTGTGTTTTTTTAGTTTGTTACCCTGTCTGCATGTCATCAATAAATTCCTCTGCATTTGAATCCTCGTCTCATATTCATCCGTTACGTGACAGAACGAACCAGCCAAATATGTGGATTCAGCGGAGTGAAATTTTTTCTGGTGAGGATAAGGGATCTTCAATTTCCTTGTTTGAATATTTCGCCAAATGTGCTCAAAGGACTATGGAGGAGGAGAGGACCATGGCAGATGATGGTCAGCAGAAAGGCAAGCCTTCACCGCTGGTCCCGAAACGGAGGAGAGGAAGGAAGAACCCCTCCGTGACTGTTCCACTGGTCCCAGTTCCGGTGATCCCAGTTCCGGTGGTCCCGAGTCTGGTGGTCCCAGTTCCAGTGGCCCCGAGTCCGGTGGTCCCAGTTCTGGTGGTCCCGAAACGGAGGAGGAGAAGGAAGACTTCCTCCATGCCAGTTCCGGTGGTCCCAGTTCCGTTGGTCCCAGTTCCGTTGGTCCCAGTTCCGTTGGTCCCAGTTCCGGTGATCCCAGTTCCAGTGGTCCCAGTCTCGGAGGTCCCGGTGCAGTCTGAGATAGACAGAGCAGCTGAGACTCTGTTGGATTACTTCGAAAAACTATACAAGATCCTAGAGTTTCCCAGAACTGTCCACGTCACGTCTGCCCAGCCAGAGACTGTTCAGGTCACGTCTGCCCAGCCAGAGACTGTTCAGGTCACGTCTGCCCAGCCAGAGACTGTTCAGGTCACGTCTGCCCAGCCAGAGACTGTTCAGGTCACGTCTGCCCAGCCAGAGACTGTTCAGGTCACGTCTGCCCAGCCAGAGACTGTTCAGGTCACGTCTGCCCAGCCAGAGACTGTTCAGGTCACGTCTGCCCAGCCAGAGACTGTTCAGGTCACGTCTGCCCAGCCAGAGACTGTTCAGGTCACGTCTGCCCAGCCAGAGACTGTTCACGTCACGTCTGCCCAGCCAGAGACTGCTCACGTCATGCCTGCCGAGCCTGTGTCTTCAGACAAGATGGCCGCCGCCGAGCCTGTTCACGTCACGTTTGCCGAGCCTGTGTCTTCAGACAAGATGGCCGCCGCCGAGCCTGTTCACCTCACGCCTGCCGAGCCTGGGTCTTCGGACAAGATGGCCACCGCCGAGAGTGTACACGTCATGTTCGCCGAGCCTGTGTCCCCTGACAAGATGGCCGCAGTCGAGCCTGGGTCTGTTCCTGAGCCTGAGCCGGTGGTGTCTGTTCCTGGGCCGGTGGTGTCTGTTCCTGAGCCTGAGGTGTCTGTTCCAGTGCCTGAGCCGGTGGTGCCAGTTCCTGAGCCCGAGCCGGTGGTGCCTGTTCCTGAGCCCGAGCCGGTGGTGCCTGTTCCTGAGCCGGTGGTGCCTGTTCCTGAGCCAGTGGTGTCTGTTCCTGAGCCGGTGGTGTCTGTTCCAGTTCCTGGGCTGGTGGTGTCTGTTCCAGTTCCTGGGCCGGTGGTGTCTGTTCCAGTTCCGGTGCCTGAGTCGGTGGTGCCAGTTCCGGTGCCTGAGTCGGTGGTGCCAGTTCCGGTGCCTGAGTCGGTGGTGCCAGTTCCGGTGGTGCCAGTTCCAGTGCCACCTCCGTGGCCGCCCGAGGGGTCTTCACCGCCGTGGCCGCCCGAGGAGGTCTTCACCGCCCTGGCCGCCCGAGGGGTCTTCACCGCCCTGGCCGCCCGAGGGGTCTTCACCGCCCTGGCCGCCCGAGGGGTCTTCACCGCCCTGGCCGCCTGAGGGGTCTTCACCGCCCTGGCCGCCTGAGGGGTCTTCACCGCCCTGGCCGCCCGAGGGAAAGTCTCCGCCCTGGCCGCCCGAGGGAAAGTCTCCGCCCTGGCCGCCCGAGGGGTCTTCACCGCCCTGGCCGCCCGAGGGAAAGTCTCCGCCCTGGCCGCCCGAGGGAAAGTCTCCGCCCTGGCCGCCCGAGGGAAAGTCGTCTCCGCCCTGGCCGCCCGAGGGACTGTCGTCTCCGCCCTGGCCGCCCGAGGGACTGTCGTCTCCGCCCTGGCCGCCCGATGGACTGTCTGCTCCGCCCTGGCCGCCCGATGGACTGTCTGCTCCGCCCTGGACTCCCGAACTTTGTGTGCCTCCCTGGCCTTCTGAACGGTCCATTCCCCTTTTCCCGCCCTGGTCTGTCCCTCCCTTCCCGCCCTGGTCTTATGGAGCGTCTGGTAGCCGCTCCGTAGGGAGGGGGTAATGTCACATGCCTGTCCTGTCTTGTGCTGCACATGGCCGTTTTGTTATTTTGGGCCATGTGCTCGTGTCTATTGTCTAGCCCCTCCCATCTTGTTATCTGATTATTGGTTAATTTGTCCCACCTGTCTGTCTCATTACCCTCCTTTGTTTGTTCCCCTATTTAGCCTCCTTGTGTTTGTAGTCTTGTGCTGGTTCGTTGTCCGAGTTACCTGTCCTTGTTGCGTGTTCCTGGAGCTCTGTGTTTTTTGAGTTTTTACCCTGTCTGCATGTCATCAATAAATTCCTCTGCATTTGAATCCTCGTCTCATATTCATCTGTTACGTGACATATATGCCCTGTCAAGCAAGCCCTGTTAAACTGACAGGACTTAAAAACACATGCAAATGATAAACTATCACTCTATGGTTAAACTGTGCAATTAATCCGATAATGATAAGAAACCCAGCAACGGCGATGATCAACTTCTCCTCCATTTTCTCGGAACTAATGTTTTGGTAGGAACGAAAGTTTACATCGTATGTTTCTCCGGAATCAGCCAGCGCGAAGGACGTCTATATTCTGATTGGTTTCTGGCGTTTTGCCGCTGCTTGCCGCTGAACCGCGTCATAGCTCATTACCATAAAGTTGAGCTACTTTCAACTTTCTGATTGACGCTCAAAACGCCCAAAACGCGACGCCGATGGATTTGACGCTCCTTGCAGCTGAGAGAAGCCAGCTTCCATTGAAAATGAATGACTTCCGGTAACTTTGGAAGCTCAAGTCGGCGGCGGTGTGAACGTACAGTAACACTGAGATTTTAGCGGAAATACGTAGGCAGTCGAGTCTATTGATTTGAAAACTTCTTAATGGTCTTATTGTGTTGTACTAGTTTATTTTAGATGCTTCTCTGATAGGGTCGTTCCACAAAAGGGCCTGTTAACTGACTGATGTTGGCCTAGTAGCAGCATGATTGATCTAAAAAAATGGCATTATGGCTGTGCTACTTATTGTTCTTAAGCTTACACAGAATGAAATGTCAATTTCTTCAATGCAAAAAAAAAAAAAAAGAACATTGGCTTGGCATTGACAAGATTGGCTTTATCAAATACTTGTACTCCAGTAAAGCATCCAACATAATCCATTATATAATCAAGCTACTGACAGTTATTGAGGTGTGGTTACTAGTCTTCACAGTTGACTAAAGGAAAACAGGCTGACGTAGCACTGCTGACATTTATCCATAATAATTGAAGTCAAATATGTCAAATATGTATAACATATTTGTGGGTGTAGCCAACACCACAACCACCCTGTCCTCACTCCTAACAGACATTTCATTTACAGCATTTTATGAAGATAATATTAGTTATCGTTAACACTTAATGTGACATAATCCAGACCATTACACAAGCTCTATTCCCCAGTCTTCTCCCGTGGAATCCAAATGGCATTTCTCTGCTTTTCATCAGACTATTAGGGTGCAAAGAGCTGTGCTTTGTGGATATCTACATGTAACAGTGTTGTCTCTGCATTGTGTTGTGTTTAACTCATGATGGACACCAATTGATGCTTTATGATGGATTTTTATTCTGTTGATAACATAGAACAGCGGTGATCAGATTCAGGAATCACCCTCGTGTATATTCTATAATGGAGGTGAACATTAAACTTGATATTACAATACATATAGCAGTGGCACGAACCCAAATCATATAACATACTTCTAAACATACGTATAACTCAGTATTAACCCATAAAATGGTTATACAATTACTACAATATACTGTATTTTACTCATGGAGCACTCACTCAACGCAGCCATTCACTCTCTCGGCTGGCGCGAATCTAAATTACCCTACCGGAACCAGTTCATCATACTACCAGATCTGGGCGGAGAGTGCAATTAAAGGGGCTATACATGAGAATAAATGTAGCAAGTGAAGCACATATTTGACCCGTTACATACACATACCCAGAAAAAAAAAAAAAAATGTATGCAACATATGTAAACTTTGACTTTTTATTTTCTAATAGACAGAAAAGATGGCATAATACTGTCAGTGTTGGGCAAACTACTCATAAGACTAAACATGCTGGAAGTCCTTCTCGTGTCCCACTTCTTGATCGATTGCCTCTCCAGTATTTGCACTTGGAGAAAGAATCACATTCATCTGAATCCAAAGGAACTATACTACATTTAATACACTTTCCGAGGAGAAAGGCAGTTTTTATCCGACGCCCCCTCCATGAGAGTTGAAGGGTTGCATTAGTGTGCTTCCCCGTGTGTTCACAGGGGAATGGTAGATACAGACGAGTAGGTTGGGCAGTACCCACCACTGGTGTCTCATCCCCTCTTTTCTGTCCCAGTTTTGGGAAGAACCTCTTTGGTTACAGTCTTAACTGTAGCCTCAGGTTGTTCCTCAACACTGCCATCTGCATGTCCTGGCAAAATACCAGCTTTCACAAGTTTTCCAAACAAGTCCACTTTAATGATTTGCTTTGTAAACTCTTTCAGAATATTGACCTTAAAGAAGTCGCAATCAAAAGCAGAGCTCTCTTTTTACAACGAAAAAAAAAAAAAACTAAGTGGAAGGATTTTAAATCAAAATCTATTTCACCCCTCCTCACCCAAGCCGAAAACCATCACCCAGTTAATATTTGGGTCAGTTAATTGGATTAACTTGAGGTAGCTAAATTAATATTACAATCAATTAATCAGTTTCAATGAACTCTTTTGATTATTCATTTATTCTAAGAAAAGTGTATCTTTCATGGCCACCGAAAAATAATTATTTCTTAGCATGTACAGCGCTTAGAGCCTGTAACAAGATCAAGATCGTAAAATGGACTTTGTTGCAAGCAGAGAATCAGAACCAAATACATAATTATTGTGCACAAGTTTTATTAACTAAATCACAAACATAACTAAACTAAACAAACATAGATACATACATACATACATACATACATACATGGATAGGTAAAATGGTGAGTGATAGAATGGAACCGGAAGCAGGAAATGGAACTATGGAAAAGATCTATTTAACTATGAAAAGAACCATCAGCTTATCATTTTCAGAGCACCTCATTAAATTGATACTTTCATGGCTGTGCCGTGGACACAATTCTTGAAGCGGTCGAAAATGGAAGTCGTTGATGGATCCGTGAGTGTCAAATGTTACTGTGCAAGTTGCAATCGTTTTCTTCTCCGCTGGATGGAGAAGATATGATGAACTTGCATGGTTATTTTTAGCACCTTTTGTCTCCCCTTTTTTCTCTTGCTTGGCTTCTTCCTTTTGTTCCTCTTCTTTTTATTTCTTTTCACTGATGAATATGAAGAAGAAATCATGTCTCTTGCTATTCTGTATTATGTATTAAAAGACAATGCAGTACACCCAGAAATACGCCCTCACCATTTACTCATGTTTTATCCTCATGCCATCCAAGATATATACGACTTTCCTTCTTCAGATTAACACAAATGAAGATTTTTTGAAAAATAAAAAATATATCTCTGGGAATACATATAATGCAAGCTCATGTGTTCCTAAAAGTTGGAGCATCAAACAGCACATACTGCAATAACTGCAGTAATCCATTAATAATAGATAATCTCAAATTAATCTCTTATCCCCATAATTATTTGTGTCGAAATGCTGTGTAATGAGAGGTATGACTGTATACCATATCTCTTAAATGTCCGTCTAGTTTGAACTTGCCGCTTACTAGCAACTGCTCTCTCCGCTGAAGCTTTGCATAGACATTATAAAATATTTATACTCAGATCAATATTTCGCGTCATTATCCCTTACTTTGCTGAAAGCATGGAGGAATAAGAAACACACACAAAAAAAACATCAATACACATAGCAATAATCTTAATGACATCTCTAAATATACTATCCTGAAACAATTTGCAGCTAGTTTTTAGTTTGGTGTGGGTGCATCAATAAAGGAATAAAAACTCTGAACAGGATAGAAAACAGGTAATGTCATGCCGGAAAAGAAATTCCTCCAAAGTTCCAACGGCACAATGTAACCTAAATGCATAATAAATGTATTTTAAAGCTACACTGTGTGATATTTTCCCCCATCTAGCTGTGAAATTGTATATGACTACCCAGTGAATATTAGTTTCTGTTCCTTTCAATTTCGAGGGTGTTTTAACTAAGCGATTAACATGGCTTCCAGTTCGACTTCGTCCAATTGCGCCTTTAAAACTATCACCTGTGATCCGTCGCAGCACAGATTTATGTTACAAGGTAAACAATACTTTTTCACCATTGACGTGAGGAAAAGTAACGCAAGTTATACTAGAGGTCGTTCTGGCGTTATGCACAACCATCCTATGGTTAGACAACCAACTATAAAACTTCAAATTTACACAAATAGGCTGGATTACCTCTCGAGAGGAAAGCAGGCAACTTCGGCGTCCGTTTTAAAATCTTTGCTCCTCGAGCTCTTTCCATCTGGGAAAAGTTACTCCAGTATTGACTTTGGTCTTGCTGATTTGCCTGTCGCGTTGACGTTTTAATTCTCTCTTTCGCTTCCTTGGCGACTCTGCTACATGTCCTCGAGAATAGGCGTGATCCTCCATCAGCAATCTTTCAAATCTGCCGTCAGTCGCGAGTAATCTCCCCCTCGCATTCGTCTCTGTGTCACTGAGTGTAAAGCGCGAAAGGCGAAGCTTGAATTTACAGGTATGTCCCTCTTTGGCTAATGTAGTTTCAAGATGGAGGGGCAACATGGCGACCGGCATTCGAACCCCTCACCCGTATGTACTTTCAATGGCAGATTATAAACTTACGAGAATACTTTATTACTTGAAAGAAGTAAATATACATTAATGAGCACATATATTTTTTGAAAGAACTAAGTGTTTTTTGCTAAGAATCAACAACAAAAAATTACACAGTGTAGCTTTAAGGACAATACACACCACAAAATAGGCATCTTCTCACTATGATGTTTTTTTTCTGATAATCATCGGTTGCATGTTTATTGTTTGACTTGAGCCTCTAGCAAAACTGTAGGGTGTAGGTTTTAGTATCATGTTAAATATAGCCTGGCAAAAAAACAAATGGCATTAGTCATGAAATTACAATTAATTGAATTCAATCGGCACAGTCGTCTAGATCCCTTCATTTCATTTCATTCTTGCATTTTTATTAATGATACAGAAACAGACAAAGATGCTTTTAATATGTGTGATGTATATATTAAAAGACTCATTGCTCCTGCCTGTCATTGGCGGATCCCTGACAATACCATTAAAATGAGAGTTTGTTCAACAGTTACTCTGGTAGCTTTTCGTTTTCCTTTACATAAAAATGCCATTTGTCTTTGTCTTAATGTGTCATGTTTTACATGTTAAAGTTGTCATTTTATGCATTATAGTGTAAATAGTTTTGAATTATTGCATTCATATGGTGCCAGAGACATCGTTAAATGAACCTGTTCTGAACCAGTTGTTTGATATTTCAGTTACGCAATTAACAATTATGCTTACACACATAATTACCCCTGTGAGTCAAATGACACCTGTACATTCTGTACTTCTAAAATAACACAAATGGAAAATATGCATTAAACAAAAATGTTCATCTTAAATTTTAGCTTTTTTTTTGTCTAAATTCCAGCTCTGCACACTTATGAGAAATTCAGTCAATAGTCCAAACGTGACCTTTTTATCCTACAGTATATCTACAAACAGGGCCGTCGCTCATGTTAATGGAAATTACATGGTTTAAAATACATGGTAATCATGCCACTTCCAAACTAATACATAGTCACGTCCTGATTTCGCAGGGGTTAGACGCATTCCTGGGTCAACATATTTTCAAGTGTATAATGTGCTTGTACACAGGCCGGTCATATAGCATTAAGGAACGTATTTTAACACACCTGTTGCATTGTGTTAGCTGTTACACTTGGGATAAAATATGTCTAATTTTTTAACTCCACCTTTAGAAAATGTCTGCACTGCCCTTCTCACGGCATCAGTGCAAGGGAAAATTAAACAAAAGAGAGAACTATAGCCTGGAAAAACATGCATTATTGAAACATAATGTACATCCTACAGTATATGTTGAGAGATCCTGGGTGAGGCAGATTCGTGTTTTTTTTTTTTTCTTCCATATGGGACAGACATGTTTGCCAGCATTTGACTTTACACAGATATCTTATGAGATTATCATTAAAACATGTATTATATGACTCTGATAGATTTGTAAAATGCATTTGTCACATACTGCGGTCTGAACTTGTCAAATAGCTCTCGGCAATGATGATGGGAAATGTATGCGGGTTCACCCTTATTAGATTAGATTGCCACACTTCCTTATAGCCCATTAAAGAATGATTTATTTTATACCAGTTTATGACCAACTTTATGTGGCAGAATGTGAATGAGATTTTCAATAAAAAAGTATCCAGCAATAAAGGCTTTGCACTTTACTCTTTATTATTATTTTTTTAATAAGAGGCTTTAAGTCACAGCTTGTTTGTTTTTTGCTTCTCTCTTTTTCTTTTTTTTTTTTTTTTTCTTTTTTGTTGTTGTGCTTATTCAGTCACCTGGTCACTATGCAGTTGTTCATAAGCATAAGCACATATATGAGTGGTACATTGTTCAGAAGACGTTCAGAAGAAATAATATATTCTATTTATTTGTTTTAATAATCTTTTGTTATACAAATCACAACATGTAAATAGGAAAATGTTGGCGTTATTTTGTCACTTATTGGGAGCAGCCGGGCCATTTTTCTTTTTTTTACAGATCGGGCTTTGGTCGGACTCGGGCTCATTTAGCTTCTCTCCTTTCATCGTGCCCATAATATATGTGCAGAGTGCAGGCTACTGTATGAAATATTGTTATATTGATAATATTATAAATATGCAACGCAATATGCGATTACGCGAGTGCAATGCATTAGGTGACAGTTGACCATGCAGAGCATCAGGGAGAAGTTGGAGCGTGGGGAGTTACTAAAAGTTCCCAATACTTCAGGAAAAGCTGCATTTTGAAAGAGTTTTGATTTTATTACCGAGCCTGAAGCCTTCAAGAGTGGATGCTATTCTTTTTCTTCACAACACTCGCGAATAAACAGTGAATGAGCCTAATCAGTTCAACGGATATTTTTATTTATTTATTAT
Source organism: Leuciscus leuciscus (assembly GCF_965113295.1). Classification (NCBI taxonomy): domain Eukaryota; kingdom Metazoa; phylum Chordata; class Actinopteri; order Cypriniformes; family Leuciscidae; genus Leuciscus; species Leuciscus leuciscus. Next base: position 28,225,238 of record NC_138742.1, read on the forward strand.
ATTTTTATTATTATTTAACGTTAGCCTGGTGAAGAGTTCTTTGAAACGTTGTTCTTCAGTAAAGTTACTTAACATCAAAAAAAGGTAGGCCGTAAATCTTTATTTACTGCTGGATCACATTTGGCTATATAATATTATCTACTGCATGCTTATGCTTCTCTATAATGGACAGTCTGTATTAATATTTCTGGGCATAATTGTCGGTGGTGGTAGTTATGTTTGAGGCCTATAATAAAATGTTACCTAGTAGCGTGTGTGTATGTGTGTGCGTCTAGCAGAGACAGCGCGCATCAGAGAGTGCGCGTCAGAGAGAGCTTAAAGTGATATTGATGTTGGTCTTGGGTCGGGTTCGGGCTGAAAAATTGCAGACGTTTTCGGGCTGGGGCCGGATTAGGGCTTGAACACCACGGGCTGGATTTTTTGCCCCGTGCAGGGCTCTAAGCAGTATGCTAGCTGGAGCCGTTTACCTCCAGTCTTTGTGCTAACAGAGTTACGGCACGCACGGAGATGAAAAGGGTATGTATGGCCTTATCTAACTCTGGGGGATACGGTGAATAAGCTAAAGCTCACATACATTTATGCCAGCAGCTAAAGCTAGTGTTTGACCTCTTTATGATTTACTTGTCTTAAATAAAGAGAAAGAGGGAAATACAGCCACATCTTACAGAAAAAAAAAAAAAAAAAAAAAAAGCCATTCTTAGACATCACTAAAGAGTCAACTACAGTGAAATCTTGAATTACCATCAATAGAGTGTCTTGTAAAATCATTAGGGTCATTCCGGTTCTGCAGTAGCCTAACACTCTAACTTTGAAAATAGTGAATATTATTTTGTAAAATAAAAAAATAGAAAGAAAAGAAGAAGACACTGCAATATGGTCTGGACCCCTTCCTGTTTGCTGGAGTGATGCGATACTTAGCATACTGTCCTCACTCAATGGCTGGCTGTCTAAGTGGTGTCCGCAGAATAATATAGGGTTCATAGACAATAGGAAAAGTTTTGGGGGCAGACCTGACCTGTTGAAAAGAGATGGTATTCATCCCTCCTGGGATGGTGCTGCTCTTCTCTCTTGTAATATGGCACATATTCTTAGAGTTGAACCTTGACTAACTAGGGCTCAGGTCAGGAAGCAGACAGACTGGCTAAACCGACCGTCTGCTAGCTGTCTCACGTCACTGAGGTCAGATAAATCCCATCACATAGAGCCTCTTTCACCTAGATATCATCATAGACTGTGTCTGTTCCCCGAATGAGTAAATACACACACACACAAAAACTCCCATTTAAGGGTAAAAATTCATCATGTTAATCATGTTCAACAAATAAAAAGCAGATACAATACAGATGAACAAATGATAAAGCTTGGGTTGCTGAAAATTCAATCCCTTTCTTCAAAAACACTTATTGTTAATTATATGATTACAGATTATAACCTAGATGCGCTGTGTTTGACCGAAACCTGGCTAAAACCAGACGATTACATTACTTTAAATGAGTCCACCCCTCAAGATTATCGTTATAAGCCTCGTCTGAAAGGCAAAGGGGGAGGTGTTGCTGTAATTTATAGTAATATCTTCAGAATTACTGAGAAGTCTACTTTCAAATATAATTATTTTGAAGTGTTGGTGCTTAATGTAACATCTGTGTGACTAGATACTTAATGTATCAAGTGTTGATGATAAATCCCATTGACATTATTGATGGCTACTGTATACAGGCCACCAGGGCACCATACAGATTTTTTTTTTTGGGGGGGGGGGGGGGGGGGGGGGGGGGGATTTTTTAATATGAACAGTTATGGGAAGAGCACCGGTACAGAAATGGTTTTCTTTCACTTACAGATTTTATCAAAGAATTTGCTGATTTTCTATCAGAGTTAGTACTGACTGCAGATGAAGTCATAATTGTTGGTGATTATATACACTGCTCAAAAAAATTAAAGGAACACTTTGAAAACACATCAGATCTCAATGGGGAAAAATATCATGCTGGATATCTATACTAATATGGACTGGGTAATGTGTTATGAACGAAAGGATGCCACATCGTTTGATGGAAATGAAAATGATCAACCTACAGAGGATTGAATTCAAAGACACCCCGGAAATCTGAGTGAAAAAATGATGCAGCAGGCTTGTCAATTTTGCTGAAATTTCATTGCAGTGACTCAAAATGGTACTCGGTAGTTTGTATGGCCCCCACGTGCTTGTATGCATGCCTGACAACGTCGGGGCATGCTCCTAATGAGACGACGGATGGTGTCCTGGGGTATTTCCTCCCAGATCTGGACCAGCGCATCACTGAGCTCCTGGACAGTCTGAGGTGCAACCAGGTGATGTCAGATGGACCGAAACACAATGTCCCATAGGTGTTCTATTGGATGTAGGTCAGGTGAGCGTGGTGGCCCTTCAATGGTATCATTCCTTTATCCTCCAGGAACTGCCTGCATGCTCTCGCCACATGAGGCCGGGCATTGTTGTGCACCAGGAGGAACCCAGGACCCACTGCACCAGCATAGGGTCTGACAATGGATCCAAGGATTTCATCCCGATACCTAATGGCAGTCAGGGTGCCATTGTCTAGCCTGCAGAGGTCTATGCATCCCTCCATGGATATGCCTGCCCAGACCATCACTGACCCACCACCAAACCGGTCATGCTGAACGATGTTACAGGCAGCATAACATTCTCCACGGCTTCTCCAGACCCTTTCCTGTCTGTCACGTGCTCAGGGTGAACCTGCTCTCATTTGTGAAAACCACAGGGCACCAGTGGCGGACCTGTCAATTCTGGTGTTCAATGGGAAATGCCAATCGAGCTCCCTGGTGCTGGGCAGTGAGCACAGGGCCCACTAGAGGACGTCGGGCCCTCAGGCCACCCTCATGAAGTCTGTTTCTGATTGTTTGGTCAGAGACATTCACACCAGTGGCCTGCTGGAGGTCATTTTGTAGGGCTCTGGCAGTGCTCATCATGTTCCTCCTCGCACAAAGGAGCAGATACCGGTCCTGCTGATGGGTTAAGGACCTTCTACGGCCCTGTCCAGCTCTCCTAGAGTAGCTGTCTGTCTTCCTGGAATCTCCTCCATGCTCTTGAGACTGTGCTGGGAGACACAGCAAACCTTCTGATAATGGCACGTATTGATGAGCCATCCTGAAGGAGCTGGACTGCCTGCTCAACCTCTGTAGGGTCCAGGTATCGCCTCATGCTACCAGTAGTGACACTGACCCTAGCCAAATGCAAAACTGGTGAAAAACAGTCCGAAAAGATGAGTAGGGAAAAAATGTCAGTGGCCTCCACCTGTAAAACCATTCCTGTTTTGGGGGTTGTCTTACTGTTGCCCATCTAGTGCACCTGCTGTTAATGTCATTAACACTAAAGCAGCTGAAACTGATTACCAACCCCCTCTGTTACTTAACTGACCAGATCAATATCCCAGGAGTTTAACTGACTTGATGCTATTCTGATTAAAAAGTGTTCCCTTTATTTTTTTGAGCAGTGTATATATATATATATATATATATGTGTCAGGACTCTGGTTTGATCATCAGCCTTTCTGTTGTGTTTGTTTTGTGTCTTGGTTGTCAGTGTCTCTCACTCTGCCATCACAGCAGCACCTCATTCTAATCAGTGCTCACTCTTCTTACTGTCTCCCATTTCGCATTGATTTTCTCCATGCTTCTCTCTTTCTTTGCTTTTCTGTCAGTGTGTCTTGGTTACTGTCCTAAAAAACAGTCTTGTTCTAGTTGTGACTAGCTTGCATGCCTTGTCTGTTTATTTGATCTTGTTTTTTCCCTCTGATTTGCATATTTCCTGTGCTCAATCCTGTTTTGGCTTGCTCACCCGGTTTCGATCTTCTGCTCTTGTTTTGGAATATTTCCTTGGCTCTTCCCCCGGGGGCTGTGGATCTGCCACTGGTTTTGAGCCCTGCCTGTCTCTTGGATTTCGCCTCTGTCCTGTCCTGTCCTGTGGGGGGTGGGGGGTGGTGTGGCGCAATGGATAAGACACATGCCTTTGGTGTGAGAGACCCGGGTTCGAATCCACTGTGAGACACCAATGTGTCCCTGAGCAAGACACTTAACCCCTAGTTGCTCCAGAGGCGTGCGACCTCTGACATATATAGCAATTGTAAGTCGCTTTGGATAAAAAGCGTCAGCTAAATGAATAAATGTAAATGTAAATGTCCTTTGCTTGGTGGCTCGGCTGCCATTTATATTTGTGTTTTGTTTTTTTCTTCGCTTTTTGGACAATAAATTGAGTGATCTGTTAATCTGCACTTTGGTCCCTTTTTATCCCAGCACCCATAACAATGTGTAGTGTAAGACTGGAAAAACTGGAAGAACTGGTTGAGGAATGACCACTCCTCTAGTAGACAAAGGACCTTGCTGGAAATTAACATTTGAACTCACCCTTTTGCACTATCGAGACAAAAGTCTCACCTCCGAGTCATCCTAATCTACATTTCATTCCCTCATCCCTCACCCTCTCTCTCTCTCATGCTAAGATCACCTGAATTAACCCAAGAATATATATAGTTTAAATGATTATCATAGAGTATTATACATGTTCGGTATTATTTGATATGTTTCATTTCCAAATAAGTAAAACAAAAGGTAATAAGGTTTTTAAGAGTTTAGAGATAACTGGCACACAAAGGAAGGTTGTCTCTAGACAAATGGTCTCATACCCCCAAAAGGTGGCAACTCTGAATGTAAATTCCCATTGTTAGCAGATGTTTCCATGTGAAAGAGGTTCTGTCTATATAATGAAATATAACAAAGGGCTCAGTGTGATTCTGTACCCCAGATCAGCCCGTGATGCGGAGAGTCACCAGGACTCTCAGCATCATGTATTTCCTAATGTCAGGTTCGCATCTCTTCTCTTTATCCCAGAGCATTTGATGTTTTGTATTGATTATCCTTGAACTGATTATGAAATTGGCATGATACATTTACCTGACATAATAAATTGTTACATTTATATTATTCTAACTGACTTTGACATTATTTTCATTAAAGAGTTAAAAGAATAGTCAAACATTCGCTCACATTTAATGATGCACGGATATCATTAAAACATTTTCATTTATGGAGTCAGATGAAATAACGAGAAAATATATATGAGAAAATGTATTGCATTTAATCAAAAATACTTCACCACGAGAAAAGACAGTAACACGTAGAGACTTTCCCCGCTGGTCGGATGCTGGACTTTGGGCCGATCGAGTGCGAGCTTACAGAAGATAACGAAAAAGATGCATTGAGATTGGAATTTAGAGACATTATAAACTCGATCGGAGTTAGACGACAAATTTCAGGACCCACTTATTGTTGTAATCATACTTTAGATCTAATATTGTCACACAGAATCAATGTTGATGTAGTTGAAACTCTGTAGCAGAGCGATGATATCTCAGATCGTTATTTACTCTACATTTAGCCAAGGCTGCAAAGCTGACTCGCTGTTACAAATATGGTAGCACTATCAATTCTACCACTAAAGATTGCTTTATAAATAATCTTCCTGATCAGTTTCATCACCTTAGCATACCAGAAAGATTAGAAGAACTCGATGTTGCAACAGAAACTATTGATTCTCTCTTTGACAGCACTTTAGACACAGTTACTTCTTTGCTCTAAAATAAGATCAAAGAAAATAGTCCAACACCGTGGTACAACGAGCACACTCGGGCCCTTAAAGGGATAGTTCACTTTGAAATAAATTTTTGGTATGTTTTAGCTTACCTCAAGGGCATCCAAGATGTAGGTGTCTTTTTTTCCGCAGTAGTTTCAATTTTGATATTTTTAGGTCAAACCATTCTTGTCTGTCAGTCATATAATGCAGGTCTATGGTCACGGTCTCAAAACACAAGCACAGAGTCCAAATTAAAACAATTCCCCGTCGTCCAAATTAAACAATTCCCCATCGTAAGTACACATTGATGGCCTAAGACACGAAACGAGCGGTTTGTGTGAGAAAACGAGCTGGATCGCCTTGCATGGCTGACACCGCCGTCGGTGTATGAATGAGTGAGTGAATGGGTGAATGTGAGGCAATATTGTAAAGCGCTTTGGTGGCCATTGGGTCTGTGAAAGCGCTATATAAATGCAGTCCATTTACCAACGAACAGTATTTATATCGTTTTTACCTCTTATACACAGCCATGTCCGAGTGATCTGATCTGACGTGTACGCAGACTGGTGCATAGATATATACACTAGATGTCGCCTTAAAGACATTCGTTCCAATGAACTGCCGTAGACAAGGCGACATCTAGTGTGTATATATCTATGCACCAGTCTGCGTACACGTCAGATCAGATCACTCGGACATGTCTGCGTATAAGAGGTAAAAACGATATAAATACTGTTCGTTTTCTCACACAAACCGCTCGTTTCGTGTCTTAGGCCATCAATGTGTACTTACGATGGGGAATTGTTTAATTTGGACGACGGGGAATTGTTTTAATTTGGACTCTGTGCATGCTCTTTGAGGTGGTGACCATAGACCTGCATTATATGACTGACAGACAAGAACGGTTTGACCTAAAAATATCTAAATTGAAACTACTGCGGAAAAAAAGACACCTACATCTTGGATGCCCTTGAGGTAAGCTAAAACATACCAAAAAATTATTTCAAAGTGAACTATCCCTTTAAGAGAGCAGCAAGAAAAGGCCTTTCTGTATGCACCCATACTCTCTTTCCATGAAATGCGAAATACCTCTAGTTTTGTTTTCTTCCAGTTGCGCTCCATTGTTCTGGCTGCTCTCTTAAGGGCCTGAGTGTGCTCGTTGTACCACAGTGTTGGACTATTTTCTTTGATCTTATTTTAGAGCAAAGAAGTAACTGTGTCTAAAGTGCTGTCAAAGAGAGGGTTAAAAGTTTCTGTCGCAATATCGGGTTCTTCTAAGCTATGCTGAGATGATGAAACTGATTAGGAAGATTATTAATAAAGCAATCTTTAGTGGCAGAAGAGATAGGTCTAACATATTTGTAACACAGAGTCGGCTTTGCAGCCTTGGCTAAATTAAGTTTACACAAGACTAGATAATGATCTGAGATGTCATCGCTCTGCTGCAGAATTTCAACTGCATCACCATCGATACCATGTGATAGTATTCGATCTAGAGTTACATCTAACATTAACGAGAACTGACAAGGGACTGAACATAATAGGGAGTATAAATACACAGGATGAAATGAGGGAACTAACTACACAGGTGGAGGAAGACAAACTAATCAGGGACTAACAAGAACAGGTGCAGACAAGACAGAACATAATTGTGACACCTGGCATACTTATAAGGATATTATCAATTTCTATTAATCAAATCAGTTAAATTATTGTTAGGTTGCATAAACTATGTCAGTCAGAACCGGGAACATTTCCTATAACACCCAATGTATTCGTTACATCATAAGAAGAATGGCATCTATGCTAATATTAGTCTCTCTGTTTATCCTCTAGCTTTTAGACACGACCACAACGAAGTGTCAGCAGAGATTGTGTCAACTAGACTCTCCCCTGTGAAGGCCTCATCAACACGACAGCCATAGGCACTGATCCTCAACAAACCCGTCTCCATGCCGGCGTGATGACTCTGATCTTCAATGGAACTGGATACATATTCTGAATGTTCTGATCCAATCTGACTTCTGACCTGTAATGCTGCATGAATCATAATCATACATTGTTCGTTCACTGGCCAGAGGAGAACTGGCCCCCCGATTGAGCCTGTTTTCTCCCAAGTTTTTTTTTTTTTTTTCTCCATTCTGTCACCCGATGGAGTTTTGGTTCTTAGCCACTGTCGCCTTTGTCACTGGTGGCTTTTGGCTTGCGTAGTTAGGGACACTTAATATTCAACAATATTATTGATCTGCCTGCATTGACACCATTACATGAGAACTGATTTGTGGACGATGACATCACTGTTTTCTCCAGAGGTGCTATATATGTAAATTAACTAAATTAATAACTTTTTTACAACAGAAATGAACCATCACTGAACTTACTTCAGCTGGACTATGACACTATTTTCTTCTATCTGCTGGACAGCCGAAACAAACTTTGTTGCATTATTTTCCTTTTATCACAGTAAAGCTGCTTTGAAACAATATTTTAAAAAGCACTATATAAATAAAGGTAACTTGACTTGACTATACTTAGTGATGATTGTTCTTTAAAAAAAAAAATGTTTTAGTGATATTACAAATGACTAACAGGATACAAAATGATTATGAGGACATGGAAAAAAATCTAAACCATATTACAAGGAAAGCATATTACAGAAAGAAACACCTAGACTATTTCTGAATTGTCTGCATTGCTGGTTTGTTTAGATTTCTGCGCTGTCTTGTGGAATCATGTTTGTAAAATGATGTGGATCTTTCCGTTTCTTTTTCCTGCAAAGCTTTTCTACATGGTGCAGTATACTGCCATCTGCTAGTCATAAAGATGAAGTACATCTGCAAAGACGCAGTAAGTGTCCTATTACAGCAGCTCATTTACATGTGCTTCAGTGGATCATGTTAATAAAAGTGCTCCTATTATGTTATTTTAAAGGCTCCCAATTTTGTTTTGCAGTCTCCAACAATAAGTTTACATGCATACAAGGTCAAACAACACTTTAATTTTCTCATAATATTAGGGCTGTGAATCTTTGGGTGGACAGCGAATCGATTCGATTCACTATCCATAGGTTTTCGATTAAATTCAAGAACGATTTTTACAAATTCAGAACGATTCGATTCTGCATTTTTTTATATGCATTCATTGGTCTGCATTTAAATGGTTCCCCCAATGTGACTTAGTCAGGCTGCGAATTACACAGTGGCCTTCAGGAGGTCAGAGAGTGGGGGCAAAAAAAATAAAATACTTTTGCTGATTGTTAATATTCAGTTTATGTTATTTCTTAATGATGCTGCATAACTTTATTTTAATAGCCTATAAAAACTGGCATTTGTAGAAGTTTACATAAGGCAAAATTTAAAAGGCTTTAAAAGTATTGTTAGTTCATGTTAACTATTGTGTAGGGTAGTGTTAAAGCTGCCGTCGGCAAGTCTGGCAGATTGGGTCGATTAGCCAAAATTTTGAATGTTTACAACTCTCATGCCCCTCCCCACTACCAGCGAGCACCCTCCCATCGAGGTCGTGCTCGTCAGTGCGTCACTGTGCGTGTGTACCTGATTTTCTGTGAATGCGTCCGTCTCTTCAGCATCGATCAACACCATGGACTCGGAGGTAGGCTGCCCTGGCTAATCTATCCATAGATAGCAATAACCGAGGAATTGGAAGCTTGTTAGTAGATTTTCTCTCCGCCATCACGCTTCATGCAATCTCCAGGCGAACTTCAGGCGTGGCGTGTGCATGTGATATTAACGTGCGCGAGTGAGGGGGGATCTGTGGCGTGTGCACGACCTGTGATTGACAGTCAGATCTCACACCCCCCTGCGCTGATTGGACCTGATGAAGCGGGAGCGCTGGATTTTTGCAAAACAAATAACACGCTCCAGGTGGAGTTAGAAGCTCGGGTTTTTTTCTAAAACCACCTTATTTATGTTGTTCTGTCGGATTATAGTGTCGATTACACTGAATATGATCAAAAAAAATTTGCCGACGGCAGCTTTAATGACTACACAACCTTATTAAAGTGTTCCATGTACATTAAACATACAATGCTTGCTTCCATGGATAGACTACCCAGAATATCATGCACTTTCCCAACTAATCCTACACTAACTTTTCTTCACGGAATAGTAAGAAAAGCCCTCTTTTTTCTCTTTATTCTGAACATTTTCCTTATGATGAGTCTGAAAGAAAACACGCTGGGTGTCTACTGTTGCTATAGTAATGAACGCAACTTTCACACTGATGTTTGCCTACAGAACAACCACTAGCACTAGCTCTGCACCCTTATATCTTAACTAATTTCTTCAGACGTAGCTGTGTTCTGCAAGTGAACGGCACCAAAATCACCAAAATCTAAATTTTGTGGTGCCAAAATCACTTTCACAGACCTTTACCATGACTGTTCCAAGCTGGTGGAATAACCTGCCTAACTCAACCTGAGCTCCTGAGTCTTTAAATAACCATTTTCAAGAATCTACTAAAGACGCATCTCTTTCACCAACATTCGACTCAATAATACTAACACTTACTATTCTATTTCTATTATATAAACATAATCCTTGCTACATGTGCTGCACTAGTCTAGCTGAGACTGGTCATGACATTTGCATATAGTTGCCCTATTGTTGATTTGACTGCGTCTATTGCTCTCTTCATTTGTAAGTCACTTTGGAAAAGTGTCTGCTAAATGATTAAATGTAATTGTAAATGTAAACTTTAATGCGCATCTGATTGATAGATAAACTGCATGCTCTTATTTCAGTGTTGTTAATGTTGTAGTTCTCTTTCATCATCTCGTGTTCGAGATCCACCTATGGGAAGGGCATCCGTACCTGACCTCTGCAGAAGTCTGGCTAGACAGAAAGAAGCGCGCAGCCAATGCCAGGTAAGGCCCCACCCCCTTACCTGAGGGCATATAAATGCCTGCATATGCCTGCAAGCGCTGCTATTCTCCAGTTGACAGTTGATCGCTGCTAAGGACCTTCACTCGTTCTGCGTGGTCTGCTTAGGCCTCAAACACGCTCAAGAAGCCTTGGAGAACCCGGAGAATTGCAGTCATTGCCTTATGCTGCCAAAGAAGCTTTTACAACGCTATCTTAAAGTCACAGCGACCCAGTGCGCCGAGCTCGGCCTTTCTGACTCGGATGGGGGACACGGTGACGACAACGCACTACCGGGGGCCTCCCGGGGCGCTACCTCACTTATTTGGGCTGACCAGCTCAATCCTGCATTCCCCGAAGAGGACATCTTCGCAGGCAACCTCACGCTCGTCGACGAACTGGTCTCAGAGGACGAGGAGGGCATCCCGCCCTCTGGCGTTCCCCAGGCCAGCGCCCCCTTGGCCTTGCCTCAGTCCATCCTCCTGGAAGTGTGTGAGCGAGCGGCCGCTCGCCTCGACATTGAGTGGCCAGTTCCACAGAGCGCCACCGACCAGGAGAGGGACATTTACGACGGGAAAGTGCTGGGACCCCCTCCCGGTCCGAGGAAACAACTATTCCCCGTCCTTCCAGCGTGCGCGCAGCACATGAGGCACAATTGGAGCGACCCGCTCGATTTCAAGCACGGTCTCATGGGCCTTGAGGTGAAGGATATGGCGGCTCTTGGCATGGGTGACCCCCCCGCTATCGAGCCTTCCATCGCCAGGCACCTTAACCCCGATTGCATTGATGCAACAACGGTGTGATGAAAAAAAGGAGGAGGATAAGGCTTTTAAGTTATGCCTTCCTAGGAAGGTGGCCCCACGCCAGGCGCCCCCTGCGCGTTTTCCTAACCCCCCTGTCATGGGCCGAAATTTCCATCAGGGCAAGGGTAGGCCCCGCAACAATCGGAGGTGTTGGAGCTGTCCGCTTTTCACCCTCCACCTTTTTCCTCCGCAGAGGATCAGAGGCTAAATGCTCTGTGTCCCGTCTGTGCTTTACAGACATATATGAGTAGGACCAGTGCTTTTCGGAAGAGCGACCAGCTCTTTATTTCATGTGCTCCCCCTCATAGAGGGAGTCCAATATCTAAGCAACGCCTCTCACATTGGCTTGTGAATGCTATAGCTTTGGCATATGAATCAAAGGGAGTGCAGCCCCCAGGGGACATCAGAGCGCATTCCACGAGGGGCTTAGCCGTCTCTTGGGCTTTGTTTAGGGGAGTGTCACTGTAAAACATCTGCTCTGCTGCCAGTTGGGCTTCTCCTCATACCTTTGTGCGTTACTACCGGCTGGATGTCACCAGAATCTCGGTAGCACATTCGGTTTTAGGGGTGGGGTCTTAGCCCTTCCCTGCAACCCCATTGGAAGTAAAGAATAAGGAGTGAATGGGTCGGCAGGTCATGCACATTCCTGTCACCAAGCATGCATTTCCATTCCTTCCTGGGTGTATATATGCACATGTGTGTTGCTGGGGTTATTATCGTGTGTGTGCCACATACATGTTTAATGTCCTGCATGTGCACAGCAGTTTGTGTGTGCATCAGGATTCCAGGTTCATAATTATGGGACGTGTCAGGCACCGTCTCCCTGGGGCGACCGTCCTTCTCTGGCTTTCAGGACCTCACTGTGAGTGTATTGGGCAATCAGGGAGCTGTCCATGTTTCTCCCATAGGTGGATCTCGAACACGAGATGATGAAAGAGAACAATAGGTTACTATCGTATCCCCGGTTCTCTGAAACATCGAGTGGAGAGATCCACCAGCTTTGCCCTGCTTGCCGCATGAGAAGCGAATATACTTACTGGAGAATAGCAGCGCTTGCAGGCATTATATGCCCTCAGGTAAGGGGATGGGGCCTTACCTGGCATTGGCTGCACGCTTCTGTCTGTCTAGCCAGACTTGGTGCAATGGGATGCTTCTGCAGAGGTTAGGTACAGATGCCCTTCCCATAGGTGGATCTCTCCACTCTATGTTTCAGAGAACCAGGGTTACGATAGTAACCTATTGTTATTTCAGCAGCGTAAAACTCAGTATTTTATATTATAGAAAATAATTTCCACACAATGAAAGTGTTTTATTTAAGCACAGCAGTTGTGACCACGCAATGAATTGAAAGCTTTCTCAATGGCTTGAGCGGTTTGACTCAGGACTATTGCTGTCTCGAAAGAGAGAGAGCTGTCATCAGCTCATGTGAATACCAGTGGCCGTCCTGAGGAGAGCTCAAATGTGGGATGCTCAAAATTGTGTCAATGAGAGCTACGGGCGGAGCGCGAGCGCAATCCAAGGCAGTAGAGTGAAGGAGAAGGAGCGCTGGGAGGGAACGAACGACGCCACACAACATCTCCATTAATTTGCGCGTGTAGTAATTTAATGTTTATATATTTTAAAGCACTGAATTGCAAAATCAACGATTCACGCTTCAAAAATACGTTTCAAGATTAATGCAAAGGCATCGTCAGGATTTGTAATCGATGCATCAAGAAAACGAGTGAATGGTTACATCCCAACATTGCAGCATCACCTCTTTATCTCATATGGTTCAATAAAGGATTCAGTCTCTCTAAACCCCTTCTCTCTGAGAGCCTCCTCTGCTCTGATTGGTCAGATGGCCCAGTCTGTTGTGATTGGTCTACTCTGCTCTGATTGGTCAGATGGCCCAGTCTGTTGTGATTGGTCTACTCTGCTCTTATTGGTCAGATGACCCAGTCTGTTGTGATTGGTCTACTCTGCTCTGATTGGTCAGATGACCCAGTCTGTTGTGATTGGTCTACTCTGCTCTGATTGGTCAGATGACCTAGTCTGTTGTGATTGGTCTACTCTGCTCTGATTGGTCAGATGACCCAGTCTGTTGTGATTGGTCTACTCTGCTCTGATTGGTCAGATGGCCCAGTCTGTTGTGATTGGTCTACTCTGCTCTGATTGGTTAGATGGCCCAGTCTGTTGTGATTGGTCTCTGCTCTGATTGGTTAGATGGCCCAGTCTGTTGTGATTGTTTTACTCTGCTCTGATGGATCCTATCTTAGTGTCTCCGGCTGACGGCAGGGAAACATCATGGACAGTCCATATAAATATTAAATAAATAAAAAATGAGAATGGGGTTCATGATTTGAAAGTGTAGATTGGGAAGAAAATGTCTGTGGAATGTGCAGAAAATATTGTATTACCTGCAACGTGATTGCATAACTATATAGGCTTATGTTATAAGCTTCAACATTTCTCAGCATTGTCAGCATTCCCATTCATCATTAAAATGAATGAAAAGTATTGATATTTTTTTTTTTCTTTTTTTGTGTCTGCTTACATTGCATCAAAGATTTCTTTTTGTGAAGTTAAGCATTATGACCAATCATACACATTTCTTTTGAGTGCATGAATGCAATGGCCAAACAGAGGCATTTAGATTATTCACCAATGATAAAGAAATCCACTGAAAAAGCCTGATTTTGTTCAGAGCACTGATTTCTGCAAATTCTCTCATTATAAACAACAATGTACAACAATTTCTGACTATTGACAACTGTGACCAGGTTGGGAGACAAGCAAACCATATAAGACTGGTTAAAGACATTATAAGGAATACTGTTATTATGCTTATAATCATAGTAAATTGTAAAGTATACTGAGTAAATGTTGTGTCTGTTCAACTATAAAAGCACACGTGTGCCATTGCTGCAGAAGGGTGGTGTATGCTCACAGGCTTGAATCATTTGGACTGTGCAAAGAAAAACCTTGAAAACCTCCCAGAATGTCAAATAAAAAAGTGAAAATGACATGCGTTGAAAAGTAACAATATCTCATCTGTGGCTGTAAGAGCTAACAAAGAGCCTATCAGGAGACTGCCTGCCACCTGTTGCTGTTTGAAAGTGTTCAAACCATAATTGACTAGCTTTCATAATATTCAGAGTAAAGAAATGGTGCAAGGTATTGTGTTGTTCGAAGTTGTTCGGGGAAGCATCTGTTAGAAACATTGACATCCCAACAGAGAAATAAAGCTTAGATTTCCCCACTTTTCTGAATTTATAACTGTTCCGTTTCGTGAACGGAATCATAAACATTGTTGATTTGTTCATCAACTGCATATTGACGATTTTCTCATTAATGTTTGTCTACATTTACAATTGAACTTTCTCTATGAATAAATTAACAGATTATCATAAGGCCTCCATATTCTTTTTACCATACACATACACTTCCAGTTCATCTTCATCCGTCTTCCTCAACATCCCATAAGATAATATGACTACCTTATGTGGGTAATCATTTTTAACTGGAAACATTTTATCTGACTACTTACTGACTACAGAGCGAATAATTATTCCCTATATAATAGTTGAACATAGGTGGTCATTGATTCAATGTTGAAATTCCATCAGAACCATCATTTTTGTTGAGGTTGAAAATTCAGTGGTTAAATAATATTGGATCAATGTTGATAGTTCAATGCTTTTCAGTGTTGAAAAGACAAACATTGAATCAACGTTGATTTTTAGTCAACTTCATTTCTCCACTGGTGGGGCTTAGACTAGGTTAAACAAGTTAATTCAGGCATTCAGTCATGTGACAATATTTTCCAGCAAACAAACAGCATTGGGCATGCTACTTGGAAAATGTAGTGAGCTAAGCTAGCAGTTACTCTACGTTAAATGAAGCTTCACTACACTGAAGATACCACCCTGGAAAATGTAGCAAGCTAAGCTACAGGAACATGGCAAAAGTAGTTCATTACATCTAAGCTATTTTTTTTAATTACTTTTTTATATTGAACCAACTTCATTCCAAATCAATGCTATCTCAGTGATCAATAAAACTGTAAGTCAAACAGATAGGCAAGCATAATTGTTCAGTTCAATTGTTTATTCAACAACTGTTCCAAACCAATTTGGCAACAAAAACAAACAAACAAAAAACGTGATCCACATAATAACAAAACCAGGTGTCGAGAGTGTGTATTCATCTGTATGTGTACGTATGCATATGCACATGTGTTTGCCTGGGTATGCACAATTTCCCCTCTGGATCAATTCCTCTCTGCCCTCACCCTCTGCCATCTTTCCATCAAGTAAATTTCTTGCATGTCAGCCCAAGTAGAGTAGGGAATGTGATGTCACCTTCCGGAGCAGAAGGTGGCGGTAATGCACCAAAAAGCTGGTTGCCAACCGCCGTAAAACACAAAGAAGAAGTCACCGGGTCCATGTAGGGCGGTGGGTGGTGTCACTTAATGATCCAGGATCAGTGATCCTTAAGCCCTCATTATGCTTCTGCGTCAACTCCACGGCGTAGCTACGCCGTCACTCCAACGGCGTCGTGACCGTTTTATGGTTCTGCGTCGGGTTGCGTTGCATCGCGGTGCATTTCACCGCCAGAACGCTAGGGGGGTGGTGTGGTTCGCGAATCTCTTTCCTAGTTTGTTTTGGTTCCATGCGCCGGTTCCGCTTTTTCATTTCCGACAATGGCGAGCGAAAGAGAGAGAGTGTTGTCGCAGCTGGAGCTAATCAACGTTGAACAACAAATGATTTTATTGCAAATGTTTAATCGTAGAAGAAAAAGAAGACGTCAGCGAAGGTGGTCTGTACGACCAGTGCACGAAGACAGGGGAAGGATTGGCGAATTTGTTACGGTTGTTCGACCGCTGAGGGACTTGGACGAAGAAATGCACTTTAAGTATTTTCGGATGTCGAAAGGTCGATTTGACGATCTTGTTCATCGTTTAAAGCCGTTAATACAGCATCAGACTACACACAGTATGCCTATTGACCTCGCTCAGAGACTGGCAGTGACTTTAAAGATTTTATCTTCGGGTGCAAACCAACAGATCACCGGGTTGGGCTACAAAATGGGTTCGACCACGGTGCCATGGCAGGATAATGTAGTGTCCCGTGGCAGACTTGGTTAATTACTTGATATCCATGATGTACCCGTGAACATTGTATTGTAAATAAACAACAAACTTTTTTTCAAAACAAACATTGATTTGATTGATTGAAGTTTATTTCTAGCAACAACAAAAAAAGAAAAGAATATATATAAATATATACATATACACTACCGGTCAAAAGTTTTAGATCGGTAAGATTTTTAATGTTTTTAAAAGAAGTCTCTTCTGCTCACCAAGGCTGTGTTTAGTATATAAAAAACAATAAAACAAAACATATTTTATGACAATTTAAAATGACTGTTTTCTATTTTAATATATTTTACTCCGGAAATGATGTATAATCTGACCAATCACAGCCCCTGCGGTCTGCGTCACCGCGACGCGTAGTTACAATTTTTTGGAGGTGCACGTCAAGCTACGGCGGAGGGGTCGCGTCGAGGTTCGCGTCGACGCAGAGGGGTCCGCGGGGGTACGCCGTCGATTCGACGCAGAAGCATAAAACAGGCTTTAGCCGTCGCTCAGCAGCGTCTACACTGCCGGAATCCTATAAGAAGAAGAAGAAGATCATTAGCCGTTGTATTAGCATCCGATTTTTGATGCGCTATTGAAAAGCTATTTGATTCAGAAAACAGCGACGCTATGTACCATCGCGCTATTGAGAAATGTAGTTAAGCTAGTAACATCACTACTTATAGCGACGCTACTGCCCAACACTGTTGACTACTAGACTTATGGACAAGTGAAAACAGCCAGCCGATCACTCCTGCTTCAAAAATAGCTAAAGAAAAGAGGGATGTTTAAAGTCAGGAAAACTAAATAATATGAAACAATCATATTTTATTAAGTAGGTTATGAATTTAAGAGAAGAATAGTGAGAGAAAAAATAAAACCATTAAATATCAGAAATAAAGAGACTAAAGAGAATGCTGGAAACAATAAAAAGGTCAGCAAGCAATAAAGCTCTTAAACTCAGAGATATCTGAGAATTAGGAGAGTGTAGAAGCAAAGCAGAGAAAGGATGATAGAAGGGGACCTTTGACTTCAGGAGAGGAATCCAGTCAGACAGCTGGAGTTCAGAAAAAAACAAGAAAAGTGAAGGAGAAAAATTGTTGGAGCCGTAGTTAACAGATGTGGCCAGAAAACAGATATGATCCAAATGGTTAAGAGAAGACCACAGCGCTTATACAGATTGTATAATTAAAACATCTAAAAATGCAAATTTAAGTTGAGAAGGTAGGCTATAGCATTGATTAAGTTGGTATAGCTATAACAAAAGCTAAAAGCTATTGACAATGTGAGAAGTTTAACACATAAAAAAAGGAGAAATATTCACAATGAAAGGAGATGTTAGTTAATGCATTTAAAGACCAAATTGCACTATTAAGTGTATGGTTATCAATAGAGGATGAAATACCTATGACAGATAGAGTAAGGTTACTAAGAGAAGTAGGTCGGAAAATCCCAATTAGTAACGATCCTGAATACTGTAACTAAAAAAAATAGAGGAAAATATAGCTGAGTATGATTTAATGTCTCAGCATGTGGGAATAGTGAGGAAAAAGCAACCACAGAATAAATTAATATAGAAACAAAAATTAATCATTTGATAGCACAAAGTGTCAAGATGAATGAAGAAAGGACATATAATACTTGTTTTCAAGCAAAACAGAGAGATGGAAATAAGTTTAGTATACTTAAAACACTTAGTATATTTTAATTCCCTGTTGTCTCTGTAAAGACGCTTTGGAACAATCTACATTGTTAAAAGCACTATATAAATGAAGATGACTTGACTTGACTGAAAACAGAAGAATGGAAAAAGCCTGGCAGAACATAATGCAGGAATTTGTAAGGATGAAAATTAAAATAGTATATAGAAGACCCGTTATATTTAATATGATAAATGGGGAAAGATGACCCCAGAGCAAAGAAGTCAGGTGTAAAATAGAAAACTCAAATATAAAAAGATGTAAACAGAATAAAAACATCATTAGAAAAGAAATACAGCTTGATGAATAAAAAGAGCAATAGATAAAAAGAAGGAAAGGATACATTGAAAAATGCTTGGCCTGTTGAAGAGAAACATTTGTGACCAAAGGGTATAATTAAATTGAATTTTAAAGATATGGTATTAAAGATTAGATTAAAGATAACATAATCTAATGGTATAATAATCATTAAAAAAGATGGAAACTCCTTTGTTAATGAAAAAATAGAATCTATTTTAGACATGTTGTCCTCAACAACAGAGCCAATGCAATTTACAGATAATATTTTTATTAAGACAAGAAAAGTGAATGAGTAGGAGAGAAATTCAGCATTAAAATGATAAAAGGTGCAGACAATTTACATGCAGGAAGAGACTTAAAGATTAAAAGTAAACATTGAAGTAAAGTAAAATTATAGAATTAAAAGAGGGATTACTATGAGCTTTATGAGAAAATTCCTTATATGGAAAATGTAAAAACGATTGTGGAGTAAAGACTATTAGTGATTAGTGAAGAATATGCTCATAAAAACTCAGTGAGATGCATAAACTACCACGATAATATCCAATTAATATCATGGGTATAGAATTAAATAAGGCACTACAGAGTTATTTGAGCAATTAGTTAAGGAAGATTACTTCTGCAATAACAAACAGTCCTGTACAATAAATACCAAATGAAACTTATAACAAATAAAGCATTAAACAGAGTAACAAAGTCAGATAGGCATTATGGTATTAATGCAGTTGAACAATTGAGGGAAGGTTAATTTCTCTTAATATTGGATTTGGCTAATGGCTTTTGGTCAATTCCATTAGCAGAGGTTAGTCAAGAAAATACTTATTTTACTGTAAATAACAAACATTACGTATATCAGAGATTATCAAAGTGATATGTAAATTCATCAGCAGTATTTCTATTAAAATATTACATGTGGAAGTTTATATTGATGATATATTAGTTATAAATAAAAAAATAAAAAAAGAGCATATTGAAACCGTAAAAAAGGTTTTAAGTTAATTGGCTTGACGAGGCTGGATTCAAAATTAATATATACTGTATGCGAGTGAATATACAATATATAAAAGTGAAGTAATGGCAGATATGGTTAATTTAGGATCTTAGGCATTTGTAGGGAACAAAAGAATTAAGCAATCCATGAAAGAGTGGGTGAGAAAGATACAAAAAGTAAAGGGGCTTATATGAGAGATATAATTCCTGAATTTAGTTAGAAAGATAGACTAATGCAGTGATTCTCAACTGGTGGGTCGCAGACCTGTTTTGGGTGGGTCTCGGTAAGCTGGTCAAAAAAAAAAAAAAATGTTATGTGCGTCTCATGTTTGATTGGTCTTTTATTTTGAAAAATTGTTTATTTTGACAGGCATTCGTCAGAGACGTGCGGTAGTTTACTATGGTAGCCATGGTAACCATCGCCATGGTAACCATCCTGTGATTTACGTTGTTTTGACATTCAGATTCGAGATGGCGAAGCGCAAATATGACCCAAACTATTTAAAAAATGGATTTTCGTACATTGAGGATAAAAAGGGACAGAAACCCCAGTGTGTGCTTTGTAGTGAAGTGCTTGCCAATGAGAGCATGAAACCGTCCAAACTGAAGCGCCATTTAGAAACTAAACATCCCGCATCGAAAGACAAGCCGGTGGAGTTTTTTCAAAGACGTCTCCAGGAGCTGAGGGCATCACAAAAGTGTCTGACAGCGTCTTGCTCCAAACAAGAACAAGCTCTTCGGGCATCTTACCTAGTAGCTCACCGCATTGCAAAGGCCAAGAAACCCCACACAGTAGCCGAAGAGCTCATTTTACCTGCTGCAATGGATATGGTAAGAGAGGTGCTGGATCAGTCAGCGGCGGATAAACTGATAACCATACCACTTTCCAATGATACCATAGCTCGGCAGATTGAAGACATGTCTGGTAACATAAAACAACAGACCACAGCCCGCATCCAGGCAAGCCCTTACTACGCCTTACAGATGGAAGAATCGACAGATATCGCTAACCATGCCATTTTATTGGTTTATGTGAGGCATGTGTGGGACGGTGATTTGCAAGAACAATTTCTCTGCAGCAGAGACCTCCCTACCACTACAAAAGCAGAGGACATTTTTAACACCCTGGACTTGTATTTGAGCTCACTGGGCCTCAGTTGGGAATATTGTGTGGGAATCACCACTGATGGAGCTGCCTCTATGACCGGGAAACATTCCGGTGTGGTGAAGCGAATTCTGGAGAGGGCACCTAACGCGACGTGGAACCACTGCTTTTTGCACCGAGAAGCGCTGGTGGCTAAGAATATGGTACCTTTACTTGATGAAGCTTTAACAAATGTCCTCAAAGTGGTGAACCACATAAAACGGAGTGCAAAAAGTAGCCGTTGCTTTTCACATCTGTGTAAAGACCTGGGCTCTGAGCACATGCAGGTGCTGTATCACTCAGAAGTCCGCTGGCTGTCGAGGGGCAAGGTGTTGTCACGCTTTTACGAACTTAAAACAGAAATCGCCACATTCCTCTCAGAGACTAACTCCCCGTATGCAGAACTGTTTGACAACGAAATGTGGCTCGTACGAGTTGCATATCTTGCTGATATTTTTGAGCACCTCAACACATTAAATGTATCGATGCAAGGGAGAGGACACAATATATTTGAACAGTCAGACAAAATTGCTGCGTTCAAGAAAAATATCTCACTGTGGCTAAATCATTTATCCAAAGACAGACTGGACATGTTTCCCAACTCTTGCCATGAAGCACAGCAGCTGGACAGTGCGGCCAAAAATAACTTGAAACAAACTTTAAGGGCGCATCTTACTAAACTTCAAGCTCGGTTTGACGACTACTTCCCAGAGAAACAAACAACCATGGACTGGATACGCGACCCCTTCGGTATCAATGTGGAAAACATCACGTTGCCAAGCAACGAAGAGCATCAGCTGGTGGACCTGTCATGTGACCTGACGCTGAAAAAGAGATTTGGTGAGGTAAGCCTTTCCCACTTCTGGTGCAGCGATGTGATGACTGAGTATCCACCCCTCGCCACTTTAGCAGTCAAAACGATCTTACCATTCAGCACAACCTATTTGTGTGAAAGTGGCTTCTCTACCTTGGTCCAGCTCAAGTCAAAGCAGAGAAACAGGTTGGACACTGAGCATGATCTGAGAGTAGCTCTGTCTACTGTCACCCCAGACTTTGAAACTCTTATCAAGAGTAAAGCACATCCCCAATTGTCTCATTAACTTCCACAAATGACCTGGTTAGGTGAAAACTTTATTTTGAGTGATTTTGACATTGATTTTATTCACTTTTGTACATGCAGTTGTCATGGTCCTCCTTAGATTCTTATTAATTTGCTCATAATGCAGTGAAAATATCTTGTTTTGTGGCCTTGTTTATTTTGAGTGATTTTGACATTGATTTTATTCACTTTTGTACATGCAGTTGTCATGGTCCTCCTTAGTTTCTTATTAATTTGCTCTGAATAGAGTAAAAATATCTTGTTATGTGGCCTTATTTATTTAATTAACTTTTGTACATGCGGTTGTCAGGGTCCAGTTACTTATTAATATGCTCTGAAATGCACGTTGTACGGGATAATATATGTATGTATGTAGGGTTATGTTTTTAAAAAGATGATATATGAGTGTTTTCAACAGTTATTTTTGAAAAATAAATTTTGGTGGTTGAATTCTAAAAAAGTGGGTCGCGACTTAATGACCATGGGAAAATGTGGGTCCCAGGGTGGGACCAGTTGAGAACCCCTGGACTAATGTATGCTACAATAAAAGGCAATAAATTGTGTTGTAGTGAATAGGCAGAAAAAACACTTCAAGAGTGAAAAAATAAAAATAATTTTAAGCTCTAGACGGAAGAGATGAGGAGAAGGCTCTTAAGGTTGATCTATAGATATTTAATTGGTTATCAATTAATAGCAAGGAATAAGAAGAGAAATATACCAATATGAATAATGTGTATAAGCTGGGAAAATCCAGAAAATAAATTTCTTTCTGTAGAGAAGAAACTAGCAGATATTAGTAAAAGATATGCAGAATTACCAGGTCTTGCAAGATAAAATAAAATAAATAAATAAATAAAGGAATAGACTAATTAATACCGATAAAGCAGTGAAGGGGCATTAAACTAAAGATAAGTATAAAATGCAAAAACCCAAAATTATTTGAGCAAGTATAGGATAATACACTCTTGGATCCAAATGTGAGGATATTAAATAAAGAGCATAAAATGTGACAGAAGAAATATGAATGAATTTAAAGGTACGATAGTATACACAGATAGATCAAAGACTCTTGAAGAGTATAATGCTCACTGGGTGTATGTTATAAAACATAAAAAGGGTGAAGAGATAAGAGACAGGGGCTTAGTCCTGGGTACAACTCAATAGAAGTTATAGCTGTATTAAAAGCATAGAAAGACTAAAAGAAGTAAATGCTACACAAGTTATTATTATAACGGATAGCAAAAAGGTTGAGACAAGTTTAAATGCAAACTTAGACATTTGGAGATAGAACAGGTTCGTTTAAGTTTAACAGAAAACCTGTTGGACATAGTGACTTATGGAAGAAGATTAATGATCTAGTTAGGAATTTGGACCTAGCAGTGATTTATCAGCATGGACATTCAACGTAAAACACAGAAATAGCTTTAAGAAACAAAGAAGTATAAATTAGAAAGAATAAGAATATGAATTATAATTAAATAAAATGAGACAGTTGTATTAGGAAAATACACAATTATAGGAAAAATTCTGTAAACCTAAAAATGATAATATAGATAATTATATTAATAGGGGAAGACAAAAATTATAAGAAGTGATTATGTTAGAATCACACCAGAAAGAGTCAACCAAGGGTGTTGATTGTAAATAGCTGGACCTTTAAATCCTAGGTCAAAGTAGGAAAATAAATATATATTAGTAGCAGTAGATACTTTTAGTCTTTGGGTAAATACTGTGAAAGACACTATTGTAAATCCCTTTATGAAAGCAATAGAGGAGTTACTGACAGAATGCTTTAGAGCCGAGAATATTAGGGTTGATAATATAACATACTTTGTCAGAGGAAGGTTAGAGGTTATCCAGAAAACATACTGTTTTGCACAAAAGTTTGCGGTATGCACCAGAAAGTAATGTAATTGGAAAATGTGCAGTAGGAACTTTAAAAAGTTTTTGTTTTTTTGTTTTGTTTTTTTTAGCAAATCATAAGGACATAAAATGGGATGAAAAGATTGAGGAGTCAGTCATTAAATTATAATAATTTAACTAATGTAAATTGAAAAGATAAAGAGAACAATAAACAATATAATGACAAACGTCAGGTTGTGTAGATAAAATTGGAAAATAAGAATTGAACTACTAAATAGTGTTACTAGTATTACTAATATAACTGTAAATAGTATTATTTTTGTTTCTGTTATTATTTTGTAATTGTTTCTGTTTGTATTTTAATTGTAATATAATATGCAACTGCAATCGCTCATTTCTTAGATTGGGCAAATGTATATTGTCCATCTAAGTATGAACTGATTGTTTGTTCTTTACTGTTATTGTGAAGCGTCTTTGAGCTTGGGAAAGGCGCAATGTAAATTAAACATATTATAATATCAACTAAACCTTTTAAGGATTTACAGTTTTTCTCGATTGCTTAAACACATTTCTTGAAACTATGCCTCGTATTCTCAAAACAGTAAACACAAATCCATAACGTCTCACCCAAGTCCCCAAACATCCTATTTTCAGGTCAAAATGAAGCTCTACTCTCAAAATCATTCACTCTTGCTGAAAAACCAAACTTTGCCCTCAGATAGGACACACAAGCCCTCAAAATCACACACACTACAACATAGTCTAACACACTGGTGCAATAAATTCAAAACAACATTTCCAAAACTGGTAAGTTATGTTGCTTGTGGTTCCCCCCCCCCCTCACAAACCTTTTCACATGATGAACACAAAAGACACAACCAATGGATACATTGGCATATTTTTATTAATTCATGTACACAGTACAATAAAAAAATAAAATAAAAAAAAAGGGTCTGTTTTACTTTTTAATTTACTTTCATTTTTTTTTCCATATTTACGTAAGATGTGTGTGACCATCATATGACAGTAAAAGAGCACACACAAACCTTATTCTGATATTTACAGGTAAGTGTATTGGAATGGTAAAGAATGTTGGTACGTGACAGGAGGGCCTCCACTAAAGGATACAATATGATGAACAAGTCTAAGAATGTTCCACATGTGGTTGAAATCCTTATCCCTCCTCGATCTCTTCCTTCATGTCTTTCTGGATCCATTGTTCCAAAACTCAATAAACTGATTTGGGCCCTTTTATCTATCTATTGAAGGATCTGATTGATGTGTGTTCAATTTTGACTCTTACTGTGCGTTCACACCGGACGCGAATAGCGCGTCAAATTCGCGTCTACCGCGTCTAGTTTGACGCTTGACCACTTTGTGTTAATTCGCGTGTCTAACGCGCGTAAAAACAAAAGTTTGAAGCGAAATTTACGCGCGTCAGAGGTGAAAGTTTTGGCGGCCATCTTTTTTAGATGTTTATCGAGCATTAGCATTAATCGAGAGAGTCACCGCTCGTATATGCTCTGGAGAGCAGAAACAGCTGCGTAGGGGACATCGTCGCTGTACTCGGGTCCACCAGACCCTCCGGAGGGTTTCAGGAGTTTCACAATTTGCTCCAGGAGCTAGATTTGGTGGACCTAACGGTGAGGACGCTGACGAGGACAGCGTAGGCCGTATAAGGCCTCGGCCTCGAGTGGTCGCTGCCTGTCGAGCCCGCGCTCTACAGCCCGGCGCGAGGTTCACCCTCGCCCGCACCCACCTAATCTGTCATTTATTTTTGTTTTGATAATAAATGGAGCCAGCCTCCAAAAGTGAAACCTGTCCTGTGATTTTTGTTTTTATACACTAAATTGTGTTTGTTGTCTTTACATTAGAATAATAATGTTTCATATAATCTAGAATAGATATGGAATAAATAGCATTCAATACAAAATGAGTATCTCTCATATATTGAAATCGAGTTTTTATGTGAAAGATTTGCTTTGTTGTGCATTTTAGTCATATTACAAAATAATTTATTGAGGCCAAACATAAAATAACATTATAAACTGTCACTTCACCACGTGACAGCAGCAAGCAGGCTCCTGATTGGTTAACGCGGCGCGAATTGACGCAGAAGTTCCGATTTTTCAACTCGGGCAGCAGACGCGAATTCAAATAGCACTAATAAAATCATTCGCGCGTAACGCGCTTAACGCGCCAGACGCTCAATTCGCGCTATTCGCGCGAACTTGACGTGCGAATGAGGCGTATTCGCGTCTACCGCGCCGCGCTCTACGCCTCATTCGCGCCGCAGGAATTTTTTACGCGCGTAACGCGTCTTTGCATTGACTTAACATTGAAATCACTCGCGCCTGACGCGCTATTCGCGTCCGGTGTGAACGCACCATTAGGGCCCTGTTTTAACGATCTGAAACACAAGTGTCAAGCGCAAAGCGCAAGTAACTTTGTGGGCGGGTCTCAGCGCAAATCTAAAAGGGGTTGGTCTGAAGTAGCTTCATTATTCATAGGTGTGGTTTGGGCGTAACGTGAAATAAACCAATCAGAGCGACATCTCACATTCCCTTTAAGAGCAGGCGCGCTTGTTCTAAAGCAGATTCCTATTATAGCGGCGGATTTGCCAGGCGCGCCAGCAGCGGTTCACGGCCGAGGAGACCGACGTTCTCGTCAGGGACATTGGGGATGGAGAAACCCACCCAAATTAACTTCGGTTAAACAGGCGTATGATAATTTGGGTAAATGTGTAAGCTAGATGTATGCTTTTATAATAAATTCTCTATCTATCTATCTATCTATCTATCTATCTATCTATCTATCTATCTATCTATCTATCTATCTATCTATCTATCATAATAATAATAATGTATGATTTGCAAAAATGAAAACTGCTGCTTCTGTCTAGATGAGAGAATCAAAGTGCGCGTTGTGCACACGCTACATTGATTATGGCCAAGCATGCGCCCTTAAAATAGCATTTGAATAACATGCGCAACGCGCCACTGACTTTAAAAAATTTGGGCCCTTTTATCTATCTATTGAAGGATCTGATTGATGTGTGTTCAGTTTTGACTCTTAGGGCCCTATCTTGCACCCAGCGCAATTGACTTTGTACACCGACGCATGTATTTTGCACCCGCGCACAGTGGACTTTTCCCTCCACAGACGCAAGTTGGTAAACTAGGAAATACACTTGCGCTCCCCAGGGGCGGTTCAGCGCAAAGAGAAGCCGTGTTCCGGCGCAAACGTTCCCTGGTGCTATTTTGCAGGTTTAGAAAACAATTCCGCCAATGACCAGGAAAAACCAAGTCTAAAGTCAGTGGCGTGTTGTTCATATGCTATTTTAAGGGCGCATGCTTGGCCATAATCAATGTAGCGTGTGCACAACAAGCATACACTTTGATTCTCTCATCTACACATTTTTGCAAATCATACATTATTTCAATAGATAGATAGATAGATAGATAGATAGACAGTTTATTATAAAAGTATAAATCTAGCTTACACATTTACCCAAATTATCATACGCCTATTTAACCGAAGTTAACTTGGGTGGGTTTCTCCATCCCCAATGTCACATCTCTGTCTTTTACGGCCCTGACGAGATGGTCGGTCTCCTCGGCTGTGAACCGCTCCTGGCGCGCGCCTGGCAAATCCGCCGTTATAATAGCCATCCGCCATGGAACAAGCGCGCCTGCTCTTAAAGGGAATGTGAGATGTCGCTCTGATTGGTTTATTTCACGTTACGCCCAAACCACACCTATGAGTAATGAAGCTACTTCAGACCAACCCATTTTAGATTTGCGTCGGGCGCAAGATTCATTTATCCCGCCGGTATAATAGCAACAGCGCCCAAGACCCGCCCACAAAGTTACTTGCGTTTCGCGCTGGATATTTGCGTTTCAGATCGTTAAAATAGGGCCCTTAGTGATTCCACCTGGGTAATTGTGTGCTAACTGAAAACATAAAAACATTTTTTATTTATGTTCTTTTCAACCACCGGCTTCGTGTAGTTATATCTCCTGCCCTATATAGGGTCAATTCCACTTCATGGCCTTTCCACATGGTAACTGAAATATTTAATTCCTCTTTATTGCAAGTTTCTATTTTTAATGGTTCAAATAAATCAATTAAAGTTTTTCTCCTTTTTTAAGATTTTTGTTAGTTTTCTTAAATAATAATAAAAAAAGTTTTTGGTCTGTTAATTCTTTTCTCTGTCCTTCATTATCAACGATTTCATTTTCCAGCCAAAAGTTCCTTTTCTCTCACTCTGGTCCACATATTTTATTATCTTCAGGCTTAAAAAAAATAAAAAGCTCTCTTTCTCTGTCTCCTCTCTCCCTCCTTATTTCTTTATCTCAATACAAATATTTTTAGTCGACTACATTGTTCATTCACACACCCGGGATTTCATTCACACACACACACACATACACACACACACACACACACACACACACACACACACACACACACACACACACACACACACACACACACACACACACACACACACACACACACACACACACACACACACACACACACACACTCATTATTCTTATTCTATTTTTCTTGTAACAAATGAAAAGACAAAGTTAATCGATCAAACTTTTGCTCAATATGGGCTGTTTTTCCTTATCTGGATCACAACGCACAGTCAGGAAAATGGCCAAACAGCCGACAAAACCAATTTTGAGGAATATTCTTTGTTCTTTGATATGTTTATTTTCTTATTTTCCTTTCATTAATCTGTTTTTTATTAACCATTAAACTTTTTAATAGCATTGATTCACCATTCTTATTTCTTGTAAGAGTTTTATTTCATGTGCCTTTGTCTATCTCAGCTTTCTCAGCCTGATTACTCCCTTTTTTTTCACTGAGCGGTGCCAAGGTCACTTGCGTACAATTGTACCAATTTCGGGACAGTGCTGATTTATCTGACTGGCTCAACTGTTTTTTTTCTTTTTCTTCTTTTAGGCAGAACACATAGCCCAGTCAAAAAGTACTTTATCTCTGCGTCTCCGTCCTTTCTATTAATTCTGCTCAAATACGGCTATATCATTTCTAACTTTTAATTTCTAGCGCTTTGGGTTTTTAGAAAAACCCATTATAAATAAAATGTATTATTATTATCATCACTTTTGTTAATCTGACTGACTTTTGTTAATCTGACTAACACAGCACCGTTTTAACACCAAACTTTTAAGTTCTTTCTGTGCAAACTTCAAAAACGCAAACCTGTGAGAATGCTGATGGCGTGCACATGTGTATTACGAGTTCAGTCTATAGGTATGCACGTTTGAATATATGTGCGCAGGCGTGAATATTTACTGAATGGAAGTCCTGTGAGTTATTTTTGACCTATGACATGCAGCTCCCTCCACATTCCAGCACAGGGGTATTTTATAGTGCTCCTCCGCAGCTCTATGTAGAAGTGAGAAAAATAGGTTTTCTAATAGTGAATTGAAGGTTAACAGAACATAATTATGAGTATGAGTCTCTCTCTCTCTCTCTCTCACACACACACACACACACACACACACACACACACACACACACACACACACACACACACACACACACACACACACACACACACACACACATGTATATTTCACAAGAGTTCACATTAACTAAAGTTGAAAAACATTCTATTCTTTTAAAAGAATATAAATAAAATGATTATATCGCTCAATATAAAAATAAACACCTTTTCTAAATTTCTGATCCAATTATTTTAGTTTTAGATAAACAAAAATAAATGAAATCATCTAATATTTTCAGAGAGTTGAAGAAGAGCCTCTCACAGCAACAATTGACAGTCTCTGAGACAGAGGAGAGGGTGTGTATAATTCCTTATTTAAAGGGGTCATATAATGGTAAATGCACTTTTACAAGTTGGTTGTACTAAAATGTATGTTGGCAGTGCCTGTACACAACCAGCATAAAATGATAAAAATCCATCCAGTGTTTTTTTTTTTTATCTCCTTATATGTTTTCCCGTCTCAAATCAAGCCGTTCGATTTTGTGACGTCACACGGTTGGTCGTTCCTCCCACGATTATTGATTGACAGCAGCGTTTCAACACAGACCCGCCCTCGCTCGTAAACGAGCTGTCTGTCATCATAGTCCGCTCGGTCATTCTTGATACGCTGGAGCAGAATGCCGTCTAAGCGAGTGTGGTGTTCTGTTCTTGGGTGTAATAACGAACACAGCATCATTTTGATGTTCCTAAATCCGAACCGCTGAAGACGCAGTGGCTTAGTTTTGTTTTCGAAGGGAATATTCCCCACGATCAACGTCAATGCTTTCATGTTTGCGCGAATCATTTCACACGCCAGACTGCTTTACAAACGAGGGTCAGTATAAAGCTGGTTTTGCTAAGAAGCTGCTCCTGAAAAAAGGATCGGTACCAACTATTCGTGTTCCTGCTGCACCTCCAGAAGAACTGAAGTGAGTGTAACGTTTTATTGACCTTTATATTAATATTTATATTAATCTTTGCAAATCGCTAGCACGCTTCACGATGAATGTGGCTAAGGTTTACACTCAGGGTACATTACGGCATGTTTTCTATGTACGACGTTCATAATCCCACGTTTATAATGAACAACGCGTTATGGTTATTGTGTTATTATTACAAACGGTGCACGCACAGAACAGAGGGGCGGGGTGAGCAAAGCTCATTATCATTTAAAGACACATGCACTTAAACGGCGTGCTGAAAACAGAGCTGTTTTTGACCAGGTAAAATGAGTGTTTTCCTACAATACTAATGAGAATTTTTAATTAAAGTATATTACAAACTTTTAATTTAAACGTAAACATTTAATCAAATTTCACTTAATTTTGTAGTACATTTATAAAGTATAATTTCCAAATATTTAGGACGCACCTTCTGCCAAAAATCCCGATAAAGTGTACCGATAACATTGTGCAGTTCTATCTTTCTTTTAATCTTTTTTTTTTTAGACGCCTTTACAACAAGTGAAAGCTGCAGGAGGTCTCAGAGTTTATCTTTGCTGTGACGGTGCACAAATGTATTTGTTAAGCCCCTGAATGGATTGGGGGCATTGCTTGTGTGGAGTTTAGAGTAATGTTATTCATCAAGAGTAATGTTTCAGTCTGTAGTACTGTGCTGTTTCTGTCTTTGTTGGTGTGTTTCCATTTGCATTTACTTACATTTTACAGATCAGGTTTAGGTTGTCATGTTTTTTCCAGATATTGTCATGTTTTGCAGACTCTTCTTCTGGTATTTGCTTTATAAATGATATTGTGATATAACAATTCCATGTAATTGTCACTTTGTCATCCAATTTATTATAGTCTGTGCCATATTGTATTTTAAGCTCCATATGTTTTAAAGTCACCACAAAAATATATATACATGTTTTCCTGGATGTGATGTTATCCTGTTCAAACAGTGGGGGCATAAATAAATAAATTTGCATGTAAACTGAAGGATGTTGTACACTTTGAGTGACTTTTTGAATCAAAACCATATTAATTGTGGCCCTACGTGGTCTCTGATTGAAAGGAGTGAATAAAAGACAATTAGGCTAACTGCATATAATCCTGCTGTACACAAAGCAATATGATTTGATATTGTGTTGATTCAATGTTAAATAAGTGATTTAATTTAAGTTGAACAAATATTGATTTTATGTCCATCTGGATATACTTTTCATCATTGAAATAACATTATTTCAGGGTGCAAACCTTATGACGAATCAATGTTAAATGTCAACACTGATTCAATGATAATTTGGTTGATGCTTGTTTCAGTCTGCGCCAAGTCATACGAGTTTAAGTTCAAATTCTCATAATATTCCATATTATTAATAACAACAATTACACACATGATCAATTATTGAATGATTTTAAATAAAACCACACACAAAAAAATTTAAGCTTCCACCACGGTATAAAAAGATTAAAAAAGATTTTATTTGGGTAATTCTTCAACTATGGTACTCTTTGAGCTAGACAGTTTCAGGAAAAAAAAAAGTATTTTAGTATCAGTTGGTTTCTCAGAAACCTTCATTTAAGTTGGCTGTGATGATTTGTATTGAATAATATATATATACATTTTGCCATTTTTATCTGACAGTCCAAGAAAACGGTCATTTCCATCACATAGCAAAACATGTCATTTTGAAGAGAAAATAATTAAATATCTTCTGTTATAAATATATTTGATTAAATAGCACACACATCTCTGATCAAATTTGCAATTTATTTATTTTTCAGAAATGTGACTGTAAAGATTTTACAATGTTTACACTAAAAAACACCTAAAACTAGATCACTGGAACATTTCATTTACTTATCATAGCTCAAAATCATGTATTTCTCATCCCAAGGCGTCATATATTGACGCTTTTGACATTTCGTCTACATCGAACGCACATGGCACCCTTTAGCGTCAATATGAGACCATAGACTGTAAAAAATAGTATGAGACGCAGATAGAAATGGGCCAGAAGGCGCCTCCTAGCGGTCTAACCCTATCCCTACACTACACCTAAACCTACCCATAACCGAACAAAGCTCTGTGCGTCTCATATTGACGCTAAAGGGTGCCATGTGCGTTCGATGTAGACGAAATGTCAAAAGCGTCAGTATTATGACGCCCAAGGATGAGAATGCGTTGGTATTTCTCAAAGTGTATACACATATCTTACCCCTAACTGCACAATTATCAACACCACTGAATATAGTTGTTTTGATTGTATGTTTTTTATATGTTTTACTTTAAAATATGTGTTGTGGTGGAAATGACATGGCGTGGCGGAAGAGACAGTGTGTGGCGGAAATGACATAGATAGGCAACTTCCAATTAAAAACAATTTTTCTACTGCTCTATGTGGTGAACCAGAGCAAATCAATAAGCAACAGCATTAGTGAACAAAAACATATCAATATTTTTAAATGAAAAACAATCCAAAAAATGAAAAAAACATGAATATGTGTTAAAAATCAGCAAATCATTTCTTCACTGCTTTCTACATGCTGAACTAGGACAAACTAGTACAAACTAGAGCAAATCATTTTTTCACTGCTTTCTACATGCTGAACTAGGACTGTGTTTTTTTTACACATTTTTCAAAGAGATTTTCAGATGTCCACTTGAGCTGACAGCATGCGTTTATAGTTTAAACTGAAGAGATACTGTATTAAACATACCGTAATACAATAATCAAACAGATAAAGTATATGTATTTAACAAACTAATCAATACAATTATATCAAATCATGTGAAAACTATAAAATATATACAAAAAATATATAAATGTGAAATATTGCAAAGGCAATTGAACTTCATACAAGTTGCACTTCGCGTGTCTTTTATATCAGAACATGAACACGTGATTCCATCTGAATTTTCTACAGCCTGTCAAAGTACAACTGTGGAAACCACTCAGATCCTCCCTCCAGTGCACCAGAGTATGGAGATTTACCCTTATTAGCTGAGAATTCTGATTATGTTCATGATGGACATGCACATTTCTATCATAGCCCTCCTCTGAGAAAACCTAGCGATACGTTTTTTTCAATCTCATCTGAATTGATCAGTGTTGGGGGTAACGCATTACAAGTAACATGCATAATGCATTCAGATTACTTTTTGATGTTACGAGTAAAGAAACGCATTACAAGTAACGTGCATTATGTAATCACATAACTTTTTTGATGTCAATGAAAATTATATTCTAATAATACATTTATTTACAGTCAAAAAAGTCACTGCACATTAAGTATTTTCAAAAACAATATTCACAGTATAAGTATGAATTGTAGCTTAAATATAGCCATTGATGCATGAGGTCCACTACAGTGGACAGATGATTAATCAGATTTTTCTCCCAATCTAAAATCAAAACTTGGAAAATGTAACTGTGATATGACTCATTAGATATTGCTTGATGCTGCAATATATATTTTTTTTACCTACAAGAGTCTCCTAGGATAGAAGGAATGGGTGGATATTCCAGAGCAACTTTGCATGTCTGACTGACCATTGGCCATCTTGGTTTGGAGGGGAAAAAAATCAAAACACAACAGCTTGCCACTTGGTTGCAATGTATAGGATGATGCATCAGGGACCACTGAAGAGGTTGATGTGCAACTAAGCCATCAAAACCCGTGCAAATAGTATAAATAGTATTATAGCCCAAATAATTTGTTGTTTAGCACGAACAATGTCATTTCCACCACAACCTGTCTTTACCACCACAATGAACATGGTGGTAAATACATGGTGGTGACTGTGGTGGAAATTACATTTCCCTCCTTTCTCTCTAAAATATCATGCTATGTTAGCTTGCTAATATTAGTTTTAGAGTTAGCATTAAATATGCACAAATTAAACATTATTAAATTAAATGTATCCAGTTATTTGTACGTCCATGTGAAATATGAGCCGTTTGGAAATGACGACTAATAAACAAACTCTCAGTTTTAGTCCTATTTACCTTGATTTTTCATCTTTTCATTACCCCCTAAAGAGGTCACCCTTTCACCCAGCCTTGTGTTCATAGACAGTATAAGAAAGCTTGTGTTCCGCTGTGGAGTTTCTGTTGCTATGGTTACTAAGTATACAAACCTAAAACAATGATCCCAGGATTCTATTTTGTACAGTGTGGTGGAAATGACAGTGAACCCAAGGGACAAGGGTTCTACTTATGAAAAATATAGGAAAATGTGAATAAATATTGCAATATATAATATGTATAATTGAATTATACATTATTTTATCATTTGTACTTAATCTACATTATTTAAATATTTAATTTAGAATTAAGCGAGGTTGAAGGTACTAAGTCCGACTTAGGGACAGAGGGAAAACAGTAAAAACCATGCATAAAAGGCCTCATTATATAATAAAAAGAATGATTGAGCCATGATACATTTTTTATAAGTTCCCCTTGGGGTGAAGTAAGTGTGGCAAAAACAAAAAAGAAGAAATGTTTTTTAGATTTTATTATTTCATCCAGGGACAAGAAAAGTATCATAGTTAAAAAATCACCCATTTGTGGCTTTTTATCTCAAAATTCTGATTATTATTTAAACAATTGCGAGTTTATATCTCACAAATCTCACTTTCTTCTCAGAATTGCGAGACAAATTAAAGATACTGTATAACTTCAGCGAGAAGGAAAGTCAGAAATATGAAAGTATATAGACGCAACGCAATTACCTTTTTTTTACAGGTAATTTTTTACCTTTTTGTTTTCCATAGAAAACCCATTGTAGTAAACGACTAAATTAACTGGGTCATTATTTTGAGAAGAAAAGAGAAATGACTTAATCTCTGGCAAACTGAATTCTGGCACATTCTGGCTCGTGAATGTGTGTGTGCTCAGCGGAAGGGGAAATAGTTCCTATCCTGCACAACTACTTGCAACTACTCGCCGATATAGTTCATTATTTTCATTTTACCACTTGTGATATGCACTCATTTCATGCTAAACAATTATTACAATCACCACTTTGAAATAAACATCTAGCATCGTTACCATTAAATGAGGGTATTTGGAAATATCCTCGAGTATTTACGTCAGTATCTGTATTATTATTTGAAGATCCATCCGCCGCTCCCCGTTGAAAAACTACACACACACACAAAATCAGCTACTCAAACGCGTCAGCTGCAGTCCGAATGAATGTGAGCCTGTCTTAAACTTAAAATCAATCTGCTAATTCTTTGGTGAGGATCAAACAAGACTTTACTCTGGAAAATCCTCGATAGTTGTTCGCGAGGTGACTGAAAATGATGGCTAAGCTTCATTCTGGCGCTGACTCGCGCCCTCAAAGTTGCTCAAACAGCGATGAGGACGGAACAAATCAATGTATCGTTGTCAAGCTGGAAAATGAAGATCCAGAAACTGAGATGGATCTGAGTATATTCGCTCCTGTCGAGTCCGATAACTCAGATGATGATGATGAACTCTCGTGCTCATCCAGAGCTTCTACCTGGAGCAGAAGAAACATCCGAGAGCGAGGTTTGGCTAGTTTGACCTACATCTGAATCTTTAAAATCTTTTATCTCTCTGTCTGCCTACCTATCAAATTTAAAGACATTATAATATAAGGTTTTAAAGAAAACAATTGCTTTATACTTATATATCTTAACTTTTCTGAGCCATTTTGCAGTAGTGTTCTGTTGATTTGTTTAGTAACATAACGTTAGATGTATGAAGTGTAGCTAGTTCATCACATTAACTATGTCAGACACTTATTAACAACCACAAAGTGACACACTTACTATAATACAACACTATATTGTTTTATCACTTAGAACCCAGCACATTTCTTTTAAATGTTTTGCTCAAATTTTGCATTAGATACGAAATAAACCAAATTACATTTAGTCTATATATTTTTTAAAAAGCAGAGTACCATTAAGTCTCTGTATATGGACAAATTTGGGTCAGTTATATATTTTCCTCACTTTCTGTCTCAGAAAACCAGGAGGATTCTGCGCCCCCTAAAAAACGGTCTTCCAGGATGAGTTTAAAAGGACACCATGAGAGCCGACAAACCTTTCTGGATGAGCAGAGCCCAAAACAGAGTCCTGACTGTAGTGCCGCACACGGGGTATTGTGCCACAGCCCTCCTCTCTTTTGTGAAAAGTTTACCAGTTAATAAATGAAAAATAATTAAGCCAGATGCACATATCATTACATTCTTAGGGATAGTAATGAAATTGTTTTCATCATTTTTGGGTAATTCGGATTCTACGGAATCACATGGTGATTGAAAAAGAAATAAATAGGAGATGGGAGTAAACATTATATTTAATGCCTTTGCATTCACTCCCAAAATATATTTTTGTTTTAAAGGGATAGTTCACCCAAAAATTAAAATTCTGTCATTAATTACTCACTCTCATGTCGTTCCAACCCCGTAAGACCTTCGTTCATCTTCGGAACACAAATGAAGTTATTTTTGATGAAATCCGAGAGGTTTAAGAACCAGCCATAGGCACAAACGTCATTGCAACTTTCAAGGCCCAGAAAGGTAGTGAAGACATCGTTAAAATAGTCCATGTGCCTCCAGTGGTTCAACCTTTAATGTTATGAAGCGATTATTTTTTGTGTGCAAAATATCGTAATTTGTGTTCCAAAGATGAAAAAAGGTCTGTGGGTTTGGAACGACAGGAGGCAGAGTTATTATTAATGACAGAAACTTTATTTTTGGGAGAACCTTTAATATAAAAGAGAACCTAAAGGAGAACCTTTAAAATAAAAACATTAATGAAATTTGGAATTGTTGATATTACTTGATGATAGTATTTCCGTGTCAACTAGCAGCTGCAGGATCATTTAATCGACTAGTCTCGCACGTCCCTAGTAGAGAGAGTGCGTGCACGACATGTGGTTGCCAAATTGCTTTTTATTCAACAAAAAACAGAGAATTTGGTAAAGTTTATTTTTTTCAAAACTACATTTTAGTGTCATCTTTTTTGATCAATGATATTCCATGTTGATATAGTCAGTTATTGTTCAATGACATTGGTGTCGTCTCATCATCATCTCGTCTTAGTTATGGAAAAAAAGATAATCAACGCACTTTTTTCTTTTTTTTTGTCATAGATTTCAGTAATTTTATTTCATGGAAGAAATTTTAATGGGTTTGGAACAACATGAGGATGAGTAAACATCCTCAAACTTGGAGTGTCAGATACATTTTTTTTGCTCATGCCAGTAATGATCATTCTCTTCCAAAGGACACGAACGTAGGACTCCCTTCTGAGGAGCACACATTTTACCAAGCTGTGCCTCCGTGTGATTCGGCCAGAGGTCCTGTAGAGAAGTCTGGACTGAACATGGCAATCAGCCCTTTAGCTGCCATGGAGCCTCCAGTATTTCCAAATGCACCAGAACAGGTTTGTTGTGTCTCATAACTGTTGATATTGACACTACTTACTTAAGTTCATACAAGTACCCACTCTATGCATTAATTATCCAATTCACCAATAAATTGTTACTCCTTTTCTCATTAACGTCCGAATTGTTTTCTAAACCAGAGCAAATCTGCTGTCGGGGAGGACCAGCAGAATATACTGCTTGAGGTCCTGAACTATTGCAGGGTAAGAGCTTCTGTTTTCAGCTTTATAACGCATTCAGATGTCTGATCAGAATCAAGGTCTTTTTAATACATCTGATCTGTTTGTTGTCTTTCAGTTCCTGCATGCAGCAGTGCTGAGGCTTGAACAGAAGATTGACATACAGATGTCAAATGAGGTGCTGTAGACCTTTTAACCTCAGTGATCCAGGGTTTGACAATAAGGATGACCAAGGGCCAGCTGAAAGAACTGCCACTTGCCCAGTTTATGCTGTCAATTATGTTAGTGTGTGCATGTTAGACCAGAGGTCTTCAACCCTGCTCCTGCTCACCTACTGTCCTGAAGAGTTCTGCTAATCGAAGGGTCTGTTTACACCTGGTCACTTCATGCGTTTTCACTGATCGGATAGCTATCTGACTTATTAAAACGGTTCCATTTACACTTGGCCGCATAAATGTGTCTCCGCAAAACGGATATTAATCCGATATTCAATTCCTGTTCTGATGGAGTTCACATCAACGTAAGCTACAGATAAGAGCTGCATTTTATTTATCATCAGCTAATTTCAAGATCAGAGACAATAGGAGAGAGAGTGGCATCAGCACTGGAAAGATAATTTAGTCTCACTACTTCTAAGAGATACTCTACTGGTCTGCAGTAGTGCTGTCATATCTGGCTATAACATGTCACATAGCCTATAACACGCTCTCACAAGTTTATTTTTTTATCATTTTGGGAGGCGTAAAATGGACATATGTGGTTTCAACAACCAGATACCTTTACACTTGTCTGGTTTAGACCAGACCACTTCCTGAAGTGGTTTGAGTTTGAGTGATCGGATTTATATCCGTCACGGAAGCGTTTCGGAGTCACGATTGGATTGATATCCGATCAGAGGAAACGCATTAAGTGAGCAGGTGTAAGAGGCGTAAAAAATATCGATTTCTTGATTTTAATCGATTCTCATTTTTACGAACTGATATCGATTCTTAAATCCCAAGAATCGATTAGTCATCATGGTTTCAGTTGATGAATGAATGTAACATTGTAGCGCACATCCCATCCAATAAATCGCAATAATCTTTGTGCTTTGTTACTATTGATATGAAACAAAGTCTCAGATTTCAAATTACGTCCATTTTCTTACGAAATTCAAAAACATAAATACCGTTTTGGCGCTGTGGCGTGAGATCGCTCTGGCTCAGCTCTAGAGAAGCACATGATCTTCTCTTCTGCCTTAATAATACCAGTTACGGCGCGAAATAAACATGAATGAGCATCTGAAAGTGTGTTAAAAGGTAGAGTACAACTTATCGAAATCTGTGTCATGTGACATGGAATCGCTCGATCAGTGTTTCAACCGTGGAAAGACGTCAGTAAATCAGCTTGTAAACAATGTCATGTAACGTCACATTTACCTCAGAAAAACCATATCCAGTGACCATAAACTCGTTAGTCAGCTAGAAAAATTAACTCTAGAGAGGAGCATTTTGCTAAATATGCACCATATTACATATTCATTATACATTTTTATATTCTTCTATTTTTAATGCATGTTTGAATAAATCTGGCAGGTTTTTATGACAGCCACCATTTAAATGTTTATATTTCATAACTTAATTATTATAAAAATAAATAAAAGTGTAATTTAAGTGTTTGTATACAAATCAGTTAATTTTTACCTTCAATATTATAGTAGGCTAATGAAGCCTATAGGCTACCACTGACTCCCATAGTTTACAGCATTAGTTAAGAGATTTGTTTTCCTTGAGAAAATTTGCCATGTATTGTAGCTGATATCCAAAATAATCAATATTGAATCAAAATCGAATCGAATTGTGAAATTTGTGTCAATACCCAGCCCTAGTAAAAAGCCTCAAACACTCCTGAAACAGCTCTTCAGGATGGCTTGAACATCGCAGACAGGTGTGCTGAAGCAGGTTGGGAACAGTGGATCTACAGGAGCAGGGTTGAAGACCTTAGTGTTAGAGGGTTTTATAGCTGCTATCGCACAATATGAGCCCTTACAAAGCTTTTGATTACTTAAAACTAAAATATAAGATGTGTATTGTGATATGATTTTTATATTTAGCTAAATAAATCACATTTTAGTTTAAAAAGGAGATGCTATAAATGTTAAATGTTTGCCCCAGGCCCTGTATAAGCATCACCAGAGAAAATTAAAATCTGAACTTCTGCAGCGACTAGGCCAGCAGAAAGAAACATCTGATTGTCGAGCCCTGAGACTGACCATGATATTTTACCGATGCACTCAATGACAGTATGCCTGTACAGACCTTTTATGTGCGATATTTAAAAATAGATAATCTTTTTCTCTTTTCTTAAAGCCGTCTTATGTAAGGAGCTCAGCAAGGCTGAAGAAGGCTTCAAAGGTTTGTCTGTAAACCATATACCACTATTTATTGTTGTTGATGCGTCACTCTTATGCACAGAACTGTTGAGGGATTTCATTTCGTCTCACCTAAATCAATTGTGCAGAAACAAATCTGAGTCCTGCATAGGGTGGGCGATATGGCAAAAATATCATATCATATATGATTTTTTTTCAGGAAAATTAAGATTTTATCACGATTCTTTCTCATGTTGGTTTTACTATTTTGCAAGTGACTGAGCATTACAGCCAAACTAATGTCCCTATTTTAAAAACAAAACCTTGGGTAACAAAATATAAAATAAAAAAAGAATGCAGACATTTAGGCCAAAGTGGCGAAGATAAAAATCTTTGTCATTATTTTCTTTGTTATTAAAAAATAAGAACAAAGACACACATTACACAAACACAACGTAATAGTATTTAACAGTAGCATTGAAGAAAGTAATTAAATTAACAAATATGAAAATAAAACTACATAGATTTATGAATTATACATTGATTCTTATTAAAGCTACTATTAATGTTCTCATTCAAGAGCAGTGAGTGATTTTCTCTTTGTGTTTTGTTGTTTTGTTGAACACAACATAATATATTTTGAAGAGTGTGGGTAACCAAACAGCTGCTGGTCCCTATTTACTTCCATAGTAGGAAAAAATATACTGGAAAAAAATGGGGACCAGCCACTGTTTGGTTAGCCACATTCTTCAAAATAACTTATTTTCTACAGAAGAAAACCTTATTCGGGTTTAAAACATCTTGAGAGAGTAAATGACGACAATTTTCATTTTTGGGGGAACTACGCCTTTAAAGGGTTAGTTCACCCAAAAATGAAAATGATGTCATTAATGACTCACCTTCATGTCGTTCTAAGCCCATAAGACCTCCGTTCATCTTCGGAACACAGTTTAAGATATTATAGATTTAGTCCGAGAGCTTTCTGTCCCTCCATTGAAAATGTATGTACGGTATTCTGTCCATGTCCAGAAAGGTAATAACTACATCATCAAAGTAGTCCATGTGACATCAGTGGGTTAGTTAGAATTTTTTTGATGCATCGAAAATACATTTTGGTCCAAAAATAACAAAAACTACGACTTTATTCAGCATTG
Source organism: Leuciscus leuciscus (assembly GCF_965113295.1). Lineage (NCBI taxonomy): Eukaryota > Metazoa > Chordata > Actinopteri > Cypriniformes > Leuciscidae > Leuciscus > Leuciscus leuciscus. The sequence continues at coordinate 28,266,337 of NC_138742.1, forward strand.
TATTCTCTTCCGGGTCTGTTACTGTCTGCTGACATAAGACGCTGCTGACGTGTTATCTGGTGCGCCCGAGCTTCGTTTACAGTCTGAGGGAGACGCACGCTGTAAACAAAACAATCTTTGCAAACATGTCTAAGGATTTCGACACAGAGGAAGACTTGCATTTTTTTGCCCAGCCATATTTATTTGAACCCGAATACACGGACGAAGAACTAAGCAGCGTCTTACGTCAGCAGCGTCACTGCAGAGTAGTGAACGCGGATTGACAACAGACCCGGAAAAGAATACAATGCTGAATAAAGTCGTAGTTTTTGTTATTTTTGGACCAAAATGTATTTTCAATGCTTCAAAAAATTCTAACTAACCCACTGATGTCACATGGACTACTTTGATGATGTCTGTATTACCTTTCTGGACATGGACAGTATACCGTACATACATTTTCAATGGAGGGACAGAAAGCTCTCGGACTAAATCTAAAATATCATAAACTGTGTTCCGAAGATGAACGGAAGTCTTACGGGCTTGGAACGACATGAGGGTGAGTCATTAATGACATCATTTTCATTTTTGGGTGAACTAACCCTTTAAGGATAAGCGGCAGCATGTTTACTATAGGCTACTGTCACTTTATAACCGGCACGCATCTAAAATACACACACATAAAATACACGCACCAGATTTTCTCAATGTTTGCTTTCACTTTAGACAAAACCAACTGTGTTTATGTAAACCTTGTGAGTATCTGACAGTATTAGCGCAATAAGACTCGAAAAAGATAACTTCGTCCAGTAACCAGGTGCTGTTTGACATGCACGGATGCACTTACGGATTGGATTGTAAGAGCTCAGAAAAGCGCACGTTAGAACAGCATCAGCACGCAAATGAAATGTTTAACCGGCAAGGCTTTAAAGCACATGCAAATAATGAACTTTTGTGAATTGCAGTGTCCCGTACCTCTGCATTAACATGTGATGTGTATGTACGTTGCGTTGTACAGTATGTTGAGATGGAGGTGCCAGAAGTGAACGGATTGAATGCACTTTAACACGATACTACGGTATTTCTTCAAAAGCAGATCGTGGAGACATTTTAATCATCCACGATCAAAAATCATGATATTGCACACCCCTAGTCCTGCACAATTTCCTGATCGTTTCTAGTGGTCCTGAAGACCTTGATTAGCTTGTTCATGGGTGTTTAATTAGTATTAAAGCTAAACTCTGCAGGACAGTGGAATAATTAGACACCGCGATCAAGAGATTGAGGACTATACCATAATTTAGTGTTTAAAAGAGAACAAATACAGTAAGGAAAATAAGTATTTGAACACCCTGCTATTTTGCAAGTTCCCCCACTTGGAAATCATGGAGGGGTCTGAAATTGTCATCGTAGGTGCATGTCCACTGTGAGAGACATAATCTAAAAAAAAAAAATCCAGAAATCACAATATATGATTTTTTAAACTATTTATTTGTATGATACAGCTGCAAATAAGTATTTGAACACCTGTCTATCAGCTAGAATTCTGACCCTCAAAGACCTGTTAGACTGCCTTTAAAATGTCCACCTCCACTCCATTTATTATCCTAAATTAGATGCACCTGTTTGAGGTCGTCAGCTGCATAAAGACACCTGTCCACCCCTTACAATCAGTAAGAATCCAACTACTAACATGGCCAAGACCAAAGAGCTGTCCAAAGACACTAGAGACAAAATTGTACACCTCCACAAGGCTGGAAAGGGCTACGGGGAAATTGCCAAGCAGCTTGGTGAAAAAAGGTCCACTGTTGGAGCAATCATTAGAAAATGGAAGAAGCTAAACATGACTGTCAATCTCCCTCGGACTGGGGCTCCATGCAAGATCTCACCTCGTGGGGTCTCAATGATCCTAAGAAAGGTGAGAAATCAGCCCAGAACTACACGGGAGGAGCTGGTCAATGACCTGAAAAGAGCTGGGACCACCGTTTCCAAGGTTACTGTTGGTAATACACTATGGCTACGTTCACACTGCAGGGCTTAATGCTCAATTCCGATTTTTTGAAAAAATTCGATTTTTTTGCAAGGCCGTTCACATTTCCAATTAAATGCGACCTTTTGTGATCTCCTGTGTGAACGTGAAATGACCCAGAAGTGACCCGCATGCGCAGAAGAGTACTCAACGACGTCACTTATTGTTTGCGGAAGTAGCTAAACTTTAACTGTGATTCTCTCTCTCACACACACACACACACACACACACACGAGCGCGCGTAGCGACCGTTACACAAGAGCCAGACAGCAGCCGCTGACCTATCTAATATCAGATTCAGCACAAATAAGTTAACATAACGTATATATAATGGCCGTGGGCTTTTATTTATTTATTTATTTTAATTAACGGGCTCGTCGAGGTCGACCCGTTCGGCAGATTTACCTCAGCTCGAGGAATATGCAGTCCGTTTTCAAACCGACGACTACTTCAACGCAGGATTATGACGTTTTTCGCGTATCAATGACGTGCGGGTCGGATAAATGCGACCTGGCCGTTCAGACTGAAGTCGCATTTGAAAAGATCGGATATGTATCGGATTTGGGACCACATACCCAAGTGGCCTGGGTCGCATTTGAAAAGATCGGATCTGTGTCGTTCAGACTGTCATGAAAAGATCAGATACAGGTCGCATAGGGGCAAAAAAATCGGAATTGGGTCGTTTCAGCCTGCAGTGTGAACGTAGCCTAAGACGTCATGGTTTGAAATCATGCATGGCACGGAAGGTTCCCCTGCTTAAACCAGCACATGTCAAGGCCCGTCTTAAGTTTGCCAATGACCATTTGGATGATCCAGAGGAGTCATGGGAGAAAGTCATGTGGTCAGATGAGACCAAAATATAACTTTTTGGTCATAATTCCAATAAACGTGTTTGGAGGAAGAAGAATGATGAGTACCAACCCAAGAACACCATCCCTACTGTGAAGCATGGGGGTGGTAGCATCATGCTTTGGGGGTGTTTTTCTGCACATGGGACAGGGCGACTGCACTGTATTAAGGAGAGGATGACCGGGGCCATGTATTGCGAGATTTTGGGGAACAACCTCCTTCCCTCAGTTAGAGCATTGAAGATGGGTCGAGGCTGGGTCTTCCAACATGACAATGACCCGAAGCACACAGCCAGGATAACCAAGGAGTGGCTCTGTAAGAAGCATATCAAGGTTCTGGCGTGGCCTAGCCAGTCTCCAGACCTAAACCCAATAGAGAATCTTTGGAAGGAGCTCAAACTCCGTGTTTCTCAGCGACAGCCCAGAAACCTGACTGATCTAGAGAAGATCTGTGTGGAGGAGTGGGCCAAAATCCCTCCTGCAGTGTGTGCAAACCTGGTGAAAAACTACAGGAAACGTTTGACCTCTGTAATTGCAAACAAAGGCTACTGTACCAAATATTAACATTGATTTTCTCAGGTGTTCAAATTCTTATTTGCAGCTGTATCATACAAATAAATAGTTAAAAAAATCATACATTGTGATTTCTGGATTTTTTTTTTAGATTACCGGTATGTCTCTCACAGTGGACATGCACCTACGATGACAATTTCAGACCCCTCCATGATTTCTAAGAGGGAGAACTTGCAAAATAGCAGGGTGTTCAAATACTTATTTTCCTCACTGTTTAGTGGTTGTGATAGGTGAAGAACTGCCTGGTGATTTAAGTTGCTGACTAAAACTAGGAGACTCAATAGACTTCCTTCTAGTTCATGTGATCTCAGTGCAGGGACAAGTCATAAAATATAATTTGTGATCAGTTAACGTTTTTCTTTTCTCTTCTTTTAATGCTTTCGTTTTGTATTACTTTGGAGTAGTATTACAATAATATGCTCTTTTTGTGTCAGACTTTTTACTTTCCTTCAATAGGCAAAACAAAACACTTCATTTTACAGAGGTAACAAATGTGTCGGTCACAAATGCATCGATTGCTGGAACAGATCTAATTAATTATTATAATAAAAAAAGTAAAAAAAGTAAAACCACCAATCTCATCAGGTTCGTTACACCATATTCTCTTTACATGGCAAATATTTACCCCTCCAGCTATAAAAGTTTTCAAGTAACCCATGTGACATTTTTCATATGCTGCCACCTTCCCCACTTCTGTAACTCATTTAAGGAAAGACTGCAACCCTGCTGATCACCAGTCTCTCGCAGTAAAGGCTGGAATACACTACAACACTTTTACAATCGGAACAGATTTTGGCCACACACGTTTCAGAGACGTTTCTCTCTTCAGTATGTACAAGAAATCACAGGGAAAGATGCACGAGCCTTGACTCATGTGTCATAAACTACTGACTGGCTCTGATTTTTGGCGACTGACTGCAATTCGAGACGACAATCTGTGCAAAAGTCATGTAGTGTATTCTAGTCTTTATTTGGATCCGTTCGCTCGTCTCAACATTAGAGCGTAAAAAAGATGGATCTCCTAGTACATAAATAGTTGGGCAAAAAAAAAGCACAATCCTGATACTTTTTAATATAATCATCAACCATTACAGAATTCCTGTATTTTATAGCAGGACCTTAGAGCATATATCCGGTCTCCATCCTCCCTCACATTGGCAAATTCAGACCATGTCTGGATAACCTGATTGGTTATTCAAAAGGACTGTTTTTGGGATACTCACCAAGAGTGTTTTTGTCATTAATTTTAGCTGATAATGTGTCCCACATCTCTCAGAGACCGGCGTCTCCACCTGTTGAAGACGGGCAGCTGTCCGGTCCTTTGGCCCAGCGTCTCGGTCCACCAGTCCAGACAAACCCGTGGTGGATCCCTCCGTGGAAGCGAGGGCCGGACAGGACGGGTCTCCAGCAAGCTGACAACAACAGCCTTCAGTCGGGCAAACCTCCTGGTGTGGGACGAGGCAGAGGCAGGGGCAGGGGACGCGGGCGTGGACGTGGGCGTCGGGGGCGCAATAATGGATCCCAGCGCCTATCTGAAACTCCTGATCCTGCTTTGCTCGTGTTAAAGCCATTCGGAGATGAGACAATGGATGATCCACAGCCATCCCAGATAGTGAAGAAAAGCTCTTTGTCCAACACAGGCCCAATGCATCAGCAGCAAAGAGAGAAAGGCTTGGCTCCGGTAGAGGAGGAGAAAGTTAAATTGGAGAAGATGCCCAACAACAAAGAGGCCACACTTCAAGTTCAGGAGGACCACAAAGGTAGGATATGGAGTTGATAGTATGATGTGATTACTTGGTGGGCAGTGTGTCATGATAGGGTATTGAGGTCAATGCTCTTGAGCTCTTGTAAAAGAGATTCTTAATCTCAATGTGCTTTTTTTCCTGGTAAAATAAAGGTTATAATAATAATGACAAATAACACAGTTTGAGATGATAAAAGGGAATACTCTTTTAAAAATTAAATTTTAAGGCCAAGTTCTTAGAAATGTCATTAGAAGTCATGTTGGCTTATGCTAAAAAAAAAATCAATTTCAACACAAGTATTGATTTAGCTTTAATGATATAGCTGGCCTTCACTGATAATTTGCAGTTAAATGCAAGTAGTTGACAGAGCTTTTCTTCCGTATTGTGACGCATATCCAAGTGTAATGGATTATCAGAATAAAATGTAGAACTAAACGTTTCCAACTAAACTGCCTGTGAAAGCACATTAAATGTTAAGCAAACTGTGAAAGTTGATTACTCCAAACTTCTGCTAACTGATCTCTATATTTAGATCTATTCTATGAGATCTATATTATAGATGAATGTGTCAAATTGAACTCCCCTTCCAACGGCATCACTTGTGTATCGTCTAGAACGGGTTCTCAAACCTTTTGGGGCCAGGGACCCCTTAAGGTGAAGATACACAGGGCAACTTTTTGAGCAATGTTGCTGGGCAATCTTGCCAATCGATTGTTGCTTGGGCACTTTCCCATTGAAAATGGGCAATAAATATATATCTGGATAATTTAGATCGGTCATGGGCCCTGTGTCTCATCTGGTTGGCCATTGACAGCAACATTGCCCAGCAACATTGTCCAAAAAGTTGCCCTGTGTATCATCACCTTTATAGGGTAGAACATTTTAGAAGGCCCCCCTCATGAGTATAACAGTGAATAAACCCAAAGTTAATGTGGGTGGGAGTAATGAACACAATATGCTCGTTTTATAAATACAAATATGTAAATATGAATATAAAAGTAAATATGCACTTTTCAATAATATATCATTTTCCGGAAAATAAGTTGCACCTGAGTAGTGTTGTGGCAAATTCAAAGTTATTTTTGGTTCAGGTCTCAAAGAAGTTTCTCAGAGTCGAGGTTCCAGGTCAGAAGAATGAACTTTATTGACAAGCAACAAAGTGAGAAGCCAGCTGGTCATCTGAGGTTACAATGGCCAGTGTTCATGTCTTATACTTTTTCTTATCGCTAGGTGCTCAATGGGCACCCTCATATCTATCTCTTCTTCTTTGTCACTCCTTGTGGCCTTGCCACCATTAGATACATCTCTCCCTAGACCTTCTTCAATTGGTGAACATCTCAAAAAACATGTTTTTCTGCCAGCGCATCCCAACGCCTTCATTTACAGACTTTTTGGGTACTTTTCCATTCTCTTATCCTTGTGACCCATTTTCTGCTTGGAATTACAGTATTCAGACTTTCACATGAGACAAGGAAAATTCTTCAACAGTAATCACACCGGGTCAAACTTAAGTTGTTGAGAGAAAAAAACAACAACAAAAAAACATAAATTGCAGCGGTGTATCAGTCGCATTTTATTATTACATTCAAAAATACTTGTAGCACAGACGTGAAAAAATGTCTATAAAAACTTAAGTGTCTACTTTTTGGACATTAAATGCATTATACAAGTCATTTTGGAATATAAGTCACAGCACGTTTTAAATGATGCAAAAATGCTAAATATAGTCTGGAAAATATGTTAGACCTACAGCAGATTATGTTGCGAACCCCCTGGCTATCAGTGGCTGGTCTAGAAGTTTCCCACTTGTAAATATCACTTCGCTCGATCATTCGTATTAATTCATAATAACGATATTTCAGACTTGACTGCAAGGGCACATAACCTTGCCCTGCTGAGAACTTGTCTTGTAAGTCGCACTACACACTAAATTAAAATGTATGCCAAACTGTTGCTTATACTCACATTTTTTTTACTTGAATATAAACAAAATTGATAAACATTTTAAAATTGTACTTCAATAACTTTAGTTTAAGTGCCAGTCTTGTAAGAAATTGATTAGTGAATGGCCTTTTTTCCTCAGTAATGATCGGGAGCGCCTTGCGGAAAGTGTGGATCCCATTGTCCGTGTACAAGTTGGTGTTTAAGGAGGTGGAGCCGCAGAAGGCTGTGGAGCCTGTGCTTCACGCTCTCTTCCCCATCAGCACCCTGTCCTGCAGTGCGGTCACAGGCAACCCCGCAAAGGGCATCCAGCAACTCGACCCAAACAAAATAGAAGCCCTTCGAGGTAAATGCAGTCCCTTCTCGCTTTGTTTTTCTCCATGAAACGCTCAGAAATGAGATGCTTAACCAGAAATAATTTGTTTATCAACTTCACAGATTCAAATGAAATATTAATCTATAGATTATGTATTTTTTTATGTGCAAAGTCATGTTGTGCGCAAAAAGTATTTAGCCAAAGATATTAATTTGGCATGGCAAAAAATGTATTTGTAATTTAAAAAATATATTGACTTTTGATGCGTTGATGCATAAACGTTTAAGGAATAATTTGTGAATCAAGTTTTTTTTTTTCTAGGAGAGTTTATTTCAAAACTTAAATTTGTGCACCATTAGCATTTCTAAATGGAAATGAAAAATATATACACTTTGTGTGTTTAGAGTTCCTGGCTGAGATGTACCCACAGTTTGACGTCGGCGTGAGGGGTGTGTCATGGGCACAGTGTCTTGGAGTGATCAACAACATCACCAAAAACCTCAAGAAAACAGCTGAAAAAACATCATATCTACCAAAGGAGGTGCGTTTCTCAATCATGCCAGCTAGTTCTCAGCTAGGACTTATTTTATCTACATAATATACTTTTTCATTCAGTAGTTTAAGGCAGTAGCACCTCACTGCAGTACACGAGATCCAGGGGGCGGAGTTGGATCCAGATCTAAGGGGTGGAGATTGGTAGGTTTAGGGATCAGGGGGTGGAGATTGGTAGGTTTAGGGATCAGTGAGTAGAGATTGGTAGGTTTAGGGATCAGGGGGTAGAGATTGGTAGGTTTAGGGATCAGGGGGTGGAGATTGGTAGGTTTAGGGATCAGGGGGTGGAGATTGGTAGGTTTAGGGATCAGTGGGTAGAGATTGGTAGGTTTAGGGATCAGGGGGTAGAGATTGGTAGGTTTAGGGATCAGGGGGTGGAGATTGGTAGGTTTAGGGATCAGGGGGTAGAGATTGGTAGGTTTAGGGATCAGGGGGTAGAGATTGGTAGGTTTAGGGATCAGGGGGTGGAGATTGGTAGGTTTAGGGATCAGGGGGTAGAGATTGGTAGGTTTAGGGATCAGGGGGTGGAGATTGGTAGGTTTAGGGATCAGGGGGTGGAGATTGGTAGGTTTAGGGATCAGTGGGTAGAGATTGGTAGGTTTAGGGATCAGGGGGTAGAGATTGGTAGGTTTAGGGATCAGGGGGTGGAGATTGGTAGGTTTAGGGATCAGGGGGTGGAGATGGGTAGGTTTAGGGATCAGGGGGTGGAGATGGGTAGGTTTAGGGATCAGGGGGTAGAGATTGGTAGGTTTAGGGATCAGGGGGTGGAGATGGGTAGGTTTAGGGATCAGGGGGTGGAGATGGGTAGGTTTAGGGATCAGGGGGTGGAGATTGGTAGGTTTAGGGATCAGTGGGTAGAGATTGGTAGGTTTAGGGATCAGGGGGTAGAGATTGGTAGGTTTAGGGATCAGGGGGTGGAGATGGGTAGGTTTAGGGATCAGGGGGTGGAGATGGGTAGGTTTAGGTATATGTAAGGTGGGAGGAGTTGGATCTGGATTTCGTGTTCTGCAGTGAGGACCATCTCATTTAAGGGGCAAAACATGTTTTAAACAGTGCTTCTGTGCTTTATTTCAGGTTGAAGGAGACACACTAAATGACCCTTCATACTCCCGAGGGTTTGTTTAGTAATCCAGACACACACTTACTTCATTTCAATTAATCATCTGAACTCTTGAACTCTACAACTTTAGTTCAGAACTGAAGTGCAACAGCAGTATTTCTCTTTTATATAGCTGCTATGTTTCTAAGGAAAGAGAAGTTTTGAATACATAATATATTAACATTTGTTTTGTTCTTAATAAATCCATATATTAACAATTCTTTTGTTCATACACCTGTATATTTTTTATATTGCCAAATAAAGTTTTTTTTTTTCAGATCTGTTGAAAATTATATTATTAAAGTAACAACCAGTATAAATCACAACTGAAATTAAATACTAGTCACACATTCTATAAAAACCACCAGTAACAGCAACTAGCTAGACTTGTCTTGACACAAGTCACTCTTCACAAACACCTCTGCTAATTAATATTTCACTTCAATGTTATTGAGCAGTTTTTAACTGCGCTCAGCGTATTCCTCTCTTTATGCCCATCTTGCGCTCGTATCGAAACTTGCGGATGGTGCTGTTTATAGCTCCAACGCAAACCTTCCAGTCGCTTCCATCTTCCTCCAGCTTCATCCAGGGAAAACGCTCCAACAGGTGCTCTGAAGAAGAGAAGAGTAAAAGAAGCTGTGAAGAAGCTAGTCCTCATTGGTACCGGAGCCGGTGCCCAATCTTTTACCGTTTTGAAAAAGTAGCTAACTACATTGCCGATTATCAGACATCTCACCTCGTAGTGCAGAGATCTTGTTGTGGTCGAGAGCCTGAATGCCGCGCCGCACCCCACCGTAAACATTACTGCGTACCAGCACATCCTCTGGGAAGATGAATTTAATGAGATACCGCGCGATAAGCTCAGGACGTGTGCGCAGATGTGCTGCAGACAAGGCAAACCCAGGAACCTTCACATCCCGATGAGGCGGGCCCAGATACACTGCTCAGAAAGAACACACGGAAATGAGGAATCAGACTTGAGTGGCCACGTTTACATGGTCACTTTTTCTTTCAATCGGATTTAAATCATTCCGATTGATTCAAATCTGATTTGAATGCCGTTGGTGCAGACTAACCATCATCCTGCCATCAAAGCATACTTAATATGTATCTATTTTGTGTCCTGATTAGTAGGGCTGGGTAAAAAAATATCGATTTCTCGATTTTAATCGATTTTCATTTTTACGAAACGATATCGTTTCTTAAATCCCAAGAATCGATGTCATCCTGTTTTCAGTTGACGAATGAATGTAACATTGTAGCGCATCCCATCCAATAAATCGCAATAATCTTTGTGCTTTGTTATTATTGATATGAAACAAGGTCTCAGATTTCAAATTACGTCCATTTTCTTAGAAAATTCAAAAACATAATTACTTTAATTAAAGAGAGTACAACTTATCGAAGTTCATATCATGTAACGTCACATTTACCTCAGAAAAAAAACATATCCAGTGACCATAAACTCGTTAGTCAGCTAGAAAAATTAACTCTAGAGAGGAGCATTTTGTTAAATATATGCACCATATTACATATTCATTATAATTTTTTTATTATTTTTTAATAATGTTTGAATAAATCTGGAAAGTTTTTTTATGACAGCCAACATTTAAATTTGTATATAATTTCATATAACTTTATTATTATAAAAATAAATAAGTGTATTTTAAATGTTTGTATACAAATCAGTTAATTTTTACCTCAATATTATAATAGGCTAATAAAGCCTATAGGCTACCGCTGACTCCCATAGTTTACAATAATAGTTAAGAGATTTGTTTTCCTTGAGAAAATTTGTAATGTATTGTACCTGATATCCAAAATAATCAATACTGAATCGAATCGTAATCGAATCGAATTGTGAAATGTGTCAATACCCAGCCCTACTGATTAGTAGATGACGAGCATATGAATCTTTGTACCGTGCTGCTTATATTTATCAAGCATTAAAAATGCCCTTTTTAACCCTAAAACAAGGTGTCTGTGTATGAGTCTGAAGCAAGGCCTGATGGGACGACATTGTCCTGCTCCACTTCACAGACGATGAGTGGAAGGAGAAGTTTAGAATGACAAGACAGTCATTTATGACACTTCATTCAACAACAACAGTTTGTTCTACGCATCATACATCATTGCACATACATACATCAAGTGTTGACATGGCCCTATTGAAGGTATTAGAAAAGGTTTAAGCCACCACTTACAACCTGAATGAAATTTCAATCGGATCTGGCCAATTCGGTCCGACTGACGTGGTTACATGCAGGAACGGAGTGAATTTCGAGATGGGACAACGTTCCAGTTCGAATTGGTTATATTTTTTTAGGGAAATGAAAGGGATTTTATTCATTCAAATCAATAACCTACGAATGTGATCCAAATTCAGAAACAAAACATGGCGCAATAAAATAAAAAAATTAAGCGGCATATGATTGGTGGCGCAATGTCGACTTTCGTGATTGGCTGCAACCTGCCGATATTATGGCCAATATACATGCTTCTCTATCAGTGCACAGAGGATCATCAGAGCAAACCACTTCAGGTAAATTAAGTGGGATGAACTGAGATTTGGCTGAAAATCTGAACAGAAACCGTTTCTTTAACGGATTTAATATGGATAAAACTACGTTTGCTTATCTGCAATTATCCACGTTTAGCTGGATGTAATGTCTAGCCTGAAAAGAGTCTTCCTTTCCATTAATAAGACGTTATAAGATCGCAATCTGTATTTAAACACCCATGCGATTCCTAAATGACAATGATTCAACTGTCTATTAAACCTTTGACAAGTACGATCAAAGTTAACGTTCAGATCTGTGTTGGCGCTGCTGCTGATCCAGAGACAGTGTCATGTTTAGGTATGAAACGGCTTCACAAACAGTCTTTTCAACTTCACAGTATCATTATTTCTCTGTCACAGTGAATCCGATTAATTTCATTTGCCTTTTATGGGGTGGTTTTTAAACCTTTAAACCTCTCTAATCCGAGAGGACATCTAAACACTTGATCGGATTGAAAACCGAACCTGTACAAATTCTGCACATGTGCAATAACGTAGAAATTGCGCAATAATGTATGATGCGTAGAACAAGCTGTTGTTGTTGAATGAAGTGTCATAAATGACTGTCGTGTCATTCTAAACTTCTCCTTCCACTCATCGTCTGTGAAGTGGAGCAGGACAATGTTGTCCCATCAGGCCTTGCTACAGACTCATCCACAGACGCCTTGTTTTAGGGTTAAAAAGGGCGTTTTTGCTGCTTGATAAATATGAGCAGGCATAAAGCTTCATGTGCTCGTTGTTTCCTAAATTTGGACCAGACATAGATAAATAATAAGTCATGTAGGAGAATAGTTAGTATGCTATGCACAAACAATTTATTTTGTGAATTTTTTGGCATTTCAGAACGAAAACCAACATTTGAGATGCTGTGTAATGTGATTGGTCCACTTGTTGGTCCAGTTATCCAATCACATCTGATTCAAGGCAAGGTTACAAGTTTTTTTTTTTTTTTTTTTTTTGAGCAATGAGGAATTTATTTGGTAAATATGTTTCCATTGTAGTTTATGCGCATATCTAGCCTGGATGCCAGCCGAACTTAGCCCCGCCCACAACATTTGAAGTCTGGAAGTTCGGTCTGGACTCAATCCGTTGTGGAGCAACTATGCTCAAACCAGAGCTGTTCAGACCACTCAAATTGTCAGGGCGGGCTTTATACGATGATGGACAGATGATCAATTTTTTTATTTTTTTTATATCCCAACATTTGCATAAAAATAGACAGATGGAAACATAATTTGAAACGAATTTGTGACCCCAAAGCACAGCCCTAATAGGAAATATATTTGATTGACAGATGTGATGTTTCAGTCCGCACTGACCGCCGTTAGACTCCCAGTCAGCAGGCATGTCGTATTCCTCTGTGATGTGGCTCATCAGCACTTCCTGCTGTTTCTGCTCAGTGTCGCTGTCCGACAGTTCTACATCAATCTCTGCAGCCGCTTCACACGCAACTGCCTTAGGTGCCGATTCTGATGTCACTGATCCACTGTTCTCAGGTTTTACACTTTCTTCAATCTTTAGCTGTGAACGAAACATTAACTTACTGACAAACATAGCACTCCAAGAAAGATCTAGTCATGTGTGTGAGTTGACTACTCTTTCACCATTTCTTTGTCACTTTTTCATTTAAATAATCCTGCAGTGCGACAAATACATTTTAAAAGTACTTTCAACTAATGAGGTAATTTAAAACCAACATTTTTAAAACTAATTTTACTAAAATATTTGGTTTAATTTAGATGAATTATAGCATGTCAGGTGCTACTACACAAATATCAGCATAAAATGACTTAATCATTCAAATAAATAAATAAATATTAGTGCAGATGAAAATCAAAAGGGTCCAAGGACATTTGCGAAAAGCAGTGGTAAAAACGTCATGGAAATACTGCAGATATTGTTTTTAAATGGTTTTAATAGTAAAAAGAAAAGAAAATGAAGGTTGCCACATTCTGAGAGATTCTGATATTGGTGAAAAGTTGTCATTATGGATGCACTGAAAATTCATCTACCAAAATCTTTGGGCCGAAACAGCTATTTTCGGTTTTGGATTTTAATTTTAATCTGCGAAGACATGGTTTCTTAAATCTAAAATCTTTTAGTCTGTGCTGTTTTCTGTTGATGCGTGAACAAAACTTTAACACTAAACATTTGTAGTGTGCCTGCCATCCAATAATCGCAAAAAGCTTTGTTTCTGTTAACAAGAAACAAAGTCTCAACTTTAAAGTTCTGTCGATTTTTATTACTAAATTCAAACAATGTGGTTTTGGCATGACAGATCGCTGTAGCGCCTCAGTTCCATCAGCAGCGTCTATCAAGCACATGTGAACTTATCCTCTTCCTCTTTACTACTAGTTACAGCAAAACAATAAACATGAATGAACATCAGAAGGAATGATGAAAGATACAGTACAACTTACTGAAAATAATCCTGTCTCATGTAATCGCTCAGTGTTTCAAACAGGGAAAGACTAACGTTACAGTGTTAGTTTCTGCTGATGTAAGAGAAGAGTTACTATCATTCTCACCTTCCGTGTCTTGTCCATGAACCGATAGTAGCGGGCCATTGAGTTTATCACAGACAGACAAACTTTCCAGTCTTTGCCCTTCTCTCGAAGATCAAATTTTGGATATCTCTTTACCGCCCACTCTGTGGAAATACACACCACTGTTAGAACGAGTGTCTTTCATGCTGCTCAGTAAACTGCAACAGATGTTGATATGAAGCTGAGCAAGTCATGTAGAGCCTTAATCAAAATCTCTACATTGTGGGGTGTGGGACAGAGAAATGCCTCAGGAAAGTATTGTTAGAGAAGTTAGTTCTGAGAAAATCTTAAAGGCACAATATATAAGATTTTTGGATTAAAATATCCCGAAACCACTAGAACAATGTTATATATTTTGCTGATTTGTGTACTTCCATTATCCCAAATGTTTAAATCCAGAGAAATTAGCAGCTTTAATCAGGACACGGACAGTGTCCGTGCGTCGCTTATAAATGACATCATACCCGTGTTACCCTCCATTTGTAGAAACCATGGAAACACCGAAAATGCTTTTAATATATTGTATTTTATTAGACAGGTGAGCAACTATTTGGATACATTAATTGACAGAAAACGAATTGTTATAAAGCTCAACACAGTTAGTCTTTTTGTTTAAATCTTGTTTTCTTGATTTACGGCGAGTACCATGTTTTACCCTAACTAGTATAGATCTAGCTCACTGCAACAAGTGTCTTATATAGTAACCGCCGAGCAAACGCACACAGTAGCATTATAACATAACTTTCAACACACTCAAATGTATCTAATATGATAAAACAGCGCTGCGTTCATGACCGGAAGAAGCGGAAGCGTCTGTGGGATAATAAACGCTCCACTGATCTCGAACCGCGTGTCGCGCTCGTCTCTCATTAACAATCGCTCCAAGCGGCCTCGTTACGCTCCAAATGCTTTCGTAACGTTAATAAATCTTTAATACATTACCGCTCATCCTTGAAAATATGATTTCTGCCCGAGTCCCGTCGTATTCTCCACCGGCTGTAGAGGCGAAGACAACAACTCCCATGATTCAGCGAAAACAAGGTGTCATCAAGCTACACCTTTGTTTTGAATAAACGACCTCTAGTGGCGAAAAGTTGCATAGTGCGCCTTTAATGTGTTTGAAATTGAAGTCCATGATTTAAATGTAATTAAAAAAAAGACATCACACAAGAGACAGTGATGTAGAGAATTGTCAGACACCTTTGCAAAAAAAAATTCTTTTAAAAAAGCACCTAGCAACAAATCTAGCAACTTTTTGGACTTCTGGTCACTATATAATATTCGTTCTGTTGTCTGACAGAAAATATGTAAATGAGAACGACTTTATTGGACATTTGACTATATTTTATATTAAAATACAGTGTGTGAGCACGGATTAGGAGAGAGAAAACAGATGTAAATGGCCTACAATTAGCACATAACGTCATCTAGCGACATTTCGCAACTTTTTGAGCCAGCTTTTGCAACTTACCATTGAAAATAGTTGGCAACACTGCACAGAGAAAGGCCATTCATGAAATATAGATCCAGCTCACCTCTGATGGCATTGACCTTGTTTGGGTCGAGTCGCTTTAGGCGTCTGGTTGGGTTTCCATTTGTGCTGCTTTGAGAAAGTTCCTCCACTGTGAAAATGTTTCGTGTGAGGTATCGCACCGCCGCACCAGGACGTGCCATTTTACCAGCCCTCTGTAGGATACAGTTTGACAGGAACACCTTCCTATCAGAGCTACCCAGACAACCTAGAGGAGTAGAAACAGACACATATGGCAGCATTAAATCATTGGCACTAACTCACTCAATTTAGATGGCAATTAAAATAAATGCCAATGGGGTAAGAAAAAACACTGTATTTACACCTAAGGTGCCCCTATTGTGCTATTTTAAAGGTTCCTAATTTTGTTTTAGAGTCTCCAACAATGGTTTACATGCATCCAAGGCCAAAAACACCTATTGGAAACCACTGGCTGCCTTTATGCAAAGTAGTTACAAACCTAGATAGGTGAGACTGGAAAAGGACTCTCTTACTCGTCTTATAAAGGTCTGTAGTTGACGCTGGGCTGATTTCAGCTGGACTCTTCACTCGCTCCAGATGTTGCTGCATTAGACTCATTTTATTGGTGCTGAGAGGTTCTTGTGTTGTTTGGGTTGGCGCTGTGTTCCGGGCCTGGTTCTGGATGATGAGTCGTGGAGGGCTGGGCACCTCTGGGCCGGGGGAGAGGGCAGGAGGTTTCCAGCTCTCCACAGATGGAAGCGGTGATGTAGAGGAGATATGAACGAGACGGGGCATCGGCGCTTCAGAGCTGATCATGGCTTCAGACTTGGCCTGGCAGCGGTCTCTGTAGCTGGATGACAAATGTGTCCGCTAAGATGAGAGGGAGAAAGTTCATTTACAGTCAAGACTGCATATGGGTCTTTCTTCAACTGCAGACACTTTTGTCTCCAGTGTTTTTTATTATTTATTTTGACAAAGACGAATGTGAAAATACAGAGCTGTTGATTATCGTCTGCGATATTATTATTATATACTATTATATATATTTAAGCAAACTTGTATGACATGCTATAATTCTTTTAAAACTAAAAAAATTATTATAATTACGTTTTAAAAGTTAGTTTTTAATCACCTCGTGTTAATTGGGAGTTCTTTTGAAAATTCATGTCACACTGCAGGATTATTAAAATGAATTGAAATGAACAAAAACTAAAAGGTGATTAGAAATGGTGAAAATTGTAGTTAAAAGCCTGTTTTAGGACTTATGAAGTGGTGTTTGCTGGCAAAGGGTTAGTTTTATGCAAGTTTGTGCTGTTTATGCTTTTCAAGCAACATCACAACTTGCCACATTAACAAAATATTTAACTGATCCATATCATTATGGATGATTTTACAAACTTAGTTTCACTGTTTTGGGTAAAATCAGGTGTTGCTTGTATAATATTTGTTATGAATAATCATGTTGCTGTTTGCATGCAATGTTGGTTTGCATTCATATAGAAAATAATCAAAAGGTATTGCCACATTTATTTAACATAAAAAAAAAAATATATATATATATACACAAAAAGGTTAACTAAAGACCCTTGCTGTTTGGATTTAAATAGGTGAATGCTTAAGTCTATGATTGGATCATTATTGCAGTGATTATTATGTTTCTATCATGTTATATGTTTGGCAACAGTTCCTCTAAAATGATTCTTCATGCTCCCTCCAAACCATTCTTTCACAGTTTGAGCCAGATGAATCTTGACATTGTCCTCCTGGAATATGGCCATGATGTGTCTTCCTACATGATAAGCTACACACTCTATCTATTGAGGTTACAAGAACTGTTGCCAAACATATAACATGCTAGAAACATAATAATCACTGCAATAATGATCCAATCATAGACTCTTAAGCATTTGCCTATTTAAATCCAAACAACGACTTTTTTGGGGGGCCGTGCAGTGTATAACCGTTACTGTAATACACTCAATATTTATATTTGTGATATATGAGTAAAGTGTGTTATTTCTACCTGAGAGAGGACAGCTGGATTCTGGATGCTTGCTACTTTCGCCTTGAGCATCTCAAACTTCTCATCGAGTTTCAGAATGGCTCCATATGTAACCTGCACACAGACACCTGAATGTCATACTGACTTTTAAAAGACAACTCAACGTTTCACATTAACAATCTTTGTTAAATCCGTAGTAAAACAAAAACAAGATGCAGAATTGACCCTTCGCTGAGCTCTGCCCTCCTTGACTACAACGACTCGCAACAGAACGTCTCATAGGAGCGAATACGAGATTCCTGTTAATGAGCAATTTCAGTCAAATGTGCTCATAGAAACTATTGATTGGATGTGATGCGGGCCAGCATGAATTTCTGATATTGCAAAAGCATTTTATGTGGAGGAAAAGAAAATTGGGGGGAAAAAAACTCATTTGAAAGTAATAACATTAGTGAGTGAACAAAACTGTTCTTAAAATGTCTACAGGCCAATTCACTCTGCACCGACAGACTCCAGATTACAGCATGTCACTTCTCAGACGCTGAATCAGCACGTTCAGCTCGGACAGACGCCAACACACTCCGACAAAACCTGGTGAAGTGTCTGTTGCGGTCTGTCGATGCACTGTGAATCGGCCTTACAACACACAACAGAGAGGATTGGTCAGAAGTGTTTTAAGGGCGGGGCTTAGCGATGAATCAACTGCCTCATCAGTACCTGACAGTATGCAAGAATCTCTCCCAGAGTTCTTTGCAAATCAGCTCCATATAGCTCAGTCGAAATGACGCTCTCTGCCTTCATGCACAACAACAACAACAACAACAAAAAAGGCTTTGAAAGAAAAGTTAGGCAAAAATAAGAACAACTTATTGAAGCCATTATTCATTATAGGAATGAAGTATGTTTTTAAAGAGCCATCACCTCATGCGAATCACATGGTATTTCATGTGTGATTTCATTAATGAGAACTTCATCATCCGCCTCGGACACCTAGCAGAACACATAACAGGATAGGACCGTTTCATGTCAGCATTTGCTCCATCAAATGACCAATAGACATGAATCCACATTTTACATATTCTTGCCTGTTATTAGAGTTTAAAAAAAGAAAACAATCCAAATCAAGGCAACATTTTGTGAACAAAATAAATAAATACACGTGGAACTGCCATGGATGGTTTACTTAAAATCCTGAGCAACCCTGTTGTATTCCTCTCCGATAAGTATGAAAATGTACAGTGTGATACTCTACCATACTGTCACTGAGGGGACTGGGGCCTCTGGATCTCATCATCACTGCCGTCCCGTCGTTGTCCACGCTCTCCAGACTGTCCTCTTCCGCCTCATCCTGCAAACCGCACAACACACTTCTCCCCCTGTTAACTGGAGGCGGAAAACAAGGGTGGATTATTTCACTGTGCCAAAGTTGTATTTACTTATAAATGCTTGTACAGAATGCCAGTTGTGGCATAGTTGTGCTAATTACAAACAAATGAGAGGTTAGTCTTCTTTTGTTTGGGTGTCAGATGAGCATACACTGCCGTTCAAAGGTTTGGAGTCATAATGATAAGTGTTTTTTCGGCAGTAAATCAGCATTAGAATGAATCATGTGACACTAAAGACTGAAAATTTAGCTTTGCTTCACAGGATTAAATTATATTTTTTATAATTTTATATTTTAAAATATATTACAATAGAAAACAGTTATTTTAAATTGTAATAACATTTGACAATATTACTGTTCTTCTAATGCAGTCTTGGTGAGCATAAGAGACTTCACTCAAGAATCTTTCCATGTTCCGTGGGGAAAAAGTTATCCATGGGGTTTAAAGTGACTTAAACTTTTGTACACTTTATGTTATGAATTAATATTATGAATTAAGTGCCTGAATGGTGTTACAACAATACCAACTCTACTAAAAAAAATTGGTTGTACCTTATTATTTTTTAAGGTATTAGTATTATGGAACATAAACACAATAATATTAGTGCCTTGCTATTTTTTAAGTATACTGGAGTACCATGGTATTAATATAGAAATCATTCGGTTTCATACTATATCTTGTTATCACCATGATAGCATCACAAAACACCATAGTTAATACAATAGAATAGAAAATACTTGGTTTTAAACATGTGGACATAGTTGAAATATCTTTTAGTACCACTTTAATACCATTTCTAAGTGGTATTTTGTGTTAAAACGGAAATTACTGAGCGTTCCGAACGTTAAAACAGCTAATGTTCGTTACTTCCGTTCTCAGTTCATTTCGCAGTAAACGAGGAACGGTGTGTTGAATAAACGCACAGCGAATATGAAGCTACTTCTGTTTTTAGAGCCAGCAAAACACGATGAAGCGATAAACAAAACCACAGTTGTATGTATTGTTCTGTGTCAGTCGCATTTAAAGCGTTCAATGTGTATTATTGTTGTAAAGAGATGCACTTGTACCGTGAACAGACATGCTCGGTCCGCCGCTTGTCACTCGCGTAGTGTTTATCGTAAAGCTTTATTGTAATTTAGCACCTATTACTTGAGCTTGTTGATGATATTTGAACGGTTTACTAGTGTTAGGCTGTTGTTATTAAACGGGATTTTTAGATTACATTGAAACCACGCCCGTTCTGCAATGTCATTCCTCTCTGCGCATGTCTGAACGCAGCGTGGCGTTCACTTTACAAAGCGTTCCCTTCCTACGCCCCTCCTGTCCTGACTGAGAAACAGCTACCAGTACCAGCACGATGGGCAGCGCGTTGGTGACCTGTCGTTTTCAGAGACGCATTCACTGTGTACTTCGGTTAAATGACTGTTAAACTTAAGTGTCATTATTTAGACAGGTACAAACGATCGTCTGGACCGGTGGCTGAAACCATAGACATAATAAATACCGGTGTAAAAAGTATTTATTATGTCTATGGCTGAAACGGCACATGAACGCGCTTATAGGTTTATAGCACCTTAGTCACGTGGTATCTGTTACTCTTCTCAGCGCTAGGCAGGGTGGAGCAATCACAGTTAACGATGATGACTAGATTAGATATGGCATTTTCTAAATCATTTTATACAGAATTCATTGGGTAGATTTCCAGTTTTATGTCAGTAATTTATTTATATATTTTTTAATATATATATATATTATTATTTTTTTTGGGGGGGGGGGGGGGGGGGGGGGTGGTGGTATGTACATTACAATTCGTTTATGTCTAAATATATCCAGCAAAAAAATAAAAATAAAATAAAACACACTGAGATCTGAATGCGACCCAATCAATGGAGGATTGTTTTTCTGAGCCACTGAGCTCTGCAGGCAACAGCTTTTTTTTTATCTAATCAAATTTTTTATTTATGTCTCAATTTATTATTTTTTCTTCTTCTTCTTCTTCTTCTTCTTCTTCCATGGGAGTCTATGGCATTTGGCCGCCCATAGAACCGCTCGCAGGAAAATTATGAAATTTGGCACACAGATAGAGGTCAGTCTCCACATTAACCACAACAATTTTGGAGTCTCTAACTCAGTTCCTCTAGCGCCACCAATTGTCCAAAGTTGCACTTATTTTTATGATAATAATATTTGAACCAGTAGGGGCATTTAAGGCTCCACTGCTTACAGTCTTCAGGTTATCACAGTAGGGCTTGTGTAAATTCACTGTTTTCAACAATAAATTTCAAGAGAATTCCTGTCATCCTTTAAATTGCCTGATTTGAAAGGTTCCCATGTTGTGATTAGACTAAAGGACAGTAAATTATTAGTTACAATATATTAATCATTTTATCTAAATGTTTTTTTTTTTTTTTTTTTTTTTTTTTTTTATATGTGCTGGGGGTCTTTTTTTTCTGTGCAAAGACTGTTTGTGCTTATTTGCAGCACGGTCCTACGCACGTTCTTCTGCAACAGGCCTGAAAGAAGAGAGATAATCATGATTCTTGGCATACAAACCCAGTTTACCAGTAGTAAATAAATCTATTCCATATCTAAAAGATGGAATCTAAAAGTGAGAGAAGAAAGAAGAGTCACTTCCTGCGAAGACATCTTGCCTGCTGACATTTACTAACATAATAATAAAATGTAAGCAGATAGCTGAGCTGCTGAGTTCATACCTGATAGATGAGACAGGTGAATTTGCTCTCTTGGCTCCACCCACACTCAGGCTGGACAGCGGTGCTGGTGGCGGGGCGCAGTCCCCTGTGGAGAGCACGTCACAGCGGGGTTCGGGAGGGTATATGTTGGGAAGCAAGAACGTGACACCGTCTATAAGGTGCTGCGTAAGATAAGTGCACAGCTCCTGTTCCACTAGCTTGATGTAGCTGTCAGGAAACTGCAAACACTGGAAATGAGGAAACACTTTACATCAAGGTAACATTAGTTAGATAAAGGAATAGTTCACCCAAAAATGAAAATTAGTCCATGATTTACTCACCCTGAAGTCATCCTAGGTAGCCTGGAAATCCAGACCTAAATCTAAAAGATTAATGGTCTGGCGTCGACTAATGAAAATCGCCCAGCTCGAGGGGCGGCACCAAGCATGCATTTAAAAATCTCACTGCACGGCACGCAACTGGATAACACTACGACCAATCACAACAATAAACCCCATACGCTTAGCTACCTGCGGAGCTAACTGGTAGATTAGACTCTTACCGTATCCGGTCGGCAAAACAGCAAAAACGTCCTTCTTGCAAAGGAACGATTCGAGCGGCGTCTTCTGTTCCTGTTTTAGATAAAAAGCCAAGTCTAACTCGTTCATTACAGACAAACAGCCATTCACTCCCATTATAAAGCTTGGAAGAGCCAGGACATTTCTTTTAATAATCAGGACACCTATACCTATACACCAGGCTAATTTTCATTTTTGGGTGAACTATCCCTTTAACATGAACTAACAATAAAAATACTTCTAAATCATTTATTAATCTTAGTTAACGTTAATTTCAACATACTAATAATAATAATAAGTTTTATTTGTATTGCACTTTACACGTGAAGAACACATCTCAAAGTGCTACAGGTGCACAGGTAAAAACACTGAACATAAAAACAGTCAAAAACAGCAAGAAACAAAATTATATTAAGAAAATGCAATACAAAATAAGTGAGTCTTTAAATTATTTTTAAAAACCTCAATAGATTGTGGCGCCCTTAGGTGGTTGGGGAGGGTATTCCACAGACGAGGCGCAGCCACCTGGAAGGCCCTATCTCCCATAGTGCGGAGTTTGGACTTGGGGACCTGGAGTTGGTGGCTATCAGAGGAACGGAGATGTCGGGTTGGGTTTTGCCTATTGATGAGGTCTTTGAGGTACACTGGTGCGCTGCCGTAGACACACTGATAGGTCAGGAGACAGATCTTATACTCAATCCTGGACCTAACAGGAAGCCAGTGAAGTTTATGTAGGATGGGTGTGATGTGCTCAGATTTACGCACCCTCATCAGGACCCTTGCAGCGCAATTTTGAATGTACTGCAGTCTCTGCAGGCTACTGCCAGGGATCCCGATGAGGAGTGCATTGCAATAGTCGAGCCTGGAGGAGACAAAGGCATGAACCAGCTTCTCTGAATCGGAAAGGGAGAGGGAGGGGCGGAGTTTAGAGATGCTCCGGAGATGAAAGAATGCAGTCTTACAGATAAGTTGGATGTGGGTGTTAAATGATAGGTGGGAGTCAAATCGAACCCCCAGGTTTGTTATAGAGGATGTTATAGAGAAATGTCATGGCCAGCAAATGAATAAACGGTCAGGGTGGAGGATCGGAGTTGGTGTGGGGTCCCAATGAGGAGACCTTCAGTTTTAAAGCTGTTTAGCTGAAGGAAGTTGTCAGTCATCCATGACTTTGTCTCCTCCAGGCAGGCAGTTAGAGTGTGGAGTGATGATGTAGGGGATGTGGGGTCCAACCTGACATAGAGCTGAGTATCATCAGCATAGCAGTGGAAAGCAACACCATGCCTGCTTATGATGTGGCCCAGGGGGAGCATATAAATGGAGAAAAGGGTGGGGCCGAGGACCGAACCCTGAGGCACTCCACATGTGACTGTGTGGGGCCTCGACCTGGCTCCCCCCAGGGCCACATACTCAACTCTATCAGTCAGGTAGGACTGAAACCACTGAAGTGCTGTGTGTGAGATGCCGATGAAGTGTTGCAGACGGTGGAGGAGGATGGCGTGGTCAACAGTGTCGAAGGCAGCTGAGAGGTCCAAGAGCAGGAGGAGGGATGGAGAGCCCTGGTCAGCGGCCACAAGCAGATCGTTTGTGACCCTGACCAGGGCTGTCTCTGTACTATGGGCGCAGCGGAAACCAGACTGGAATTTTTCATAGAGACTATGTGAGTGAAGGTGATTGTGGATTTGGGACGCATAGGACTACTTGTACTATTCCCTGTGATACTGACCTGCCTACCAACCTCCTGTGTTTGTTCCACGTCAATTCTCCTGCGTCTCTTCCTTGTGAACCTGTAAGGCAACACCAAACTACTATTACTACAATTACCATCAACGCTAACTTGGACTCGGACTCTCTATGCATTCTTTCAGCTACCATATTTTATTTTTTATTTTTTATTTAACCTTTATTTACCCAGGTAAGCACATTGAGAACACTTTCTCATTTACAATGGCGACCTGGCCAAGATAAAAGCGTCGAGGTACAAAAGTTACACATGAAATTACAAGACAAAACAGATAAAACATTTACAAATTTATACATGTAGTACAAAAGGTGTCAATATATTGAGGTAATGATTAGTAGATAAAACGGCGTTGCTCTATGCCATACAATCAATAGACAAAATAAATAAACAGCCATGGTATATTAAAATGTACAAATACATATATTATTGACTAAAGTGTGAGTCGGGTTAGCATGTACAATGGTCTGACAATGTATTTGCTAATAATAATTTGAATGTGGATAACGGGACAATGAATTCAAGCCTCAGAGATTTTTGAAGTGTGTTCCAGTCGTTAACAGCGGAGAACTGGAAAGAAAGACGGCCAAAGGAGGTACGGGCTTTAGTAGCAGTCAAAGTGATATACCTGCTTGAACGAAGGTTCATAAAGGGGGTAGCTCTAGAGATTAGTGATCTTAGATAAGGTGGGGTTTTACACAGTAGACATTTATAGATAAAATGATACCAATGTTTTTGACGTCGGATCTGTAATGAAGGCCAGCCGATTAAACTATAGAGGTCGCAGTGGTGGGTATTATATGGAGCATTGGTGACAAAACGGATGGCAGTATGATATACAACATCTAGTTTACTAAGGAGAGAGTTTGAAGCAATTCTGTAAATAATATCACCGTAGTCAATAATTGGAAGGATGGTCATTTTCACGAGAGCGAGTTTTGCTGGGAAAGTGAGAGAGGCTTTATTACGGAATAAGAAGCCAATCCTGGATTTAATTTTAGTTTGGAGCTGATTAATGTGGGTCTGGAAAGAAAGAGAAGAGTCTAACCAAACCCCTAGGTATTTGTACTTGTCTACCTGTTCTATAGCAGACCCATCTAGTGTGGTGATGCTTAATGGGCAGGTAGGTACAATGTGAGATCGGTTAAAAAACATACATTTAGTTTTGGTAGAATTTAGAAGCAGTTGAAGGGAACGGAGTGAATGCTGTATATTATTAAAACTCTCTTGAAGATTTTTTAACACAGTGTCCAACGACGGGCCAGCCGTATAAAGGATGGTGTCGTCTGCATAGAGGTGGATCAAAGAATCACCTGCAGCAAGAGCAACGTCATTAATATATACAGAAAATAGAGTCGGCCCTAGAATTGATCCCTGAGGCACCCCCATGGAGACAGCCAGAGGACTGGAAAGTAGGCCCTCTGACTTAACACATTGAAACCTATCAGAGAAATAATTTGTGAACCAAGCAAGGCAATCATCTGAGAACCCCAAGTTCCTTAATCTATCAATTAAGATGTTATGATTGACAGAATCAAAGGCCTTGGCCAGATCAATAAAGACTGCTGCACAATAATGTCTTTGATCAATAGCAGCTATAGCCGCGTTTCCACCGCAGGAACTTTCCCCAGGAACTAGGGACTTTGGGCTGGTACTCGATGTGTTTACACCGCAGGAACCAGGGTCTAAATGAAGTTCCGGGTAAATATTTCCCCCTCCGATAGTCCCTGCTCATGAGGTAGTACTTTTTCAAAGTTCAGGAACTTTCAGGGGTGGGACTTGTGCGCTGCACAAGCTGATTGGTTGTGTTCACGCCGCATTTTGGTTGGATGATTCCACGCAGCATTTTATTTATTTTTAACCTCCCTTTTTAAAAAATCTATTGCGGTTCGTGTCGTGGCTTCATGCAGTAAGAGTTGTCTGTCTGCAAATATGGAATTTAATAAAAAAAACTGGTGGACTGGCGACGAGTTTCAGGCTTTATTAAGGGTATTTGTGGAAGAGTAAACTTTCTGCGCGTTCGTCCCAGCCATCTCACGTTCAATGTCCGCAATAGCTGATAACATACAAATTTTATATCTAACGTTAGCATTACGAGCTTACTGAACACGCTTTATCAGTGCTCGTCTCTTTTCTGCCACAGCTTTTATTATTAAGTCATTATGTTTACACATTGTCATCTATTGCAAGGCACTCCAAACCATGTTACAAATTTACTATAACAGGATTGAAATAGCGCTTTTGAGGTTAGTAACAAACAACTATTTACAAGACTGTCACTATTTATGATTGATAGACGGGGTTCGGGCTTTTTTTAAGCGTATTTGCGAAAGAGGAATTTTTTTTGCGCGTTCGTCCCAGGCATCTCACATGATAACACTGATAACATACGTTGTCTAATTTTATACGCATACGAGCTTTCTGAACACGCTTTAGTATCAGTGCTCGTCTATTTTGTTTTGTTAATTACCTCGTTAGTAAACCAATACATAACTGCAGCACAGTTTGAATCTCCTCCATAGCCTACTTATTATAAATGTGGAGCTCAAAACTGATTACTGTCCGTCGCAGACTGGGAGGAGCAGTTGCGCGCAGTTTACCTTCCCGGTACTTTAGACCGCGGTGTAAACGCATAAAGCAACCGGTCTGGGGCGAAAAAAGTTCCTGGGAAAAAAGTTCCTGGTACAAATTGTTCCGGGTAATTTCGGTGGAAACGCGGCTTATGATGTCATTTGTGACTTTAAGTGTGGCTGAAGTGCACCCATGACCGGCTCGGAAACCAGATTGCATTTCGGAAAGACTATGATGAGATTCGAGATGGTGAATAATTTGTTTATTAATAATTCTTTCGAAGACCTTTGAAATGCAGGGAAGAATAGAGATTGGTCTATAGCAGTTTGGATCTAAACTATCCCCTCCTTTGAATAAAGGGATTACTGCAGCAGTTTTCCAATCTTTAGGTAGTTCTGATGAGTTAAGAGAAAGATTAAAAAGACTGGTGATGGGAGTAGCAATAATTACCGCAGACAACTTTAAAAAGGAAGGGTCCAGATTGTCTAATTCTGATGATTTAAAGGGGTCAAGATGCTGCAACTCCCTTAGAACGTCAGCTATCTGGACATGGGCAAAGGAAAAACGTGGAAAATTTTGACTAAGTGCTACAGAGGGTGAGGGGCTGTTAATTAGAGTCGGATTCGCCAGATGAAAAGCATGACCAGCCATGGCAAAATGCTTATTAAAGTTCTCAACCATGGAGGATTTGTCAGTAGTGATAATATTATCTAGCTTTAGTGCTGTGGGTAACTGTACGGAGGTGTTCTTATTCTCCATAGTTTTTACTATATCCCAGAACTTTCTAGAATTAGTGTTGCAGGTGGCAAATTTCTGTTTGAAGAAGCCAACCTTAGCATTCCTGACCGCCTGTGTGTATCGATTTCTGACTTCCCTAAAGAGTTGCTGGTCTCTGGGGTTGTTCGATGCTAATGCCTTACGCCACAGAATATTCTTATATTGGTTAAGGGCGGTGAGTTCTGGAGTGTACCATGGGCTGTATCTACTTTTAGTTCTGAGCCTTTTGTAAGGGGCATGCTTATTTAGAACAGCTAGAAAGGCACTTTTAAAGAATGACCAAGCATCCTCAACTGTAGGGATAAGATCGATATCCTTCCAGGGTACCTGTGCTAAATCATATAAAAAGGCCTGTTCGCAGAAATGTTTTAGAGAGCGTTTGTTAATGATAAGAGGAGGCCTTTTGGTTGCAGACCCGTTACGGACACATGCAATTATGCAGTGATCGCTGATGTCTTGGCTAAAGACACCAGAGATGTATTTAGTGGGCATATTAGTTAGGGCAATGTCTATGAGAGTGCCCTTATTTGCAGATTTTCGATTGTATCTAGTGGGTTTGTTAATGATTTGCGTGAGATTGAGGGCATCAAGTTTAGAAAGTAAACTGGATGAAGCATTAAGCATGTCCCAGTTTAAGTCGCCCAGAAGTAAAAACTCTGAAGATAAATATGGAGCAAGCAGTTCACATAGGTTGTCTAGGGCACAACTGGGTGCAGAGGGGGGTCTGTAACAGGTAGCTACAGTCAGGGACTTGTTTCTAGAAAGGTGGATTTGCAAAATTAAGAGCTCAAACTGTTTTGGCAGAGACCTAGATAAAATGACAGAGCATTGTAGAGCCTGTCTACAGTAAAGAATGACTCCGCCTCCTTTTGTAGTTCTGTCTTGACGGTAAATATTATAATCCGGGATTGAAACTTCTGAATTTTTAATGGATTTCCTGAGCCAGGACTCAGACACTGCTAAAATATCAGGATTAGTTGAGTGTGTAAGGGCAACAAATAAATCCATTTTAGGAAGTAGGCTTCTGATGTTAATGTGCATGAACCTCAAATTATTGCTTTTACAGAAGTCTACATAAGAGAGCTCCTGAGGGGTTGGAGTGACATTATTTGCTACAGGTCCAGGATTTAATTCAATATCACCTGAGCAAAGTAAGAGCAGTGTAAGGATTCTGCAAAAGGCATTCAGAATAGGACATTTAGAGCATTGGGCAGGGTAAATATGTAGAGAAGATTTTTGGGCAGAATGGAATATATTCATTGCCCTATGGGCAGACAAAGTTATAGTACAATAAGTATATCGGGGGGGGGTAAACCTATGTGTAGAGTGACAAAGAAACAGATTGCATCTCTAGAGGAGTTGTATAAACCAGTTGAACCAGTAAAGGTCTCAGCGAAATTAGTAAGAGTAAAATGGATTTCTGTGCTATCACGACTATCTGGTCTATACTGAAATTGGACAATAAAAACTAACTCAAGCAACAAAAGGCAAAACATATTGACATGAAATGCAAAAAAAAAAAAGAAAAAAAAAAAAGGCGCTTCGCGTAAAAATTATGAGCGCGCGCACAAATAACAACAAAGATGCTGAGTTCTTACGGTATGTTGGAGAACTGGTTTTCCAGGTTGATTCACAAAATCAGAGGAAAATGTAAATAGTGTCAAAAATCCAAACAGTAACGTTAGGGAGAATGTTGCTAGTGTGGACCCACTAATCCAGGCAGCTAGTCCCGACAGCTGGTCAAAAGATCCGTTTCAAAGGTGAACTTCACGTCGGAAAGGCACACTGAAGCGTCGTTGTGTAATCCTGTCGGCAAGACACTCGCGATGGGCCTGCAGAGCTCCGAGAGGACAACGCTGGGGAGTGAGGACGCCTGCCAGCCAGCCGACCAGGTCGAGGTAGACCGAACTCCGTTGCTACCTGCTACGAGGTGCTGTAATGTACGCAGTTGCGGCTAGTCAGCTGAGCTGGGTAGTTGATGGCTGTTACTGGCCCGATGGTTGGCTGTGATAATCCAATAAATTGAGGAGTGATCCTGTAGATCACCGTGCAATCGAGGGTATCAACAATGTAATAGAAAGATAGATAGTCCCAGGATGAACAAATAATGAAGCCCACTGGAGTGCGTGCGAGAATTGTTTTTATAAAAACAAGGTTATAAAAACGACGTGCACGTTTAAAACAATAGACACACTATGTACACAGACGCGATACAAACATGTCTTGACCTCGAGACGCCATCTTGGAAGTGGTTCATCTTGGAATATTCACTCTAACTGTTCAATAACCCGGATGTGTTTTACTCACCATCCGTATCAGTCCGTGTTCCGTAACACTAGCATTAACAAAGATTAATATAAGCTATAACTATTACTTATTGTAAGTTAATGCTAGTTAGTGCATTCACTAATGTTAACTAACGAGACCTTGTTAGGGCCTGAGCACCGATGGTGTGAGGAACCTATTGGAATTGCTCCGTTCATTATTATTGTAAATTGTTACCAGAAATAAACATGTTCATGGTGGGTTTTCATAAGGGCTGTTTATGTCAACAAACAGCAGCATGTATCTATACTTTAAAGTGCCAATTTAGGCTTGACTTATTAATTTAAAAAAATGATTAGCAAAAATCTGATTTTTTCCCCTCATTTGATTGACAAAACAGCATAATATATAGGCTACATTCAAACACTCACTGAAAGATGCAGGGCCCAAAAACTTTGGTTAAAGGTGATGATACACAGGGCAACTTTTTGAGCAATGTTGCTGGGCAATGTTGCCGTCAACGGGAAACCAGATGAGACACAGGGCCCACGACCGATCTAAATTATCCAGATAGAAATGTATTGCCCATTTTCAATGGGAAAGTGCCCAAGCAACAATCGCTCAGCAAGATTGCCCAGCAACATTGCTCAACAAGTTGCCCTGTGTACCATCACCTCAAGTCCTTTGATGAAATGTGGTTGACATGACACTGCGCAGCGACCCGGGACAGAAAGTGGATGAGCAGGGATAGGATGTTGAAGGTTTCAGGTGCGTAACTGTACAGGACTTTCTTTGCACGCTTGAGGTTCAAAGCCATCCCTTTGGTTTCTGCAGGGTCGACAGAGAATCAAAACAGATTTGGTCCTATTTGCAGAAACCTTGGTGAGAAAATAAGAATATTCTCGAATGCGAACGCACTTGTATAGACTCTCAAGAGCCGTCTGGCGTCCCTGTCTGGGATGAGTCCATGGGGCAGTTCTCTCAGGAAGAGAATCAGCAGAGAGGCCACGGCGTGGACATCATCGCGGCGAAAAGCCAGAACTTCACCATGATCCAGACTTTCCCCCAACAATTCACGCTGATGGAGACCTTCAAACACAAATCATATTTCATTTCACATTTATTTGTATAGCGCTTTTCACAATGCATATCGTTTCAAAGCAGCTTTACAGAAAATGCATGCTTCTACATTACAATTAAGAGTGATCTGTTATCAGAAGGTAAATGTCTCCAAGTAATGTATTTCAGAAATGTACAGTTCTAAGATAATACAAATCATGCAGTTAGCTTACATCATATTTAAAGAAGGAAACAATAAACTGAGCACTTTCAAAAACACTCACACACCTCTTACCATATTTTTACAAAAACTCCACCATCTGCATGAGCACCACAGGAACGCCCTGCCGCATCTGTCTCTGCCCTGACCCTCAGTTTTTGAAGGGAGACACCAAATACAGGCTTTGGCTTGGGTGCTGCTACATATTTCACCCTAAAAAATGGGTCATATTTCACCCAAAAAACAAGCAAAATAAATAAATTAGGGGATTAAATTTGGCCTAAAGAAAGGGAGGCCTGTGTTTATGACTATTGAGATTTTCCTTGCGGATTTTCCAATGATAACATTTAAATTGTAAAGTATTTATACATCATTGTAGCATTTGTAATCAGGTATTATGTCTAAGCTTAAAATTGTATAATACCTGCATTACAGTAATGAGAGTAAAATGCATCTAAAAGAATTTATCGATCCTAAAAATAGGAAAAACATACATTTTAATTTTTAAAGGTGAAATATGCACATTTGACAAACTTTTGTAACAGGGAAGATTTACTATGCTGCTAAATTTGATGTCCACATATGTGGACAATGGGACTTAACTTCGATGAAACTGTATAAGAATGTGAGCAAAAAAATGAGAATTTGTAGTTGCACTGAGCTTCGTGACGCAAACTGGCTCACTCACTCACTCACGATCGCGCGCGCGCACACACACACACACACACACACACACACACACACACACACACACTTGCTCACTCGCGATCGCGTGCACACACACACACACTTGCTCACTCACTCGCGCACACACACTCTCTTGCTCACTCGCGATCGCGCACACACACACACACACACACTTGCTCACTCGCGATCTCGCACACACACGCACGCACACACACGCACACACACACACACACTCTTGCTCACTCGCGATCGCGCGCGCGCGGACACACACACGGCAAAAATGACGTCATTGCGGAGTGGGCGGTCTCGCGCGTTGGGTTCGCAAGACCCAATTTCGCCTGGCGGTGTGCACGGCACTTTTTGTAACATCGCGCGCGGCGCCGCATCCGAAGATGAACGATTTCGAGGCGACTTTGTCCGAGCTGGTAGGCTACGTCTGTACCAGCATGTTTATGATCCTTCCATGCGGGACCATAGAGACAGTCTAAATGGCACAGAATTCCTGGAGGGAAATTGCGAAGACGTTGGGGAAGGAAGACGTATTTTGTCGAAAAGTTTGGAAAAATCTTCGAGACAAATTTGTCAAAGCCAAGAAAAAAGTCCATGGAAGAAGTGGTGACCCAGGTGGATACAAGAACAATCCGCCAATATTAAACGAACTAAGTTGGCTGTCCCAGTATGTAAAGCACCGTGAAACCGATTCCAATATGGAATTCCAAGTTGAGGTGAGCAATATTTTTAATTACCTTTTCTCTTTTAAAAGTTAAGGAATTTAACTAGTATTTTTTTGGTAATTTAATTTTGTTTTGACGTAAATAGGCGTAAGATTGTATGATAGGCCTATGTTGTATAACGTAATTACTTAATTCAAAGTTAAGTTGTATGTTTAATTTTTAAGTTATTAGCAAAGTAATACTTTTACTGTGTTGAACATGTAAGTATATAGTATGTGCCTGAGGAACTTGAATACATTGTGTTTACATAGGCATTCTATATTTCTGTAGCATTGTGTTTTTTAAAAGACTTTTTATTGATTTTTTTGACTTATTGCCTTTTTGAGGAAGATAACACCAGAGATGATCATATCTCCATGGCCACACAGTCACCTGGAACATCTTCAACATCTGCTTCACCTCCAGAGACAACAACTTCGGACAGCTCCTCACCAGTTACGCCATCACCACCCCCCATCTCTCCACTTCCTATAACATTGCATATTCCACCATCTCCTACGCCATCTTTGTCCTCCCTACAAACACCATCACCGAGAGGCAATCCACAGCATCCCTTCCAGTCGCCATGTCCTTTATCCCGTAAAAGAAAACGGAGCACTGAAGATGTCCTGCTAAAAAGACTGGAGAGGCTGGACGAAGAGAGACAAAGTGCCATGCAGCAGGACAATGAGGACTACAGGTTTACATTAGTTTTAGCTGACATGCTTGCAAAAGTGGACCCAAGGAAGAAGCTTGATGTAAAGTTCAAGCTGAATCAGGTCCTTTTTGATGCACTGAGGGACAACGATGCATAGGCCTAGACTTTGTTTGCCATTACACACATTACAAAGTACTTAAAAATTTGTAAACAGAAAGGTTTTTTTTTATCTATTGTGTATTATTTAAAATTCTAATTCATTTACAAAAGAGATTTGTATTTATAGTTTGCTGTGAAATAAAAACAAAAACTAAAGATTTTATTTTGTGTTTGCATTCATAAATGTCTTCATAAATAAAAGTGAGGCAGTACACTGACGGTAACAGACAGTGATTAACCTCATTCTTTTGTCTCTATACACATAGAAACATTTACATTGATGGCGACCAATAAAAGCCTCTCATTTTGTGAATAGAAACACATTTCTATTAAGCACCCAGTTTGCACTTGTCTAAAGTAACTGCTTACATTTACAGTAGCAGAAGTTTGCCCTGCTGATAAAATTAAAGTTTAAACACTCTTCAATAAGGCTTCAGCTGTTTTATTTAGTTTGCATGCAGTGAAAGTACAATAAACCTACTGCATGTAGTTTTGTATTACAAACTCAGTTACTGTAAATGCTATATTAACAAAAAATAAAAACTTATATTTTTATTAACATTGCCAAAGAGTAAAAAGGTAATGCATGTTTTTATGTTAGTTAATGCCACATGACTACATTAGTCAACATTTTAAGTGGATCTTAAAAGTTTATCAAAGTTGTCTTAAGACAGCAACAGGTATCATTCAAAAATAATTGTAGAATTTTGATGAAAGGTTTTGATCCACTTCAAATGTTGACAACTGTCCGGCAAACTACTTCTTCACTGCTGTTTCCCGTTGGTTTAGAGGTAAATTACTCCGAGTCGCCCCCTGTCGTTTCAAAGAATAACACAACGGCGCGCGCGTCAAGTATAAATGCCTCGTCCGTCTGGAGAGGTGCGCGCGCGGTCTGCGGTGACTCGCGCTCTTGTGGCTGCGTCGAGTATAAACAAGGCTTCACTCTCTCGCACACACTCTCTTGCTCACTCGCGATCGCACCGTACACACACACACACACACACAAATAAAAAGAACATTACTAGTTTGGAGAAGTTGAAGTTTTGGAGTGTTACAAAAAAGAAAGCAAATTTTCATGTTTTTTGGATCTGTTTTTTATTTGGATATGCATTTTGTTTTTCCATATCAATATTCAGAAGTGGTGATCGGTTGACAGCTCCGCCCCTCTCTTCACTCGAGTGTCCAAGACATACGGCCAGATGAAACGACCACAAAGTCGATCATCGACCTCCGGCCTAGGGCGTCCTGGTGCCATGTGCACTGATGGACATGCACCCTTATGCTTGAACATGGTGTTTGTTATGGACAAGCTGTAACTAGCACAGAAGTCCAATAACAGAACACCGCTCTGCCCAATCACGCCCCTGCAGGTGTCACTGTCGCTGCCCACGTGGGCGTTGAAGTCCCCCAGTAGAACAACGGAGTCCCCAGTCGGAGCACTTTCCAGCACCCCTCCCAGAGACCCCAAGAAGGCCAGGTACTCTACACTGCCGTTTGGCCCATAGGCGCACACAACAGTGAGAGACCAATCCCCGACCCGAAGGCGCAGGGAAGCGACCCTCTCGTTCACCGGGGTGAATTCCAACACATGGCGGCTGAGCTGGGGGGGCTATAAGCAAACCCACACCAGCCCGCCGCCTCTCACCATGGGCAACTCCAGAGTGGTAAAGAGTCCATCCTCTCTCCAGGAGTGTGGTTCCAGAGCCCAAGCTGTGCTTGGAGGTGATCCCGACCATCTCTAGTCAGTACCTCTCAACCTCACGCACAATCTCAGGCTCCTTCCCCGCCAGCGAGGTGACATTTCACGTCCCTAGAGCTAGTTTCCGTGTCCAGGGATCAGGTCGTCGAGGCCCCTGCCTTCGACTGCTGCCCGATCCTCTAAGCACCCCATGGGGGGAGGCCCGGCCACCAGGTGCTCTCATACAAGCCCCAACCCCGGGCCTGGCTCCAGGGTGGGGCCCCGGCTAAATTTTCGGATCCAACTCACCTGGGCTGAGCTGTGGGTCCTGTGCTGTGGGTCATGACCGAAAGGACAAGATCCCCGATACAGGTGGCCGAAATGAGCTTTCTCCCCAGGGTGGCTGGGCGATCCCTTAGAGATAGGGTGAGAAGCTCGGTCACTCGGTAGGAGCTCAGCTGAGGTGGCTCGGGCATCTGTTCCGGATGCCTCCTGGACGCCTTCCCGGGAAGGTGTTCCGGGCACGTCCCACCGGAAGGGACTATGTCTTCCAGCTGGCCTGGGAACGCCTCGGTGTCCCCCCGGAAGAGCTGGAGGAAGTGTCTAGAGTGAGGGAAGTCTGGGCATTTCTTCTTTCTTCTTCTGCCCCCGCGACCCGGCCCCGGATAAGCGGAAGATGTATGTTATGTATGTTCAGAAGTTATACAAGAGTAACAACGAAAAATGTTCAGGCACAGGCTGTAAATAAAAGAGATTTGCATTTTGTTACACAATGGTGTCTTGATTGTTTTCTGTGAATTCAGACCCAGTGTCCACATATGTGGACATCATTTTTTTCAAAAAGTGCTTCCTGTTCAAAGATAATATCTGGTTATTATATGTATTGGTCCCTCCTAACCCCAAAAAGCTAGAAGAAATCTAAAATGCACGTCAAACCAAAGCTCGGGTCTGAGGAGGTTAATCTATTTTTTTTATGTCTATGAAATGAAGACAGCTTAAAATTACCAGAAATTGTATTGTGCCATCTTAGGCTATGCCATTTTTGATTTTATGACTATTTATCTACCTCATGTTTTGATATTTTTGTCATCCCTGTTACAGACACAAGCGTTACTATATACTATAGTTTTAAGTATAGAACTATGCAGTGTTTTAGTCCCTCTTTTCACTGGGATTGTTTCAAATGTTTTATTTTTTATTGTTTTATATTTGTCATTCAGATGACCAAGAACATACAATTAACATTTTGGAGGGTGATCACATGTCAATTAAGAAAAAATATATATTTTTGCAAGAGAGATATTTAAAGGGTTTTGTCAAATATACTATATACTATAGATAAGATTACAATGGAAAAACTTTAATGACAGTAACAGGGATGACAGGACACACATTCTTCAGCATACACATATGTGTTTACATAATATTGTAAAGTTTTACCCTTTTAAATAGCATTTAAATGTTTTGCACTCACTTTGTATAGTTGTATTAGAGAAGCACATTACATTTCTAAGAGATCTAATGTTTTAATTGTATTATAATTAGACCCATGTGCCTGTCCACCTGTTTGTCTGTGTGAGTATGTCCCCTCACAGAACTTAAAATATACAGATCTGGTTCAATTATTAGGCAAGAAAGATGATCAGATCTGGGTCTTCCTATGATCATCTGAAGACCAAGATCTTGATGCTAAAATTTGGTTACACTTTCCTGAACATTGCAAGATTGGGGCGAGGGTCTGCAGTCACCGTTCTTGTTTGTTATTAAGATAAATTAAATGAAGATTATTTTTTCTTATTTTCCATCTGAATTCAGATTACTTTTCTCGGTTTTAAGATATTTGGACTGGAAACAAGACAAAAATACTATGTAAAAAAAGTATTTTTTTGCAGTGCATGTAGCCTACCCACAATACTAACTAAAAATGTCACCCACACTGAATGAAATAGGCATTAGCTCAATTATACACCCAGGATGACCTTTAAAAATGTTTGCATTTTACACAGATAAACTTTAAAAACAGTGTGGCTAAGGTGACACCTAATCTATGTCATCCCTGTTACCCACGTCAAAACCTGTTACTATAGAAAAGTAACAGGTTTGACGAATTCAAGCTAATTTGCAAATTGCTAGCTAATAGGTCAAGGCACAAAAGCACATGTTGTACACTATGAAAGGATATTACTTGTAGATATTGATTACATCAAGTTAATTAAATAATTGTTCAAATTTATACTTTAAAAATAGTAACAGTTTTGATGTCCCCACCTCAGTCAAACCTCATAAATCATCAAAAATAGAACATTATAGAAGAGAGAGAGAAGCTTCCTTGTGTTTTAACTGTTGGAATCATGATTGAGAGATGATGTAACTTCCTGGAATTGATATCACTGGAATCTACCATTATTTTACAAGGGTTTTTGATGAGGGTAACAGGGCTGACATGAAATCAGGGGACAAATAATTTATATTTTATACCGATAAAATAATTTATATTTTATAAAAAATAATGAATACTTATGCCAAAACATTGCTTAACAATGAGACTATACTTAGTACAATATGCAAATGTGATTTTTGTATCATTTTGCCTTCAATTTGCTAATTAAAAGTCCTGCTGAAAAAGAACAATCATAGCGAGGGACAGGCCAAAAACCATACCCTTATCAGCATAAATGCAATTTTAATTATTTAACATAATATTAAATTGAGTATTGAGGAAATAATACATAGTATTGTTATGTTTTATATTTTGTTATAGTGATTCTATGTCTGATTATATCTTTGGGACACAAAAGGAACTGATTTCATGGAATGACCCAATTATAAATTAGAAAAGCACCCTGTTTATTAAAACTGGATTCTCTCAAAAATGCTATTATATACTTAAGAAAACTTGAACTGTGGGGCACAAGGACTACTTTATCATACTTGTATATGGTGCTTTTTGAAGCTTGAAAATAGGGGTGTGCAATATGTATCAACTACAATACAATTGTAACAATGTGGAAGCTGACATTATCGAGTATATCACTCACTTTGCAAAAAAACTAATCTAAATCTACCAGCTCAACACTAACCTGTTCAGACACTATACACAGCAAACACTCCAGTGTTAAACACACTCTCCTGGGAGTTTATTTGGCTCCACACTCAAGAGTGTTAACCCTCATCCTGTCATATATGACCCCAATTGACTTTTCTGTAGTTACAGTTTTTCTCAATTGCTAAAACACAATTTCTGAAACCTTGCTCCATTTTCTGAAAACATTAAACACAAAACCTCATCTTCAAGCACTATTCACAAAACCTCTGACAAAATGAAACTTTCGCCTCAAAACAGTTTTACCTGTGTTCAAAATCAAACACTGCTCTCAAATCATAAACAAAGTGATCAAAATGATATACACTATCAAGCAGTCAGTAAACAATACACCAAAAAAAAACAGAAAACACATTGTTCTAAACATATAGTTCTCGAAAGATATCTATGGACTGCTATTCTGTTTAGACTTACCCGTGACACCTCACTGTACCATCAAAAAGTTCAGGGAGAAGTACATTTTTTATCTCAAAACAAATGCTTCTTCTTGTCTTTGGGCATCATTTGAAACAGGTTAAATCAGTTTTGAGTGGTTGTGTTCAATCAATGACGTGTGTTCTCTATTTATATTTGATTGTTGCCACTTGTGTTTACCAGTATGGATGACATGTGCATTACAGTGCAGAATGTGTTTTGAGAATGAGAAAGTGTTTAGAGTTTTGCTGAAAAGTCTAAGTGAGATCTGCAAATTGTGTTTTACCATGTGAAATGGTTTAATGTATTGACAACAGACTGTACAGTTAGCTAAATGAGTTCAGGCAACTGAGAACTTTGTTCAGCCAATGGGTTTTAGTGTTTTAGCAATTGAGAAAAACTGTAATAAACATGGTTCCCTTCATCTCAGTTGCATAAGATGTTGTCACTTTTTCTACATTATCTATCTATACACACACAAACACACACACACAAAAACTTAATTTGGTTGTTCTAAAGGTATGTAAAAAAAATAAAAAAATAAAAAATCACAAATCTGGTCTTTGGGGTCAATATGACCCCACATTGAAATGAATGGGGGAAAAAAAAGTCAATACATCTAGAATAAATCTAAAAATGTCCATACCACAATAAAGGCCTGGTACTAGAGCAAATGCAATGTGGAACGAACACACACACACACACACACACACACACACACACACACACACACACACACACACACACACACACACACACACACACACACACACACACACACACACACACACACACACACACACACACACACACACACACACACACAACAGATGTGACAGCCATAGAGAGCATTTTTATTGAAATTTGCAAATACAATCAATAATTCCAGCATGAATCTAAAAATGTTCACACATAAATGAAGGCCTGGTACTAGAACACAGAAGCAATGTGGAATGAACATGATAATCATTTTATACATTTGTATTATTGAAATAAGTAATATGTAATTGCAATCAAGTCTTTTCTTTTAGTGGCAACTTAAGTGGCATTTTTGCAAATTTATGTGGCATTATTACAGTAACAAGACACTTCAAAAGACCTAAAAAAATTCGAAACTTTGACAAAAATACTGATTTATAGATTCATCACAAAAGCTGCAATAAGAGCAGTAAGTCACATCCAGAAAAAAATGAATGGATCACTATTGGGCCTCTGCTGGAAGTATTATCTGCAAAAATTCTAACCAGCCGATGGCAGAATTATGCATCTAACACCTAGATCAATATCCAGAAACAACA
The DNA here is from genome assembly GCF_965113295.1 of Leuciscus leuciscus. Classification (NCBI taxonomy): domain Eukaryota; kingdom Metazoa; phylum Chordata; class Actinopteri; order Cypriniformes; family Leuciscidae; genus Leuciscus; species Leuciscus leuciscus. The sequence continues at coordinate 28,306,015 of NC_138742.1, forward strand.
CATTTAATTTGGATCATCATTAATGTTTTTTTTTATTATATATATTTTTTTTTATCATAACAATTTAATATTTCATATGCATGCTAATGGTGTAGTTGAAGAATTTTGTAGTAAATAGGTACAAAAGTACTTCAAATCTCAGACTTCTTTTTATTTTATTAAAAAATTAAATAGCAGAATCATTAAACACCAAAGGTTAACATTCTTGTTTAAAAGCAACCACAACAGGTCAAGTACACATCAAGCCAATAAAGTGCCCATGTACAGCTCATTTACCCCTTGTACATTTTATAGAAAGAATTAGTTTTAATAATTAAAAATAACCATGAGAGACAAAGCACAGTTCAGTCTATATGCAAACTATGCAGATTATGAGCAGGGCTGCAGGTGCAGTGTTAGCGCCCCCTGGCTGTGGAGCTGTAGCAAGCGGAGAAATTCCTCAGGCATGGAGTGAATACCAATTTTGGGTCCTATGTTGTCAAAATAGTGATGTGGAACAATCTGCTTTTCCAGATTGATGTCAAACGGCCAGAATCCATAAACGTGCACATGATCACACAGCTCTAGTGCAACATTAATTAGCATAAAACCTGTGGAGAGGCGTCTCCCATTCAGGCCACGCCCTTTCCAAAAATGGTCCAATTTCTTGAGGTAGCTGGAGCTAAAGAAGACCACCCGCATCTCAGGGTTGGGAGGCCAGAGCGCTTTGAGAGTGCTGACGGACAACTGAGTGTTTAACGGGCTTGCAAAAGCAGGCATGATCAGAGACGCATTACCGTAGACACTCACACGCCGCATTAATGGACCTGGTTGCTTTTGAGCGTTTCTGTAGCTGTAGAGACACACACAAACCACCAACATATTAAGGCAAATACAACACTTTTTTTTTAAAGAATTGTAAGTTATGAATAAAATCAACCAGATACATGTTAAATCACAACATTACAAGCTTTGATTTGAAGCAAAAAAAAACAAAACAAGTACAATATTGTGTACTTAAATGGCTTTAATGAGAAAAATAACTACAATGCGAAACATGAAACATTGCGAATGGCAACTGAATTAAAAACGATAGAGAAATATAAAATAATTGATTTAAAAAATGTAATTATATATGTAAAACCAATATATTTTATGTTTACTGCAAAATATGCATATTATGCATACAAATATGTCTATGAAATTCTGTGGAAATTCATTCGCAGTGCTTCATGGAAGTGGGCGGTCGTTCAGAGCTGTTTTGGTTGTGCTGACATTATGAAAGATTTATTTAGATGAGATTTTCAGAAGCGCTGCGCTATTACACTACGTGAAAAAACTCGAGGCCCAGAGAGAAGGAAATGAATAGTGGAATAAAGTCGTAATTTTTGTTTTGTTTTTGCGCACAAAAAGTATTCTCGTCGCTTTATAAACTTAAGATTGAGCCACTGTAGTCACTTGGACTATATTAACGATGTCTTTAATGCATTTTCTGGGCCAGCAAGTTATAATGTCTTAGAAGCCTATGGAGGAGTGATCCAGCACTCAGATTTAATAAAAAATATCTTAATTTGTGTTCCGAAGATGAACGAAGGTCTTACAGGGTTGGAACAATATGAGGGTGAGTAATTACTGACAGAATTTTCATTTTTGGGTGAACTAACCCTTTAATGAAGCTTTGCCAGACCATAACTCAGTTACTACTGAGAATGGTCTGGTTTTAACCAGGCTAGAATGTTTATGCTTTAATAACAAATAATTTATCACCATCATTACAGGTGTTTTATTTACCTTACTTGTGAGTATCACCAAGCCACAGCAGGCTACAGCATGCATTACCTTAGTGACCTGTGGTTGGCCTGGCCGTATGTCACTCAGAAAACAACAGGCCAATCAGAAGAGAGGCTCATGACTATTAAGTAGACAGGCCAAAATCGACCTGTTCTTGGCAGAGCTCCTGAGAAAGGAGCTGTAAAAATATATTGAGATGGTTTTTGGTACTTATACCGCAAATATATATTCTTAAGGACATCAAAACCTAAAATACATCTTCAGAAAGGTGTACAATATGGGACCTTTAAGCTAATTAAAATTACAGAAGTTGAGTGAGTGATTTTATTTTTCATTTTGTTCTTTGATCAACTAGCCCAGCCCTATAATGCAGCTGATGGCTTCAACAAAAGCATATAATAGGGGTTGGCACCCTATGTAGGGAGGGATAATCACTGGCACGTGGCAATAGCTGAAGAGGTGTATGTTTAATTAAATAAAGTTCCTCAATTATTCTATCCATTAAAACTTAACTTTGATCACCAAAATGACTTATACAAAAAAAAAAAAATCCTGTCAAAACATTTCTTCATACCTTAAAATAGCTTGAATTTAACTCTACACCCTTGCTTCATTTAGTATACGTGAATTCATGAATATGCAAATTAGCCCCACCTCCACTCACTCACACCAGCTTGGACTGCCTGATCCTCTGGGCCAATTTTACTGTAGTAAACACTGCACAATGGCAAGTGGAAATACTGGTTTAATTCAGCCATATATGTTTGAACAAGAAATTGATTCAAAAAAAGTGCAAGAGTGAATTATACAGACTCTTCTACAAATTGATGCATCAGAATGGTAATGCGTTTTATGTAGCGCTCTCTACAACGTCGGACACATAATGTTAATCAATATGATTAGCCACATATGATTAATAATGTGTTGCTAATGTTACACACAAACAATGTTCTTCTTCGCCATCTCCGTCTGGCTTATAAAAATCAGCATCCTTAGAAACGCTTTGAACAACTCTGTATTCCACCGCACTCATTCCTAGATCCATCTACTCAAGGCTTCTTGAAACGACAAACCGTTTTTTTGAATTGACAATGGCGGAGCAAGAGGCGGAGCAACTACAGCGGAGCAACCTACATCTGCAAACTTTGTGAGATGTTTTTAATCACTAGTGCAGATGATTTTGTGGGAAATTTGATCTGCTCCAAATGTAACCAGATTAAAGAATTACAAGAGAAACTAATCGACATGCACATGAAACTCCCGCATGACTGAGCTAAACGCCGTTTTAAATGAGGCTTCAAATATACAAGATACTTTTAATTCTACTGTATTAATTGGATCCGCTGGCATGGGTGTACAAAACTCGGCACTTCTCGCATCAACTCTTCCGGTTCAAGAGGGTACATCGGCAGAGGAACTCTGACCACCACTGATCTCCAACGCTACTGCCCCGGTTGTGAGAAGCTCAGCTGATTCCTGCTCAACACCATGCTCAAGGGAATATAAATGGAAATGGGTAGTTGGCGGAGGAAAACGAGGGATATGTGGAACGCGGCCAACTCAGGAACTAAAGCTGGCAAATTGTTTTGAGGTGTTGATTCATGACTCATCCCATGTTCATGACCAAACTCCTATTGCTCTACCTCCTACGTCTCCTCCACTTTCACTGCCATCGCCTGTCTCTACTGTGGTGATCGGTGATTCTATCATCCGGGGACTTTCACTCCCTTCCCACGGAAGTAAAGCAGCAGTCCACTGTTTTCCCGGGGCTAAGGTACTGGACATAAACACAACACTTTCTGATGTGCATGGAAAACATGCAAAATGCGAACACTGTGAAAGTGCACATTGGTAGCAATGACACTTCATGTCGTGAATCTGAGACTTTAAAGGAACACTGCTACTAAACGCTGCTAATCTCTCTCACTATTACTGGGAAAAATATAGCTATCTCAGGTCCACTGCCTGCCTATAAAAGGGGTATTGAAAAATGTAGTTGTCTGCTTTCCTTGAACTCATGGTTATAAACTACATGTGAAAATTTCCAGGTCATTTTTATAGACAATTTTTATTTGTTTTGGGGCCGTCCAGCGCTTTTAAGGTGGGATGGCCTGCATCCAAATCGCAGGGGCTCCCACATGCTTGCACATCATATCGAACAACATATTTTAACATGACTACCTATCAAATGAACTTCTGAAGATTTTATAAAACCTATTATATCAGTTTGTCACATTAGTGCTAAGAAAAACACAGTGGGAATAAATATGAACAATTTACTGAAAATTCCCACTTCCAGCACATTATCACCTATATGGAAACAAAACAAACAGAAATTAAAATGGCTCTTTTTAATGTAAGGGCATTAACAAACAAATCATTCTGTATCAATTATCTCATTAGTGATTATAACTTGGACTGTCTTTTTCTTACTGAGACATGGCTTGGCACAGATGCACCGGCCACACTGATTGAGACCTGTCCACCCGACTTTACTTATTCATTTTCAACTAAAAAGGGAAAAAGAGGTGGAGGGACTGCAGCAATCTACAGAGAAACCCTAAAGGGAAGGGACATAGACCTTGGTACATTTAGTACCTTTGAATATAATGCTAATCTTTTAAACTTCCAACCACGTCTTCTTGCAGTGACACTATACAGATCTCCAAAATTACCTCCATAAAGGATTTCTCTGACATGCTATCGGTTATTCATATGAATTATGACAACTGTGTTTTAATTGGGGATTTTAATATACATGTTGACAATTTGTCAGATATCAGAGCAAATTAATTCTTGGAACTGCTAGAATGTTGTTAAACAGCATGTAAACATACCGACCCACAAACATGGTCACACATTGGATTTAGTCATAGCATATGGATTAAACATCAATTTAACTTCTGGCATTATCTGATCACTTTTGTGTTTTCTTTAATAGCATTGATCCTTCTGTGCCTTACACAACTGAACATATTGTTAAAAAACGTTTTATTACCTCTGAAGTAGCAGAAAATTTCACAATGCATTATAAGACATCGTCCTGTGATGTCTTAGTTGATGAGTTTAATAATAAATTGAGAACAGCTCTTGATGCAGTTGCTCCACTTAAAAAAAAAAAAAAAAGAAGAACATTATTCCTTGGAAGACAAATCTAACCATGAAACTTAAAAGAAACTGTAAAAGTGCTGAACGAAGATGGCGAAAAACTAAATTAGAAATACACCATAATATACTCACTGAAAATCTTAAAACTATAACAAAGTAGTTCAAAAAACACAGCAAGCTTATTTTTCAAACCTTATAAATTAAAATATTAATAACCCACAATTCTTATTTAGTACCATAGATTCATTAATAAATCACAAAATGTATTGCAGTTCTGCGTTACCAAGTTCCAAATGCGAAGAGTTTGCTGGCTACTTCAGAGATAAAGTTATAAATATTAGATAAGGAATCTACTCAGTTAACAAAAACAAGATTACTATGCTCCCTCCTTTGCCTAGCACACATAATACTCTCCAAATGGAAAGGTTTACTTTGGTTGATGTTGAGACCCTAAGAAAGGTAGTAACAGAACTAAAACCATCCATTTGTTCACTTGATCCAATTCCTACCTCTCTTTTTAAATTGATCTTTAATTCAATTTCTAATGATTTCCTTGAGATAGTAAATCACTCCCTACAGCTTGTCGTTTTTCCGTGTGATCTTAAATTCACCCTAGTAAAACCTGTACATAAACAAGGGAATTCAGATATTTTAACTCCTAGTAATTATAGACCCATTTCAAATCTCGCATTTTTAAGTAAAATATTAGAGAAAATTGTTTTTAATCAGTTGAATACATTTTTAAATACACATTCAATATTAGAGATGTTTCAGTCGGGTTTTAGAAAACATCACAGCACAGAGACCGCCCTTATTAAAGTAGTAAATGACATAAGAATAAACTTTGATGATACACAGTTATATGTAGCCGTATCTCCTGATGACACTGGGCAAATTGATTCACTTGAAAATTGCATCCAAGACATAAATGACTGGATGTCGCAAAACTCTGACTCTGACTCTGACTCTTTAAAGCGCATGTACGTAATATTACTAATATAGCATTTTAACATCTAAAGAACATTGCTAAAATAAGACCATTTATCTCTCTGAGCAATACAGAAAAATTAATGCATATATTTATAACTAGCATGCTTGACTATTCTAACGCTCTCCTTTCTAGCCTACCAAAGACTACAATTAATCAACTACAATTAAAGGCACAATATGTAACTTTTTTGCTTTAAAAATAGCAAAAATCACTATATCTATGTTATATTTTTTGTTTTAGTTGTGTACTTACATTATCCCGACTGTTTCCAACAACTTTCAAACCAGGAGAAATTTGTAATTTAATTCGAAGACATTGACCGTTTCTTTATTTCCGTTTTGTCGCCGTCAATTGCGTCATATCCGCATTGTCCCTGGTTTCCGCTCGTACTGCCATAGCAACCAGGGCCCTCTGATAGTAACCAAAGCGACTGACGTGGACAACTGTGTAGTTCGCAATGTCTATCTGCACGCTGTTGTTGTTTCGTTCAAACATTATGGACCATGGCAAGCAGACTTTGGATAAAAAAGGAGAACTAAAACGAGAATCAATATCAGCGCAGTGTTTTCGAGATGCCTAGAGCTCCCATAGACAGTATATAAACGAGAGCTCCACGTCCGAGACTTCGACCGCTTCTAATGTACTTTATTAAACAGGTGAGCACATTAACATAAAACTAATCAATGTTATGTAGTTCAATAATGATAAAATGTTAGAATATGATCTGTATGTTATTCTAATGTTGATCTAGCTAGCTTACTGCTAGTCTCATACAGACAAACTAACACATACATTTCAACACATTCAAATGCAGTTTAGTGTGATAGTGTAATGTTAGAGCAAGTGAAACAGCGCTGCGTTACCTCACAAGTTTAATTTGTCTAATAAACTGACCTGTGAGTAGTAATTCTGCACTCGCGTGTAACTTAGTTCGGTAGAATGAAATGTCCATATTCCTTTTATATCCGCGGGACTCGCGTCGCGTGTGGAGCTGATAGCTGTCTCTTAGCAATCCCGACCTGCTTCATATCACAGTCATGATAAAAACATCGATGTATTTACTCATCCAAACATTATTAGATCGGTCGGCTTGACGTTGACGACAAGATCCATAATTCTTAGCAAGTGTTGCGTCATCAAACTACGCCTTTGTTATTGTAAGAGGTTAGCGACCCTCTTACGAGTGGTGAAAAATTCCATACTGTACGTTTAATACAAAACTCTGCTGCTCAAGTATTGACAAAGACCAAGAAGAGAGAACACATTACACCTATACTAAAATCATTACATTGGTTACCTGTTAGTTTTTGTGTTGATTTAAAAAAAACTTTTATTAGTTTATTAGGCACTGCATGGACTCGCTCCAGACTATCTTTTAAAAATGCTTACAGTATATGAACCTGTTAGGACTCTCAGATCATCAGATTATTTTCTTTTAATAGTGTACCACACAGTAGAACTAAAATATTTGGTGATGCTGCTTTTAGCCTCTACGCTCCTCGCCTCTGGATTAACCTTCCAGAATAAGTAAGATGTGCTGAAAATAGAAATAGTTTTAAGTCTAAATTTAAAAACATATCTCTTTAGTCTGGCCTTCCTATAATATTTTACAATGTTTTTAATTGAATGATTTAATGTTTTTCTGAATTTTAATAAATCCTCATAAATGTTATTTTTTATTCTTGTATTTTTTTTAAATTTTTTTTCTCTCTCTCTTTTTAATGTATGTGCCTGTAAAGCACTTTGAACTGCATTGATTTGTTTGGAAAAGAGGCTATATAAATAAAATTTGCTTGCTTGCTTGTTAGAACGTCAGTGCAGAAAGTATGAGTGAGTGGAGGTGGGGATCATTTGCATATTCATGAATCCGCGCATACTAAATAAAACGTTTAAATATGCCATTTTGGTGATCAAAGAGGAAGTTTAAGGGATAAAATGATTGACTACAGGGGGACTTTAAGGGATATTAAAACACCACATTGACATATAAACAACATTAAAAACTTGATTTCACCTGAATGTGAGATTTTATCCTGCGCTAGCATACAGATCCGACAAAACCATTCGCTTCAGTAATGACACGTTCGCGTGCGATAAGGTTGCTGACCCTAGGCATTTACCATTGATAACAGCCTCATAGCTCACAGTAGACCTGTCTGTAAAGTTCTGAGTTATCGTTGAAAATCATGACAGAATTTTAATTTCTGAGTGAATTATATCTTTAACATTTTACCTTAGTAAGCAGCTCACTAAGTTTTAGATTCACTATCAAGAACATAATATAAAGAGCGATCAAGTCCTTACAAAATAATAGAGCCCCAGGACCTGATGGGTATCCAATTGAATACTTCAAAACTTTCTCAGAAAAAATATTAACACCGCTAACAAACATGATTAGAGAAGCATTCCAAAAAGAAACACTCCCAAAAACATTGGAGTTGGCAACTATTACGCTACTTCCAAAACCTGGAAAGGATCCACAAAAGTGCAGCAATTATAGGCCCCTCAGCCTCTTTAACTCTGATTATACAATTTTATTGAAAATCATTGCACAACACTTAGAGAAAGTAGTTCCAAAAATTATCAATACAGACCAAACGGGTTTTATCAAGAACAGACAAGGTGCAGATAATGTTAGGCGACTATTTCATATTATAGAGCACACAAAAAAACATGACCACCCTGCCGTGATCGTCTCTATGGACGCCGAGAAGGCGTTCGACAGGATAGTACCAAGCTTTCTTCTTGAGACCATGAGGGCCATGAATTTTGGTGAAAATTTTCTGTGTTTTATTAGGACCCTATTCGATGCCCCCAGATCGCAGATCCTAACAAATGGGGTTCTGTCGGGCGACTTCTCCTTATCACGTGGCTGTCGTCAGGGCTGCCCTTCCTCTCCCGCGCTCTTCTCAATTGCAATACATTTACATTTACATTTACATTTATTCATTTAGCTGACGCTTTTATACAAAGCGACTTACAATTGCTATATATGTCAGAGGTCGCACGCCTCTGGAGCAACTAGGGGTTAAGTGTCTTGCTCAGGGACACATTGGTGTCTCACAGTGGATTCGAACCCGGGTCTCTCACACCAAAGGCATGTGTCTTATCCATTGCGCCACACCCACACCCGGCCAATAGCAGGCCAATAGAACCACTGGCTATTGCCCTGCGATCAGACATAACCATCACTGGCATAAAAATTGTAACGGAAGAGCATAAACTCGCACTCTATGCAGACGACTTATTAGTATTTATATCTCAACCTATCACATCATTTCCCTCGTTATTGACTAATCTTAAAAAATGCAGTGCTGTATCGGGATATAAAATTAATTACTCTAAAAGTGAAGCTTTTCCAATCAACATGACAAACCATTACATAAGTCTGCTTCCAGTTCAATTTAAATGGTGTACGGAGGGCTTCAAATATCTGGGAATCACTATCTGTAGCACTTGTGACAAAATATATGAAGAAAATTACACCTCTTTGCTCACTAAATCTAAAAAAGAGTTGCTGAGATGGATGGACCTCCCCTTATCACTGATTGGCAGGATTAATACAATAAAAATAAATCTATTACCCAAATTTATTTATTTATTCCAGTGTATACCACTGAAGGTTCCCATATCCTTTTTCAAGGAATTAGATAAATCACTTACTTCCTTCCTGTGGCACAACAAAACACCGAGAGTCAAACTCCTTACATTACAGGCACCTTATTCCAAAGGTGGTTTGAATCTCCCAAATTTTAAATTGTATTATTTGGCTGCACAACTTCGCGCTCTGTGGATGTGGTTTCACTGCAGAGCAGATGAAGTAAAATGGATGTCAATCGAACGACATGAATAACAGGATAATCTATTAACAATCGTACCATTTTTGGAATCTGAAAAGAAACTAAAAACAATCACTCAAAACCCAATAATTTCTGCTACATTTAACGCCTGGCAGCAATTACACGTATCAGTTGGACAAAACATAACCTTCAAAACATAACCATTCACCTCTCACGAACAATCCCAACATCCCAGCAGCCTTAGCGGATGGAATTTTACAAAACTGGGTGAGAAAAGGAGTAAAAATTGTTAGTGACCTTTATACTAATAATGTCTTTTTAAGTTTCAGTCAAATATCAGAAATGTATGATATAGATAAAAGTAACTTTTTCAAATATTTACAAATTAGAAGCTGGATCAAGAGTCAAACTAAAGATAGTTTTCCACACAGACCCGAGGAATCTTTACTTGAAAAATGCATTTTTAACCCCAAACGCAATAGAATTAAAGGTTTAATATCTACAGTGTATAAAACCACAATTGACAACTTACCGGCTTATGCCAGATATACAAACAAAACAAGGTGGGAGTCTGATCTTGGGTGTACTTACACAGAGGAGAATTGGAACAGATTATTGGAATTGGCACAAACAAAATTGGTGTCTTCTAAACACAGACAAATTCAATTCAATATTTACCATAGAACATATTTTACGCCATATAGGTTAAGTAAATGAGGAAATTTCGGACATTTGACTGAAACTTAAAAAGTATAAAGGTCACTAACAATTTTTACTCCTTTTCTCACCCAGTTTTGTAAAATTCCATCTGATCAATGTCAAAGATGCACCATCTCTGTCGGAACTCTTGTGCACATGCTATGGAGTTGTACCCGTTTGAAGCCATACTGGACTCACATCATCGCAGTAACCTCTCGGGTTTGTGGACAGGCTCTGGACGCTGACCCTAGGATTTGGTTACTGGGGGATGTAACCTTACTGAAGGTGAACTCAAATATGAAGCATTTTGTGTTACTAGCAGCAATGGCTGCCAAGAAGTGTATCCTGAAGGATTGGAAGAGAGTCATCCCCCCCAGCCAAAAACACTGGGCTAATGAACTCCTGTCGTACTGCACACCAGAAAAAATTCTACACTCTATCCGAGGAAAACTAGATGACTTTGAACTGATTTAGACTCCTTTTTTGAACATCCTGACCCAACTTGACATGGGTCAAGTATGTCAACTTGTATGTCAACTTGACAACTTGACATACATCTGCCACAGACTAGATGTAAATCTATGCTTATTACTGTTTATTTCTATTTTTATGATTATTTAATATCTTGCCTTGTGGAGAGAGGGTTTTTGTTGTTTTATTTCGTTGTTTTCTTTTTGTTTTTGTGTTTTGTGAAAAAATGTAAACTATAAAAAAATAAAATAAAAAATAAAATAAAAAAAAGATCATAATATAAAAAAATATATAAACTATAAAATGTAAAAATTTTGTAAATTCTTTTGTAAATGGTTTCTCACCCTCTCCGGATCTGACTGGGATTGACTGTGATTAAATCAGTCTTTAGCCCAACATCACTGTCATTAACGGGTGCCATATTAAACCTGCAACAAACGGAACAGTTCATTGGTTAGGATTGATCAAATACCAGAGAGTACTGCACAAAACAACAAAGCCTTTCAACAAAACACTAATGCCTGAAAGAGACGAGTACTTCATCATTGCTACACCCTGCTTTACCAAACATTCCACTAAAATGTGGGGGTTGTTGAATTGACCTTTGCTGTCATTCAGAAACCAAGCTGGGCTAACATACTCAAAAATTTAGTCAAGTTAGTTACTACTTTTATACACTTTCTGTGTAGAGTGCAACAGTTGGGTTGTACCTGATGACATAGTCAGCGCTGTCAATCTCTCTTCCACAATTGCTGTTCTTCAGAATCCCTCCACTGCCCACCACAGCACATCGACCCAGACGACGCTCACTCCAGGGAAAGGCCTTCAGACCAAATCAATGAGTCAATTAAACACATTGGGCCCAATTTGAATGATCTAAGCGCATGGTCTAAAGCGCACGGCGCAAGTGCACTTATGGCGTTTCCGAATCCACTTTTGCTAGTTTAATGACAGGAAAAATGGTCGGCGGCCTAAAAGGGTTGTCCCTATTCTCTTAATGAGTAATGGGTGTGCTTTGGGCGTAACGTGCAATAAACCAATCAGAGTCTCATCTCCCATTCCCTTTAAAAGCCAGTTGCGCGGATTTGTAAGCGGAAAGACTGAACGCTTCTTCAGAGAGGAAACGGATCTGCTCGTGCATGAGGTTAAAGCCCCCAAGCAGAAGATCTACGGGACAAGCCGGATTCCATCATATCTTTATGTACACAATATACATTTTTTACATTGTTATCCTTTTATTTTTTATATGTGGCTAGTTTGTGTGCTGCTGCGCGTCCCTGTGTATGTAATAAGCAGAGTGTGTAATAAGCAGAGTGTGTAATAAGCAGAGTGTGTAATAAGCAGAGTGTACTCGTGTTGTGGACCCGCCTATAGGCGCACATTTACGGTGGCCGAGAGAGCTCAACGCGCTGCAACTGAAGAAAACACATGCAAATAGAAAAACACCTGCAAATTAAGAAAACATCTTCATCAGTTTCACAACACATGTGTGCTCCAAATACTCACAACACAACCAAATACAGAAACGCTCTGCAAAAGTTCACAACACAACCAAATACAGAAACGCGCTGCAAATAGGACAGAACACAACGGAAATGTTTCCGGGGAACCCAATAAGTGACGGACCCGACTGGGACGTTTTTTATTACTCGTGAGCATTACCTATGCCCTAACGTTACTCCCTTAAAAGGGCAGACGGCAGAGCCCTTGAAGTGGGCACTTTGGAGGGAGCGGGGCACTTGTGTGCCATTATGTAGCCGTTTGGAACGGACTTGATGAAGAGAGCAACGAAAGCCAATGTAATTTCCTCATTATTTTCACCTGGGATGTTCTCATGACAACGCAGCGCCGTCTCATATTTGGACCTCTTATATAGCCTACTGTCTATGATTTGGACCCTTCATTCTAACATTTCTTATGAAACTTATTTTAACATAACATGAATGTGTACAATGTAACTGATGAATATATTAATATCTTTCCCTCATGTTCTTTTTCTCTATCTTTTTTTCTTTAATTTATTTTAGTCTTCAGCTTGTTCTTTTCTGATTAGTATTCTAATGACATTGAACATATTATAAATACATTTTGTATATTGTAGGCTATACAAAGTTGTATGTCATAAACGTGTAATCTCGGTATGTTTTGCAACAAAAATAAAATAATAAATTAAATAAAATTAAAGTAGACAGCTGTAAGCACGTCCCAGTCGGGTCCGTCACTTATTGGCTTCCCCGGAAACATTTCCGTTGTGTTCTGTCCTCTTTGCAGCGCGTTTCTGTATTTGGTTGTGTTGTGAACTTTTGCAGCGCGTTTCTGTATTTGGTTGTGTTGTGAGTATTTGGAGCACACATGTGTTGTGAAACTGATGAAGATGTTTTCTTAATTTGCAGGTGTTTTTCTATTTGCATGTGTTTTCTTCAGTTGCAGCGCGTTGAGCTCTCTCGGCCACCATACTCATTACTAACGCGCTCTTTAAATAACAAAAAAATATTGCGCCATTGACTTTAGACCAGGGGCCGGTTGCATAAACCTCTAAGACTAGTCTTACAAGTTAGACATCAATTTATTTTCTTTAAAACGGTTCATAGCTTTTTTAAATCAGTTACATAAAAACGTAGATAATTTGATACCGAAAACTAAGACTGACTGCCCCTGACTAACTGCTAGTAAGTCATACTAGAACTTAAGACACTGTCTTAACATTATGGCTATGTTTATGCAACCGGCCGCAGGTTTCAGTTGCTCAATGGCACAGTCTATTTCAGTTTCCTCAAAATAGCAAAGCGCCATCAATGCGCCTGAACATCACTGTGGCCTGTATAAATATAAATATACTACTAAGTTTAAAAGAGTTCATATTTTAGGAAGCAGGTGATTATTTTGGCTGTATATGACACATACCTCAGGTAGCATGTTGTGAAGTGCTGCATTCATTGTGTAGCTGGGATATACGTCAGACTCATAGGGAATTATTTGATGCACAGCTGTGTTTTGCTTCGTCAGGTATAAATAGCCTGAGGCATTACAACAAAAACGCAACAATACTCTTTATGTAGAGAGGAAGAGAGAACAAGAGAGAAATGTTTAATTAAATACATATAATGCTTAAAATGTATAATTTAAAATAGCAAATGTTGCCCTACAATTGTCAGATTATGTTTAGTGTTGTTTTCATGGACTTTCAGGTTTTTGTCATTCGTCACATGTCTTTGTTCAGATTCCCGCCACTCATCTGTCTCCTTGGTTACAATCATTATTAGTTCATGTCAGCTGTGTTCTATTAATTATCCTCGTTTGTGTTTGCTTTATAAGTTCATCCCTCACATTCATTCTCTGTTCGGTCTACGTTTCAAGTTGCGTGTGCGTGTGCGTTACCCTGCTGCCTGTTTAGACCTGTTGGGATTATTCTATTAAACCGTGTGTTGGAAATGTATTCATCCTTGTCTTCATATGCCTGTCTACATGCACGTGTTACAACAATGTACTGGCATTCACATTGTCTATCACTTTTTTCCATAAACTACAAACTAGTGAGCTTCCTGCAGCATTTTAAAAGAATAGTTTATCCTAATAATATTTTTTTTGGTCATCACCCTCTTTCTTGAATGAACACAAAAGGAGATATTTATAGTTATTTTTAATGTCTGTGCTTTTTGGGTGCCACTTTATATGAAGTGGTTGAACTACTTAGATTGAAATAAATAATTTGATACAAAGCACTTACGTGTACATGTTTTTACATTGTACAAATATAAATAAATAAAAATCCCTGCGTGTAAATACAGCTGTAATGCATTTCTGTTATTACAAAATGTTGACACTTCCCTTACAACTTAAGCCACCCTTAAACCTATGGAAGCTTATGGGTAGCAATATTCAATTTGAAATGTAATATGCAAAATGACAATGCAATATGTAAAATGGCAATGCATTTCTGTATTTCAATTTTAATTTTCCCATACATTTGTGCAACGTTTGGTGCAAAATGAAAATGAAAATTCAATTATAAATTTACATTTGCCATTTCATACACTAGTTTTAATATGTCATTTGAATCCATATTTTAACGCTTTATAAGTTGCATAATTAAAATTAAAATGTATTACAGAAATGATTAGATATGTTTAACATGTTCAAGCAAAAACTGTGGCAAAATTGTAATTTAAATGTAATTTTTTCTTAATTGCATTTACACTCACAGTTAAGACACTTGCGATTGCATTTCCATTAAGTGTCACGCAATGAATGTAGCAAATTCAATGTGCAATTTGAAAATGCATTCTGAGCAGATCACGTGCCCGTCCCGCCCAAGCCAAGTCTTGTGCTGTTTGGTGTTCCCGATCCTGTGTTCCTGTTCCCGTTCTGTGCTCGTGTGATGTTTGTGCCTGGATTCCTGTTCGTTGTTCTGTTCCTCGTTCACCCCGGATATCTTCATCACCATCACAACACTTCAGCACCTATCAAGAATCACCCGTGTTTGGCCATCGAAGTCCCTGCGTCACCAGCCTGTGTTGTTCCCCTGTTTGATTCATCAATTCTTACATTAAAGAGTTTATTGCACCAGCTATTGCTTCCTCGTTCTTACAGCATGACAGAACGATCTGACCAACCCATGGAAGCAGCAGGTGGAGTTCAGATGTCCATGGAGGAGTTCCTGAACAACAGCCTAAAACGCATGGACGCCCAGGAGGAGGGGCTCAACAACACTGGTCGCGCCGTCCAGGCTCTGGTGACGCAGGTGTCCGAGCTCACCCAGCAAATTCAACAACTGCGAGCTCCCACTGCGCCGCCCACACCGTTCGTTCCCCCCCCTCCATCGGATCCTCCCTCCCAGTCGGAACCTCGCCTGCCTGTCCCGGAGAGGTATGCTGGAGAACCCAGTTTTTGCCGAGCGTTTCTGACAGGATGTTCCATGCACTTTGCGTTGCAACCTAGAACCTTCAACACTGAGCGATCCAAGGACGCATTTGTCTTGTCTCTGCTGACTGGGAGGGCGGCACTTTGGGGAACGGCGGTGTGGGAGAACCAGGACCCATGCTGCGAGTCGTTCCAGGCACTCTCCGCCGCCATGAAGCGGGTCTTTGACCGTGCGGTCGCTGGAAGGGAGGCGGCGAGGATGCTCGCTGAACTTCGTCAAGGAGAAAGATCAGTCTCGGATTATTCGATCGAGTTCCGGACTCTCGCGGCAGAGTGCCGATGGAACGACGAGGCGCAGTGGGACATGTTCCTGCATGGGCTGGCTGACCGCGTTCAGAAGGAGATCTACGCCCTGGACCTGCCTACCACCCTGAACGAACTTATTGAGTTGGCACTACGAGTTGATGCACGGCTGTCAAGAGTTGAGCGACGCGTCCATCTCAGCCGACCTCTCGGAGGAGCGGAGAGTCAGCGGTCCAGCGGCACGGACGCGGTCAGCCCTACCTACGATCCCGAGCCCATGCAGGTAGGGCGAGCTCGGCTTTCCCGGGAGGAGAAGGAGAGGCGGAGGTCCCAGGGCCTTTGCCTTTACTGCGGTGGAACTGGACATTTTCTGAACACGTGCCCGGTAAAAGGCCACGCCCGATAGTAACAGTGAGGCTACTATCGGGTGGGATCTCCGCCGAGAAGACCTCACCGACATCTACCCTCCTCCCGGTAAGACTAAGATGGTCAACACACCAGCACGACTGTCAAGCACTATTGGACTCTGGGGCGGAAGGTAATTTTATGGACTACACCTTTGCACACAACCTTCGGATTCCCCTTCAGTCACTCACACATGACATTTCAGTTCACGCACTTAACGGTCAGAAGCTCCCCATGATTTCACTGTCTACTGGACCCATTACCCTCATCACATCTGGTAACCACTCAGAGACTCTGTCATTCTACATCATGGATTCACCTCTTGCACCCATTGTACTCGGTCATCCTTGGCTAACACGACACAATCCTAGAGTGGACTGGCTCCGGAAGTCCATTACGGAGTGGAGCACTAAGTGTCATGAGTCCTGTCTTGTGTCTGCCTGTTCGTCTGTTCCTATGTCTGTGTTACAGGAGAAAGCAGTGGATTTGTCTAACGTGCCCGCGGAGTACCACGACCTGAAGGAGGTGTTCAGTAAGTCTCGAGCTGCTTCTCTGCCTCCGCATCGTCCCTACGACTGTGCCATAGATTTATTGCCAGGTAAATCTCCGCCTAAGGGCAAGTTATATTCGCTTTCTGTTCCAGAGAGGGAGGCCATGGAGAAATACATTTCTGATTCTCTAGCAACGAAGTTCATTCGCCCTTCCTCTTCTCCAGCGGGGGCGGGGTTCTTTTTTGTGGGGAAGAAGGACGGATCTCTGCGACCTTGTATTGATTACCGGGGGTTGAACAACATCACGGTAAAGAATACTTATCCTTTGCCGTTGATGTCTTCAGCTTTCGAGAGGTTGCAGGGAGCGTCGCTCTTCACAAAGATGGACTTGCGTAATGCTTATCATTTGGTCCGCATCAGGGAGGGGGATGAATGGAAGACTGCTTTTAACACCCCCAGGGGTCACTTTGAATACTTGGTCATGCCCTTCGGGTTGTCCAACTCCCCAGCAGTCTTCCAGGCCCTCGTCAATGACGTGCTGCGAGATATGGTCGATCAGTTCATTTATGTCTACCTGGATGACATATTGATTTTTTCTTCATCTCTCCAGGAACACGTGCAGCACGTCCGACGAGTGCTTCAGAGGTTACTAGAGAATGGGCTTTTTGTCAAGGCGGAGAAATGCGAGTGCCACGCACAGTCGGTTTCATTTCTGGGGTACATCATTTCGTCTGAGGGGGTACGTATGGACCCTGAGAAGGTTAAGGCTGTGGTGGAGTGGCCAATCCCAGATTCCCGCAAGGCCCTGCAGAGGTTTCTGGGATTCGCCAACTTCTACCGACGTTTTATTCGTAACTTCAGCCAACTAGCCGCACCTCTGACTGCTTTGACCTCCCCCAGAACTACGTTCAGGTGGTCAGACGCGGCTGAGGCCGCGTTTACCAAACTGAAAGACCGCTTTGTTTCGGCCCCTATTCTGATAGCCCCTGATTCCTCACGTCAGTTCGTGGTGGAGGTCAACGCGTCAGAGGTGGGGGTAGGCGCAGTGTTATCCCAACGTTCCTCCACAGACGAGAAGATGCATCCCTGCGCGTTTTTATCCCATCGCTTGTCCCCAGCCGAACGAAACTATGACATTGGTAACAGAGAGTTGTTGGCAGTCAAGTTAGCGTTGGAGGAATGGCGTCACTGGTTAGAAGGGTCGGGGGTACCTTTTATCGTCTGGACCGATCACAAGAATTTGGAATATATCAGGTCCGCTAAAAGATTGAACTCCAGGCAGGCTCGGTGGGCACTTTTTTTCGTCGTTTTGATTTTACTCTCTCGTACCGCCCGGGTTCCAAAAACATCAAACCCGATTCTTTATCGCGCATTTTTGATCGTTCCGAACGCCCGGTTACTCCCGAGTGCATTTTACCCGAGACCCTATTTGTCTCCACACTCACATGGGAGGTCGAATCGAAGGTCAAGAAGGCCTTAGAAGGGGTAACGCCTCCGGTCGGTTGCCCTCCGAACCGTTTATTTGTGCCGGAGGGATTACGGTCAGACGTTATTCAGTGGGGGCATTGTTCCAACGTAGCTTGTCATCCAGGAGTGACCCGTACTAGTTTTCTGGTTAAGCAACGATTCTGGTGGCCTCTTATGGCCCGGGACATTCACAGTTTTGTTTTGGCTTGCTCGGTTTGTGCCATTGGTAAGTCTTCCAATCGACCCCCAGATGGGTTACTCCAACCGCTGCCTGTCCCTTCGAGACCCTGGTCCCATATCGCACTAGATTTTATTACCGCCCTCCCAGGGCAACACGGTAGTTTTAACCGTGGTGGACCGGTTCTCGAAGGCGACTCACTTTATTCCCTTGCCCAAATTACCCTCAGCCAAGGAGACAGCGGTGACCGTCGTAGATCACGTCTTTCGTTTACATGGCCTCCCGATTGACGTGGTTTCCAACAGAGGACTCCAATTTGTGTCCAAATTTTGGCAAGAGTTTTGTAGATTACTGGGTGCGACTGTCAGTCTGTCCTCAGGGTTTCATCCCCAGAGTAATGGTCAAACCGAGAGAGCCAACCAGGATCTGGAGAGAGTGTTGCGGTGTTTGTTATCCAAGAATCCTTCTTCCTGGAGTCAGCAACTGTCTATGGTGGAGTACGCCCACAATTCATTACCAGTGTCATCCACGGGCCTATCTCCGTTTGAGTGTAGTTTAGGTTTCCAGCCACCAATTTTTCCCAGTCTGGAGTCCGAAGTCGCGGTCCCCTCCGCTCACGCCTTTGTCCAGAGGTGTCACCGCACCTGGACTAGAGCCCGTGAGACTCTACTCCAGGTGGGGGCGCGCACCAAGGCTAAAGCCGATCGCCACCGGTCGAAGCCTCCCGTATACGTGGCTGGTCAAAAAGTGTGGCTTTCTACTAAGAATATTCCTCTCCGTTCCGTCTCTAATAAGCTCGCACCCAAATTCATTGGCCCGTTCACTGTCACCAAGATCATTAGTCCGGTGGCAGTCCGCCTCAACCTTCCTCCAGCGTACAGGAGAATTCATCCCGTTTTTCATGTGTCCAAGATTAAGCCTGTGTTTCGATCAGCAATTAACCCGCCAGTTCCGGTTCCTCCCCCGCCGCGTCTCGTAGATGGGGAACCTACTTATTCGGTAAATCGTATTCTGGACTCTAGGCGGAGGGGACGCGGAGTCCAGTACTTGGTGGACTGGGAAGGTTACGGTCCGGAGGAGAGGAGTTGGGTTCCTACGAGAGACATTCTGGATCACTCCCTTATCGATGATTACAATCGACAGGTAAGGGAGTCTGGGAACGCCAGGAGGCGTTCCTAGGAGGGGGGGTACTGTCACGGTTCGCGAATGCATTGCTTTCTTTTCGTCTCGTGCATTTGTTATTGGTGTGTGTGTGTGTGTGTGTGTGTCGCGTGCATCTGTGGGTGTGGCCGGAGCAATCACGCTCATTCATCCTGTCTGCAATCATCATCATCGACGCCAGCTGCGACTCATCATCACTTCCTTAAATACTCACCGTTTTCCCTTCTCCATTGTCAGATCGTTGTTTGAAGTCTTGTGCTGTTTGGTGTTCCCGATCCTGTGTTCCTGTTCCCGTTCTGTGCTCGTGTGATGTTTGTGCCTGGATTCCTGTTCGTTGTTCTGTTCCTCGTTCACCCCGGATATCTTCATCACCATCACAACACTTCAGCACCTATCAAGAATCACCCGTGTTTGGCCATCGAAGTCCCTGCGTCACCAGCCTGTGTTGTTCCCCTGTTTGATTCATCAATTCTTACATTAAAGAGTTTATTGCACCAGCTATTGCTTCCTCGTTCTTACAGCATGACAGCTATTCTTGGGTACAATGAAGTAAGGGCTGTAAAACCCTGTCTTTGTAACAACTGGAGGGACCAGCTTGATCGCATCCTTCGCCAGTAGGACTGCGATCTCCACCCGTAAGACAGGAGCATCAGAGTTTCGCACATAGGTAAACTGGACGCCTCTGAACTTAGGGGGACGGTGTGAATGAGCCAGCAGGACGGGCTGGGGAGCGCTAGCCATAACCCCAGACACCACACCAATGGGGCCAAAGAGACGTACATGCAGACAGTGGGGCAGTGATATTTATACAGGCCACAGTCCGATCCCCGAAAGTTCCCCAGATTTTTACCCTAGAACTTCATTTAGACCCTGGTTCCTGCGGTGGAAACACACCAAGTACCAACCCAAAGTCCCTAGTTCCAGGGGAAGTTCCTGCGGTGGAAACGCGGTTATATATCCACCTTTTTTTCAATGCGGAAGTAAGCTATTTTCTGTGAATGTGTGTACTAAAGGGAAATAACGAGAAGGATAACAAACTGCAGTAAATGGTCAAATAAGTAGCTGCCAATATGCTGAAGGCAGCACCTTAGTAGCTTTTGAAACAGAGTCAGTGTGTGTTGATGTGTGAAATGGTGAATAAATTCATTGAACCAAGCATGTTTACATGAGAGAAAGACAGAGACGAACATCCACTCACCTATTCAGCTCCTTTTGGGTGATATTGGACTTGTATGGGCAGGTCAGTAACTCAGAGACTTTCTCAGAGAAGCTCGTCATATCTGTACTAAAATTACTGCTATCATAAAGAATGAGAGAAAATATCTGTAGGATGTTAGCTGTCAATTGCTGAAAACATTGATATAATGTGTGAAAAGGCATGGAAATGAAATTGGACTAACCTTGCTGGAGTGATGATGGAAAATACCTTACGGACTGTTGTGCAGCCCAACTGTGAAACATCTTCTCCCGTCTCATCTCTCATGAAAAAGAACAACAAACATCTCACAAACACACTCATAACAATATTAGACAAAATTAAAGGACAATTCCGGTGAAAAATGAACCTAGGGGTAATTAACACATGGTTACTGAGTCGATCGTTCCCTGGGATGCATTTTCATGATAATCGAATGTAAAGAGTTTTATCTCTAAAAACACTTTGTAAGTGTACAGACAGTTTAATAAGAAGATACTTTATAAAGACAGTACATTACGCGTTTACAGGCAGCAGGCATCTTGGAAAACAGTCTCGACTAGTCGAGCCACGAACGCCGTGCTACGTTAGATTTCACAAACGTAATTCCTATCGACCAGCTCACGTAGCACGGCGTTCGTGACTCGACTAGTTGCTGCCTGTAAACGCGGTTTGCATGTAGGGACCCTCATTATGCTACCGTGTTAGTGTGAGGCTATTTTGAGCCTTGTTAGTGGTATTAACTAGCGATTTACTTTTACTTACACTATGCCCTATATACTAGTGTTATGAGCTAATCTGTTTTTAGCGATAAAACTCTTTACATTCGATTATCATGAAAACGCATCCCAGGGAACGATCGACTCGGTAACCATGTGTTAATTACCCCTAGGTTCATTTTTCACCGGAATTGTCCTTTAAAGGGATATTTCACCGCTGGAAAGATGAATGTGTATTTCAACTGGGTAATTTATGTAGTAGAAATGTGAAATTATTTTAGAAGTTGGTGCCTTCTAGACTGAGAAAAGCCAGAAAATATTTTTTTGGCTCATGTAGACAAAATTAAAGTTAACACATGGTTACCGGTTATGGATGAAAGACAACAACTCCCAGAATGCACTTGCTTTGCTGCCCTATGAGGCCACTCCCAAGCCACGCCTACCGGTTACAGAGGGCAGTAATGGAAGAAATTATACAACTAGGCTACTAGCTGACTTGAAACTGAAAAGACGCCGTTTTATCGTGAGATCCCCCTATGGGCAGGTTGAACACATGCGGAACCAGCTCCTCCTACTGGCTGTAGTCTCTCGCCTCTGGTCAAAAAAGCCTCCGATGACGATAAATGAAGATTTTTGCGACATCTGAGGGTTTTTTTCCAGACACACAATACAGAAATCTCTCGTCTCAGGGGGACATGAGGGAGGGAAGCACGGTCATTCCAAAATACTACCTGGTTTCTACTGATACAAAGCTTAATGCTAATCGGTGAAGTATCCCTTTAATATTCCTGCTAAATGCAGTTTTGAAATGGTGGTTTGTAGGGCTTACTTTAAAATGGATAAAATGGTTTCTGGACCCTGAGGTGAATGTAAAGACGTTTATTTGATTCAGTTTTAATATTAGGTGTGATTAATCACAAAAACCAGTGCGATTAATTACCTAAACATAATCGATATTGTCATCGTATCAATTTTTATGTAGAAATTTAGACAATGTACAAATAAAGAAAATAATTGTTTAACCTGCTGAAATTATTAAATTAAAAACAATTTTAACAATTAACTTATAGACTATAAATGTATTATACAATTTACAGGACCCATGGGATCTTAAAGGGATTGTTCACCCAAAAATGAAAATTATCTCATGATTTACTCACCCTCAAGCCATCCTGTATATGACTTTCTTATTTCAGACAAACACAATCAGAGTTATATTAAAAAATATCCTGGTTCTTCCCAGTTTTATAATGGGAGTGAATAGTAACTGAGTTTTAGAAGCCCAAAAAAGTGCATCCATCCATCATAAAAGTGATCCATATGGCTCCAGTGGGTTAATAAAGGCCTTCTGAAGCGAAGCAATGTATTTTTGTAAAAAATGACTAAAATAACTAGCTTCCTGTAGACGGCCTACGCAAGTCGACTTACGCCAAAAGAGTAACCCCTGACGCGATGTAGGAGTAGCATAAGCTTTGACGCCTCTTACGGTTCAAACAAATAGGGCTGGGCAACAAACACAAGCTTCTCTTCTCTTTCTCTTTAAAAATTCTCGTTTTAGACTTCTAGCCTAATTCGTGACCGGTGTTTTGTTTTGCTCTATCCATTGCGCTTCCACGTTCGTCAATATGTCATGTGTCAGATCAGGAGTTACTCTTTAGCTGTAAATCAGTGAGTATGGCCGTCTGTCGAAAACGTACTCGGTTACCTAACGTAACCTCTGTTCTCTCTAGAGAGGGAACGAGTATTGCGTAAGTTTAGCTTACGCTACGGGTAAAGTCATCTTTTCTCGAGAAATGAAGCAAAAAATTATCCTTAATTTTATATATCTTGTCAACGCAGTGCGGCAGCAAGCTGACCTAGAGCAGGCAATCTAGCGTGCTCATAGGCTGCTCTGCGGCAACTGCAGCAGCCTATCACTGAGCCCTTGGCGTGACGTCACGTCCAATGAGCGCGAGCAGCGCGCCTACGCGTCACGGCCCGAGGCGGGGCGTGGCAGAGGGTATAAATACGGGCTGAGAGGCTGCTTTCACTGGTTTTTGTCGCAGAAGCGAGTGAGCTCGTGGCGCGAGCACGGCGGGTTACGCAATACTCGTTCCCTCTCTAGAGAGAACAGAGGTTACGTTAGGTAACCGAGTACGTTCTCTTACGAGAGGTTCTCTCGTATTGCGTAAGTTTAGCTTACGCTACGGGAACTCCCTTGTCAACGCCGTGCGCGCCCGGCATCCACTGAATGAGTCCCAGGGAAGCCCGGGGAACACGAGAGTGTGAGCCAGGCGGCCAATGATATGGCTAGCGCAAGTACATAAGCACATAGTAGGGGGAACAGAACGGCGCGGCCGGTCTGACTAACCAACCCTTATATTGTACAGCTCAACCAGGAGGGCTAAATCAAACAGCAGTAGCCCGCGCACAGAAGTGGGCCGGCCTACGCGAGATTTAGACTGATAAAAGTTTAGCCTGCAGGGCGGGAACTTCTAGATTGTAAAATCTAACAAATGTAGACGGGGAGGCCGCGCCCGCCGCCGTACAAATGTCATGAATAGAAATTCCGCTAGTCCAAGCCCATGACGAGGCCATGCCTCTAGTAGAGTGGGCTCTGATGCCCAAAGGGCATTGCAGGTCTTTAGACGCATAAGCAGCTGCAATAGCGTCCACTATCCATCTGGACAGAGTGTGTTTCGAGGCGGCGAGACCCTTGGTGCGCCCACCAAACGAAACGAAAAGCTGCTCCGAGCGCCTCATGGCGGCGGAGCGCGTAATGTAATTTCTCAGCGCTCTGACAGGGCAAAGGAGATTACTGTCAGCTTCGCTGCCGGTAGCCGGCAAAGCTGAGAGAGAAATGACCTGTGCTCTGAAGGGTGTGCCCAACACCTTGGGGACATAACCGTGTCTCGGTTTGAGAATAACTTTAGAGTCATTAGGTCCGAACTCGAGACATGCCGCGTTAACTGATAACGCATGCAGGTCACCCACACGTTTGACTGAAGACAGGGCTATCAGAAAAACGGTTTTGAGCGTGAGGTATTTCATATCCACAGTTTCCATGGGTTCAAAGGGATGCGCTTTCATGGCCTCTAAGACCAGGGAAAGATCCCAAATAGGAACCGAGGGGGGTCGCGGGGGGTTCATCCTCCTAGCTCCTCTAAGGAAGCGGATAATGAGCTCATTCCTCCCTAATGCGCGGCCCAGCGCCGAGTCGGAAAAAGCTGATATGGCCGCAACATATACTTTGAGCGTGGAGGGGGACCTGCCCATGTCCAACAGCTCTTGGAGGAAACAAAGCACACGCGACACCTCACATGTTTGTGGATCCAGCCCTTGGGCGGTGCACCATTTATTAAACACAGACCATTTAGATGTGTAGAGCCGTCTCGTAGAGGGAGCTCTAGACTGTGTGATCGTGTTCACAACCCCTATTGGCAAGTCAACGGGTATCTGTTGACTATCCATACATGCAGAGACCAGCGCTCTGGATGAGGATGCCAGATCGAGCCGCGGGCTTGAGAGAGAAGGTCTCTTCTCACCGGTATCGGCCAGGGGGGGGTGTCCGCCAGCCGTATTAGATCTGGGAACCACGTCTGATTCTCCCAATACGGGGCTATGAGGAGCACCGTGTGGCGCGCTTCCCTGATTCTCCCGATGACTTGTGGCAGCAGAGAGACAGGGGGAAAAGCGTAAAGCGGGCCGCTGGGCCAGGTTTGGGCCAGCGCGTCCTCGCTCTTGGAAAAGAACCGTGGGCAGTGCGCGTTGTCTTTTGACGCAAAGAGGTCGACTTCCGCTCTGCCGAAACGGCGCCACAGCGACTGGACTGTTTGGGGATGCAAAGACCACTCCCCCAGGGGAACATTGTCCCTGGACAGTCTGTCTGGACCCTCGTTCAGGAGACCCGGCACATGCGCGGCTCTCAGCGAGCGCAGTGAGTGCTGAGCCCATACAAGGAGGCGTTCCGCCAGGGCGCAGAGAGTTTTGGATCTGACACCGCCCTGACGGTTCACATAGGCTACCACTGACATGTTGTCCGTGCGGACTAGTACATGGTGGCCCTGTAGGTATGGGAGGAAGTGCTTGAGCGCTTTCTCGACCGCCAGCATCTCTAGACAGTTTATATGAAGGTGACTCTCCTGGTCTGACCAAGGGCCATAGACCGGTCTGCCCTCTAATAGCGCTCCCCAACCTAGGTTGGACGCATCTGTCGAGACAACTTTCCGGTGCGAGACAACTCCCATCGTCACTCCCGTGCGATACCATTCGGCTGCTAGCCAGGGCTGCAGGGCTGAAACACAGCCATGATTCACTCTGACTCGTAAGCGGCCGGCCGTCCAGGCTCGGTGAGGCACTCGCGCTTTCAGCCAGCGTTGAAGCGGGCGCATGCGCAGTAAGCCCAGCTGGAGCACTGCTGCAGCTGAGGCCATATGCCCCAGGACTCGCTGGAATGTCCTCAGCGGAACCTGACTGCCCGTCTGGAAAAACGCGGCGAGATGTCGAATGCGGCGCGCGCGCTGCTCTGACAATCTGGCCGTCATAGCCACCGAGTCCAGTTCTATTCCGAGAAAGGAAGTCGACTGGCGGGGCAGTAATGAGCTCTTGGTCCAGTTGACCGAGAGACCCAAGCATTCCAGATGGCTGAGAAGCGCTGTTCTGTGAGACAAAAGCTCTGCCTCTGACTGCGCGAGGACTAGCCAGTCGTCCAGATAATTCAGTATCCGCATTCCTTGTCTCCTCAGGGGAGAGAGAGCCGCGTCCATGCACTTCGTAAATGTACGGGGTGCTAAAGATAGACCGAACGGCAGGACGGTGTACTGATATAACCGACCGTCGAAGGCGAATCTCAAGAATGGCCTGTGACGGGGTATTATCTGAATCTGAAAATATGCGTCCTTTAGATCGAGAGAGATGAACCAGTCTCCCGGGCGAATTTGCGCGAGGATTTGTCTGGTTGTGATCATTTTGAACGGCCGTCTCATGAGAGCTTTGTTCAAATGTCTCAGATCTAAAATAGGTCTCAGCGCTCCGTCCTTCTTGGGTACGAGGAAATAACGGCTGTAAAAGCCCGACTCGCTCTGAGAAGGATGCACCTGTTCTATAGCCCCTTTGTGCAGCAGCTTTGCTATTTCTGCCTGAAGCAGATGCGCTACTTCTGTATTCACTCTCGTCTCTGTCCGTGCTAGAAAGCGCGGGGGACGGCGAGCGAATTGAAGCGAATAGCCGTGCATTATAGTATTCAGCACCCATTCTGACACGCCCTGGATAGCTTGCCATGCTTTCGCACACATAGCTAGGGGTCGAATGATCTCTGGGTTCGGATCGCCGCGCTGGGCGGGATGGGGAACCTCTATCAGAGAGGACGGGGCGGCGCGCGCGCTGCCGGTGCTCGAATATGGGGGCTCGCGAACAATGGTGACTGGCTGTACAGCACATAACGGCTCGGTCACTGGGGACGGGGCACATTTTGATGCTAGAAACCCGTGGCGCGAGAGCGGCATGAGGTTTAACGTGTTTGATAGTAAGTGCGCGCGCTCGTGAGCGGGCACAGGGCTTACATATGCAACACGGCCAGTGTAAGGGAGCTTTAGAGGATCTGCGTCCCGGGATAACTGTGTGACAGAGCGGGCAGTGGGTAGGTGTGGGCTTGGAAGAGCGGGCACATTCTCTACCTTTAGCACTCGAGCGGCGCGTGCCCGCTTTATGAGAGTGCGCTCTGTGAGCGTTACCGGGGAGATCGTGTTTGTGTGTAGTGGTGAGCACTGGGGCGTGGGCACAAATTCTACACTCATGACACCTTCGGCGTGAGCCGGAAAACCCGAAACCATACTCTTTATGAGATTTCTCTGGGTCGCCGTGAAAACGGCGTTTGTGTGCAGGCGAGAGAGTTGTATTACTGGCTCGTTGGCTGCGATGTAAGCTGCTGCAGTAGCCTTTTCTAAGGGGACTGGCAGAGCTGGGCGCTTTGATGGCGGTCCGGCCGCAGCGGGACTCAGCCATCTTTTCCTCCTTGCAGCCGCTAGGAGGACTTCGCGGGCTCAGGCTTGAGCGTCACCTTGGGCCGGGGTCCCCGGGGGGGAGGCGGTTTGTGACGGCTGGTTGAGCGCGACCTAGGGCGGCCGCCCTGTCGTCGCTGCGAAGACGGAGGCTGGGCAGAGCGCTGAGAAGAGTTCCGTGCAGGAGGCTGCTGAGAGCGGCCTGCAGACGAACTCGAGCGGCGGGGCAGGAAGAGATTCATCGCCTGCGATGCCTTCTGCACCTCCGAGAAGCGATCGACGATCCCGGCGACCGCTGGGCCGAACAGGCCGGTGGGAGAGAGCGGTGCGTTGAGGAACACTGAACGCTCGGATTCACTCATATCCGCCAACGTCAACCAAAGGTGCCTTTCAGTGACGGAGAGCGAGGCCATAGATCTCCCGATGGCTTGTGCAGCGGACTTTGTGGCGCGAAGGGAGAGGTCCGTCGCGCTACGCAGGTCCGTGAGAACGGCGCGATCGGGGCCTTTCTCGTCCAGCTCTCGGAGGAGATCGGCTTGGAGGATCTGGAGCACAGCCATTGAATGCAGGGCGGAAGCAGCCTGGCCGGCGGCGGAGAAGGCGCGGCCGACGAGTGCTGATGTGGTCCTGCAGGCCTTGGACGGCAGGGCAGACTTTGAGCGCCATCTGGCGGATGGCGGGCAAAGGTGCGTTGCCACAGCATCTTCCACCGGGGGAATTTGAGTATATCCCTTCTCGGCGGCCCCGTCCACTTGGGAGAGGGTCGAGGAGACCGGTGAGCGGAGTCTAGCGGAGAATGGGGCGTTCCACGACTTAGAGAGCTCAGTGTGGAGCTCAGGCAGGAAGGGTGCTGACCTAGAGGCAGGCGCTGGGCGGCGGCTAGGCAGAAAACACCCGTCAAGTCGGTTAGGCGCGGGCGCCCTCGGTGGGGACCAGTTGAGTCCCAATTGTTCGACCGCTTTGGTGAGGAGGCGGAGCAGTTCCGCGTCGACACTGGCGCGGGACCGGCTAGACTCCTGTGCAGAGGAGGTGGAGCCAGACCACTCCTCGCTGTCCGAGGCCAGGATAGAGCAGCTGTCCGTTAAAACAGCGTCGTCCGCTTCATCCCCCGAGGCGACGGCAGTGCGGGCAAAGGCCGGCCGCTGCGCGTCGGGAAGGGGGGGAGGAGATGGAGATAGCGAGGCTCGCGGGAGGGGCTCCGGCGAGCGCTCAGCTGCTGCTGCGGGTTCCGGTGGCCTCTGAGAGCGGCGCTTCTTCTTGCGCGGCCCAGTGGAGGCAGACGGAGAGACAGCTGGAGCGTCGAACAAGGCGAGTCGAGCCCGCAGGGTCGACATCGGCAGTTCTTCGCACATTTCACAGCCACCCGCCGCGAGGGCGAGGGCAGCGTGGTCCGGTCCCAGGCAGAGAGTGCAGATAACATGGCGGTCTCTGTCGCTGAGCGGAGCTTTACATGAAATACAATGCATAATAGAAAGGATATGTTTCGCCGGATAGCGAAGCAGGCAGGGATAGCTGAAGGCGGCGAAGGCGGCCGGCTTCCTCAGGCAGAATCCTCGGCTTGCAAAGCGCTGGTTTCAACGGCGGCTTCCTCAAAGATCAGCGATGCGAAGAGCTTCGCTGAAGAGACAAAAATCAGTGAAAGCAGCCTCTCAGCCCGTATTTATACCCTCTGCCACGCCCCGCCTCGGGCCGTGACGCGTAGGCGCGCTGCTCGCGCTCATTGGACGTGACGTCACGCCAAGGGCTCAGTGATAGGCTGCTGCAGTTGCCGCAGAGCAGCCTATGAGCACGCTAGATTGCCTGCTCTAGGTCAGCTTGCTGCCGCACTGCGTTGACAAGATATATAAAATTAAGGATAATTTTTTGCTTCATATCTCGAGAAAAGATGACTTTACCCGTAGCGTAAGCTAAACTTACGCAATACGAGAGAACCTCTCGTAAGAGAACTAGTTATTTTAGTCTATAAAGTTATAAATATGGATATTTTTCTCACACAAACACATCACTTCGCTTCAGAAGGCCTTTATTAATCCCCAGAGCCGTATGGAGAACGCTTATAATGGATGGATACACTTTTTTGTGCTTCAAAATCCCCCCCCCCCCCCCCCCCCCCCCCCCCCCCCCCCCCTTCACTGCCATTATAAAGCTCGGAAGAGCCATGAATTTTTTATATATATCCCTGATTGTACTCGTCTGAAATAAGAAAGTCATATACACCTAGGATGGCTTGAGTGTAAGTAAATCATGGGGTAATTTTCATTTTTGGGTGAACTATCCCTTTAAGACAAGCTGCACATTTCAGCCATCTTTCCCGACAAATCTGTATTATCTTATTCCAGGATAAGTTGTTGTGTTGCACACGTTTTACTAGGCTGCTTGCAAAGCTGAAAATAAAATCTGTAACACGAGATAAAATGAAAATCTGTTTTGGTCTCTTGAAAGAGTGGTGGCAGCGACCGTGTGTTGTGCTAACTGTACTGTAACGACTGAGACAAGTCAGACACAAGTATTTGTTATAGTTTAACAAATGATAATTAAAACTCACTCTGGGATCTGTGGCCCCATCCCCCCAAACAGGGCAAGACGGTCTTAGTTACCATGACCACGATCAAGTTGTTTTTATGACTGTTAGCAATGTGAACAGGGCCTCTGCCACAAGACCTACAGACATTAGAACAGACTTTCCTGCATTCATTTATCAATGAACTGATTAACATGAAATTAACATGCATCCCAGAACATTTTGTGAATGATTTACTGTCTTGTGTTGTGTCTTTTAATACTATATGATGTTTTATTAACTAAAGTTCGGGAGGAGCAGGTTCAGATAATTAACCAAATTATGCACAGCTGGAGATTAATCAGTAATCAACTCAATGACAGAGTATAAATTCACAGCAGACCTATCTCTGTTCATTGAAAGTTTGTCAGCATCCCTCCTCCACCCCATCTCCTCACTTCCAGTTCCATCTACACTTACCAACTGGGGGGAGTACTCTGGGTTCGGGCCTAACTCCGAGCTCGGAGCCCTCCCCCCGGACAGCACGCCAAATACGCATAAACTTATTGTACTAATTATATGTAGATGTGAACTCGTGAATATCTGTTGATACTATTATCTCTTTTATACTATGTATTTTACTATAGAACCAACGGTCAACGTAACCTCTCCTATACCATGTTTTGTCTCTATAAATTGGTACTGGAATGATGGTACAGGCCTCGACTCACAACCTGCATGTGCTCAGCCATGTGCTCATGGAGAGAGAGAAAACCTTCAACCAGACCAGAGTCAAACAAACCACTCAAGTTAATCATATCTTCCTCATCCAACGGAGCAGAAAACAATTGCAACTTCAAAGTTTGACACTCACCGAACCATCGACATCCTTTTCCAACAACTTCAAGAATTGTGTCCACTGCACAGACCATGCAAGTATCAATTTAATGAGGTGCTCTGAAAATTATAATCTGATGTTTCTTTTCATAGTTAAATAGATCTTTTCCATAGTTCCATTTCCTGCTTCCGGTTCCATATCACTCACCATTTTACCTATGCATGTATGAATGTATGTATGTATGTTTGTTCAGTTTAGTTATGTTTGTGATTTAGTTAATAAAACTTGTGCACAATATGTATTTGGTTCTGATTCTCTCTATTTTACGATCTTGATCTGGTTACATGCTCTAAGCGCTGTACATGCTAAGAAATAAAAAAAATTCGGTGGGCATGAAAGATACGCTTTTCTTAGAATAAATGAATAATCAAAAGAGTTCGTTGGACGAACTGATTAATTGAATGTAATATTAATTTAGCTACATCAAGTTAATCCAATTAACTGACCCAAATATGAATAATTAAGCATAAAAAGTTATGAGTTGTTATTAATATTTCCACTTTGAGCTAACTCCTTACAGTACTAATGTCACGATTTTGGGTTTGTTTCTGTCATGTTTCCTTGTCTGTCATGTGACCCTTGTAAGTCATGTGATCCTGCCATGTGTCTCACAAGGGAGTCTGATGTGTCATGTTGTCATTGTTCATTGTTTCATTGTTCACAGGTGTCCCTTGTCTAGTCATTAGTCTTGTGTATTTAAAGTCCCACTCCGATCATATTTATGAGCTATTTTTAAACATTCTCAGTGGTCTTTAAATGATGATTATGCCGTTTTTAGCCAAAATCACAAAACCTGTGCCGTTTTCTGGGACTTCGCTTCAGCAGAGCGGCAGTAGCTCATTAGCAATTCGCCTCTGCGTTGTGGGCGGAGCCGTTGGCTGAAGCGAGATACATAGGCAAAAAATGGTCGCAGTCTGGAACCCTGGAACGTAATCCATTCATCTCTCACAGCAACATGTTTTGGTAAAGCATGAAAGCTAATACCAATATCTCTCCTCTTAGCATTGCAACCCGCTAACGCACATAGGTATTGATCCGCCATCGTCTTCTCTCTACTCCTGAACCTGACCGGGCGGGGCGGAGGGGAGTATGAGCTTGTGGCCCCGCCCAGTGGAGTTACTACGTCACAACTCCAGTCTATTGTAGCCGGCATTTTAGCGTCTGCTACTGATTCACAGCCATTTGAATGCAGAAATACTCAGAAATACAACTTTGAGCTTATTTTTCTCAAGATATGTCCTCTAGCATAAGAAAAATGCCACAAGAACATGTTAACACCTAGAAAAACATGATTTTCATCGGAGTGGGTCTTTAAGCCCTCATGTTTGCCATGTGTCTTTGTCAAGTATTGTTTCCTGTAAATCTGTCGTTGTGCAAGTTCATGTTCATGCCTTGGTTTTTGTTTTCATGCCATGCCATGCCATGTTTTTGTTTCATGTTTTTGTTTCATGTTTGTTTTTGTTTATAATAAACTGCACTTGGGTTCTCATCTCTCAACTTGCCTCCAGTGGATACCTTATTACAACTAATATCTAGAGATGCACTGAAATAAAAAATCTGGAAACTTAAAATCCAGTATGCACTTGGGCTGAAAACCAAAACCGAAAATAAATAATAAATAAATAATAAATTCAACACTCAAATAGCTAAAACGGAGTTGCACAAACATATAAGGCAGTTTTTATATAAACTTTTTAATAACAGTCCACAACCACCAACAAACAAATTGTCAAAAATGTTTAATTTCATCCACCTTTTTCCTACAACCCATGGTGTTTTGAGTGGTACAGAGATGCCACATTTTTGTGTCTCGGAAACGCTCCAGTTACTAACCGAAAGGCTTCTGTTCTACGCTTATAGCACAGTATATTGTTCCCCAAATTGCGTTTTACGCAATGTTTCATGCAACACTCCAGATATTAACGTAATCTTGGTTCCCTAAGCGTTCCCTTTCTAAACGGTCTCTCACATTGCCCTCAAGTGGGAGTGGGCCCTCAATCCAGCGGGGCATTCAGAGCCCACTGAAGCGTAAGCCAGGGCTATAGCATCAACTATCCAGCGAGATAATTTCTGCTTCGTAACTGGCATCCCTTTAGAGCAACCTCCGAAGCACACAAAGAGCTGCTCTGATTGCCGAAACTGGCTAGAGCGCTCCACATAAGTTCTGAGGGCCCGGGTGAAGTACTCGCCCTGCTCGTCATCCGAGGTGGGGAGAGCTAACAGAGTTAACCCTCTGGGGTCGGCAAACGGGCCATCGCGTTTTGCTCGATTTTTTTCACATAGCAGCAAAATAGACTTAAAATACTCCGTCATTTTTGGTCATACAGACTTAATAAACTGTTAAATGTCTACTTTTTATGTGTCCACTTACAATCGAAATAAAACATTGTGCTTTTGTAAAATAAAGAAAATAAACAGGGTGTGCTTTCTGCCTCTCCGTCTCCGTGAACTTTTTTTTCTGGAGCACGTCTCTAAACTTAAACAAAACTCAGCGAATACTAGTCACCCAGGCATGAGCTATATATCTTTATAATTATCTAATTTTAAAATATCTTTAAAATCTTTAAAGTACTTTTAAATTATCTAATTCAAAATGAAAACAAATATTCTCTGTTTATGTAATCTATATGAAAAGAGAGAGATGTCAGTCTTTCTCATTTCAGCTCATTATAGCTCATTATCAGTTAATGTGAACACGCCCACGGAGAGCGCGCGCTATTCAAACGCAAATGATCTGAGCCAATCCATGCAAACCTATCAACGCCCACATCAACTCGATAAAACACATCAAGTTTAATCAGATTATTGTACTTTACATCTTCTTGCGAGGCTGTGAGGAATAATCCTGGGAAATTTACCTCAGAAGTGCTGGTTTAACTTCGAGGAGCAACGGATCCAGCTCTGGATTGTGAATAGTATGTTTTTTTTTTTTTTCTTAAGTGCTCTGTTCTAATCGTGAAATGGAATAGTGTCTGTAAACCGCAAAAAGACTGTTTAAATTTGAATCGCGTTTCTGTGTGTGAATGATGAACGGCACAGATACACTGTTGTTTACTATGTTACAGACGAAATATGAAAGACAACATTTCGTTGACTAGTTTTGGATAGATTATAAAGTTTTTACTGTAAAATAAACTACTGCCACATCAAATAAGCTTTTGTTTGCCAGTTTCTGCTTATATGTTAAATATATAGTATGTTTTGTCAAAAATAAACTTATCAACTAAGATGTTAATGTTTGTTCCAATGTAGGCTTTTATCAAACTAATGAATCCTTAACTTCGTATGATAAAATGTACACTTTAAAATAAGAAAGATTACACTTGAAATATTGTTAAAATTGTAATTGTTGTTCATTTACATGTGAACACTTTTTTATAAAATAGCAAAAAATATATTTACAAGGTAGATGTAAAAAAATCTTAATAGGTTTAAGATTATTGAGATAAGCCTTCTCATTAAATTATTTATTATTGTTTTTTTATAAGTGACACATTTGGGGAGAGGATATATTCCAAAACTTTCTGAAAATACAGTATGAGAATGAACTGCAAAATTACTAGAAATGTTTACCTCGGATATTATAAAATTTGCATGTATAAAAAAATTGTGAAAAAAAAAAAAATGTTATTATAGCCATATAGCCTATTTGAACAGGATTTGTTTCCAGGTATGACTATGTACTAAAAATGCGCTTTTGACTTTCATTTATATTTGGAATATATATATATATATATACACTCACCTAAAGGATTATTAGGAACACCATACTAATACTGTGTTTGACCCCCTTTCGCCTTCAGAACTACCTTAATTCTGCGTGGCATTGATTCAACAAGGTGCTGAAAGCATTCTTTAGAAATGTTGGCCCATATTGATAGGATAGCATCTTGCAGTTGATGGAGATTTGTGGGATGCACATCCAGGGCACGAAGCTCCCGTTCCACCACATCCCAAAGATGCTCTATTGGGTTGAGATCTGGTGACTGTGGGGGCCATTTTAGTACAGTGAACTCATTGTCATGTTCAAGAAACCAATTTGAAATGATTCGAGCTTTGTGACATGGTGCATTATCCTGCTGGAAGTAGCCATCAGAGGATGGGTACATGGTGGTCATAAAGGGATGGACATGGTCAGAAACAATGCTCAGGTAGGCCGTGGCATTTAAACGATGCCCAATTGGCACTAAGGGGCCTAAAGTGTGCCAAGAAAACATCCCCCACACCATTACACCACCACCACCAGCCTGCACAGTGGTAACAAGGCATGATGGATCCATGTTCTCATTCTGTTTACGCCAAATTCTGACTCTACCATCTGAATGTCTCAACAGAAATCGAGACTCATCAGACCAGGCAACATTTTTCCAGTCTTCAACTGTCCAATTTTGGTGAGCTCGTGCAAATTGTAGCCTCTTTTTCCTATTTGTAGTGGAGATGAGTGGTACCCGGTGGGGTCTTCTGCTGTTGTAGCCCATCTACCTCAAGGTTGTGCGTGTTGTGGCTTCACAAATGCTTTGCTGCATACCTCGGTTGTAACGAGTGGTTATTTCAGTCAAAGTTGCTCTTCTATCAGCTTGAATCAGTCGGCCCATTCTCCTCTGACCTCTAGCATCAACAAGGCATTTTCGCCCACAGGACTGCCGCATACTGGATGTTTTTCCCTTTTCACACCATTCTTTGTAAACCCTAGAAATGGTTGTGCGTGAAAATCCCAGTAACTGAGCAGATTGTGAAATACTCAGACCGGCCCGTCTGGCACCAACAACCATGCCACGCTCAAAATTGCTTAAATCACCTTTCTTTCCCATTCTGACATTCAGTTTGGAGTTCAGGAGATTGTCTTGACCAGGACCACACCCCTAAATGCATTGAAGCAACTGCCATGTGATTGGTTGATTAGATAATTGCATTAATGAGAAATTGAACAAGTGTTCCTAATAATCCTTTAGGTGAGTGTATATGTGTATATATACTGTATATATATATATATATATATATATATATATATATATATATATATATATATATATTTGTCCTTGCATTCTTTCCTGTTTGACACACCTGAATGAAAGGCTCATTGTCCAGCTCATTGTGCATGCGGGTCATTGTCTTCTCAGGTGTGAATGAGAGCATTATTCACGATCATTCACGTCCCTACGCATATTGCCTTTTCAAACAAAAAGTGTCTTACAAAATTTAAATCAATGTATTGTTTTATGTGAATGATTAGGCAGGGTGATTTTCAGATCATTTTGAAGCAAAAACTCTAGTCGACAACATCCCTTAGTCAAAAGTATTGTGGACACATATTTAGTATGTGTTTTGTGGCCTTATTTCAGAAACATTCATTTTTAGTTTTTTCAATAACCATGCATAAACATTATTCTCTCAAAAATACAAACATGTACATACATGTTGCTCACATATTATGGTAGCCCTGTTTGTGCTGAATTGAGTGTAATGACACCTTGTCAGGGCATGTCATAACATCTCAAGGACCCCAGAGGGTTAAAGAGGTGTTATAATGCCCCTTTTACAAGATGTAAAATAAGTCTCTGATGTGCCCAGAGTGTGTATGTGAAGTTTTAGCTCAAAATACCCCACAGATATTTTTTTATAGCATGTTAAAATTGTCCCTTTTTGAGGGTGAGCAAAATTGTGTTGTTTTGTGTGTGTCCCTTTAAATGCAAATGAGCTGCTGCTTTCAAGAAGAGGGTGGAGCTACAACATTTTGTGTCCTTAGCAGCTTGCAGACACGCACCAAAATGTCAGAAACTGTTCTGCCTTTTATGTTCAAACCTAAGTCGGACAATGATGGTGAGACTCAAGAAGACGTGACAACATGTAGACTGTAACAGGACGTTTATGAATGGCTAATTGATAAATGTATTTAGCTGATGTGGAGTTATCTATCTTCAAGTCATTGATTAGCATATTCTGTCATGCTAATCTAAATCGGACTCACTCCCTTTGTTGCGTGTTCCCGGGGGCGAGGATTATGTAAATTTTGTTTGTGATATTACTAACCCAGGAGGAAGTTTGTGTAGCCCCTGTGGGATTACAAATTTAAGAATCTGTTTAAGATCTGCTGATCCTACATCTTGACATAACATCAAATAAAAAACTAAATTGAAGTACATTGAATTTAGCATTTAAGGTTATGATGATGATGATATCAGCTGTAAAAGGTGCAGTAGGACATCTCAGACAATGCTTACTTTAGCTTGATAGCACTAAAAGCGTACGTCCCGCCCTCCCTGCAAATCGCAGTCCAAAGCAACGCCTCCTGAAAGCATGAACGCGCACAGCCCAGAAGACCGGAGACAACGTTACTGCAAGACATCATGTGTCATTCACCATTGAGAAAACTTTATACCAAATTTAAACAAATTCTTAAAAACAGAATTAGAAGCAGCAAGTTTTTGGTTTGTTTAGCTAGTAAAACTAGTCAGTGTGTAATAATATTTCTTGCATGCCAGGGGTTCCACGATGAGAGTCAGGTTGTTGTTGCTGCTTGCCTGTCATTCTCGCTCTGTCTGCACAGCGTACGTGAACGTGCTTATGTCTTATTATATTTGCCTGAACAGCCTGTGCAGTGGTGTGTAAACACACATTGACCGACAGGGAACTCATGCTATAGGACTGTTTGGACCAAACGCAACGATTGAACGAACATTCTATGGCCCTACGCCTTCCACAGACGACATATATTTATAAAAAATACATTTAGACCACTTAACAGAGTGATTGCTGGATATGAGGAGACTTTCAACCAGCATAACAAAAAAATGTTTTAGCAGAGAATCACCTACCTTTAAGAAAAGTTTCCAGCAAGAGATTCCTGCCAGTCCTGTTCTCTTTATTGTCAAATGAGTCCGATTACTGAGACTCTCACCTTTTGTCTTTAATGGCTCTTGGAGCTCCAGTCCCATTCTTTGAATAGTTATGCTGATATGATTAGGACTGGTAACACTCTTGAGTCTGGGGCAGGATCCTATACCTGGACACTTAATTTGCATGCTTTGTTTAAGGTCGTCACCCAGGTGCTTTGTCTCCATTTCTAAGCACTGCCCACTAAAATCTATATAACCTACATTAAACACTGCCTTAGTTAGACTTGATGACTGCAGCTACCAACAGCCCGTGTTCTCAAAGAATCCTGCTGAAGATTTTTTTTGTAGTTCTTAACTCGTGTTGTGTTCAAAACCCTACAACACTTGTTATGTTCCTGGTCAAAAGCTTATAAAATGTAGCTTATAAATCACTTGTTATGCTATATCATCACCCAATTCAATCTTTTTGTCAACTTGTTCTCTTTTATTTGTCACTACAATTAGGACTAGTTTTATATTTCTATTTGCATCTGATTAATCGTAGGCCTCATTTATCTGAGAGTAGGCAACTAATTTTTTAAGTAAAAAAGCATTATTTTTGAATAATTTTGGAAATATTAACTAAAATATGAAAAATCACTAGTCTACTTTAATGTTTCACCAGGAAGTTTGTTTTGAAAAACTTTTATTTTGTCAAAATTGGCACAGAGTCACACATGTGGTGTTCCTGGTCAAAAATGACCAACTAACAAAACATAGCTTATATAAATCACTTGTTATGCTATATTTTGTGTGAGTGTGTGGATGTCAGATGATGTCTGGTTAAATTGTCATGTTTGACGCTATGCTGAGCAAACACAAGCTATCCCTGTTGCCGAGAGTGATTGATTTATTATTAATTTTGAAAAAGAAGTCCAAGTAAGATCATTTGATTGTAAGAAGGGCAAAAGCAAAGAAGGGTAAGTGAGAGGACTAAAGACATTATGGGGATTAAAACACAGAAAAGTGCCAGTCTCCATGGACCTTTTCAAACCGTGAAAAAGCCCTGCACTTCAGCTAATAAGGTGCAAAACCAATCAAAACTTCCAGTTTGCTTTGACATTCAATCACTGGCACTGGCGTTTTGAATCAGTATCGATAAAGTTTCAATATTTTAGTGAATGTAAATGAGCTATGCTCATATTCTGATTTTAAATTGTAATTCTGGCAGCTTCTGAAACCATTGGTATTACCAGAGCACTGAGCAGTTGAAGTAAATAGAAAACTCGGTTCATAAAAGGACGCAGTTATTGCATGGATGGAGCAAGAACAATGTAAGTGTCTAAAATACATGCATATTTCACACAGTTCAGTTTGATGGTAAAGCTTGCCCTCTTCGCAGTTAAACTAAATGTACGAAGCAAACTTTGTACGAAGCTGAGATAACCCAAACATCAGCATGATGAATAAAAATAAAGATGAATAAAAAAAAATCTGTTCACTCACTTCTGTGCGGCTCAGTCCAAATATCATTTGAGCATATGCTAGGACAAAATTAGACCAATTTTGAAGGAGGAGTAGCGAAAAAACGGAATACTGTACTTTTCAAAATGGCTACTACTGTAATGGGCGGAGTCTTAATGTAAGATATTGGTTCTGATCAGCATGATGAGATGAATCAGGTGTACTAAGTTTAATTTCTGTAGATCAAAGGGTTCAAAAGTTATAACCATTTCAGTGTTGGATTTTTGTACTGGTGGTGGCGCTATAGAGTTGGTCCTAGAGACTCAAAAATTGCTACAATTACTTTTCATTACCATCACTACAAGTGTGCCAAATATCATCATTTTCCTATGTACGGTTCATAGGGCTGCCATAGACTTCCATTTACGGAATAATAATAAGAAGAAAACTAACAGATACAATAGGTGCCTCAGCCCCTTCGGGGCTTGGCCCCTAACTAGTTAGGCAACATTCCACCTAGTTGTATTTGGGCTTCAGAATTCATAAACCTATGAAAATTGAAAACATTGAAAATTATATTGATGGACAAAACATGATTAAGTATCATAAACTTTTGTTGATAACAGAGCTTATTGTTTGCGATAAACAAAAAGCCAACGGCTTCCCTTTTTGTTGATGGAACCAGATTGCTACCATCTGTAAAATCATTAGGATCAAATGTATTACTTACCCAGAGGTGTTGTAGTTCTTGTAATAGACCAAAACCACGCAATTCAATATGATTAAAACAACAAACAGCCTCAAGATCCACTTAATATATGCCATATTCATCTGTAACATCTCTGTGTAAGAGAGGATACAGGTGCAGTTTTCGGAGAGAAAGGGAGAGAGTTTTTTTGTCAGAGATGGGTGGGGTCAAGTGACATGACTGAATTTGGTCTTCTTAAAACTGTCTTAGTACATAAAGCCTTTTCTTTATGGTTTTCTATGGGTAAAAAATGGCTCAATATATATATATATATATATATATATATATATATATATATATATATATATATATATATATATTAAAAGACGTGTTTTATTATCCAGAGAGATGTTTTCTTTTGGTTAAGAAAATCTGAAAAGAAGCTAAATGGCAAATATTAATTTTGCCAAAACATGCTAATTTTCTAATGAAAGGAGTTACAGAGATGAGCTTTGCAACATTCACATTGTTTTCAAATAAATCGAATCAACATTGAACTAAGTTGAGCTGAATAATGACACTATTGTCTTTTAAGAGTGAAATTTAATTTCATTTTGTAATTAAAGAACTTTGCAACTGTTATGTTCTTGATTATTACTGTAAAGCTGCTTTGAAACAATCAGTATCGTATAAAGCGTTATCATAAATGTGACTTTTGACTAGATCCAGATCAAGTAACATTTGGATTCAAAGAGTATGTTTGAAATCATGTCAACTCACACGATATGAAGTCTCAAGTCATATTAGTCGTCCATAATGAAACATGTTTTATTTTACATGGAGCAGATCATCTCACGGGACCTGGCATGCTAAGATCACCAGATCAAAAGTATGCCTACTCTTATTTTTTTAGGGGTAAAACATTTTGATGAAGAATTACAAAACCAACCAGTTCAAAGCACAATGCATGGTTAGTTTCAAATGGTTTTACTTTTAACCAAAAAAAATGCTGTTCCAGCCTGTTTATCTGTACAAACAGGTTTGTAAAGCTGTCTTTAAGCCACAATGTGATGAAAGAGAAAATGCCTCAATGTGACATTCACTGTGTGACCTTTTAGTTAAATTCAGGTATGCATATCCAGGTGTGGGTTTATTATTAATTTTGAGACTGCAGAAGTCATTGCAAGTTGCATTTTCAGTTGAATTTGGGGAAACCACTTGAAACATTTGTACCTTTGTTTGATTTGTTCATTGCAAACAGCTGAAAGTCTGTAACTTTTGCCAGTAAACCTGATTTGCAATGGTGGTTGAATAATTTTGATTAAAACTGTATGATATTATCTGCAAAAGTTTAAGTTCTAAACAATGTAAAAAAAAAATTTACATTCTTACCCAAACATTTTTTTGTTCTTCATAAAATCTGTACAAACCATTTCGGGGGTTCTGGGAGTAGGTGGTTAAATAATGAAATGTTCATAGGACTCACAGGACAACCATACCCGGTCTCCCCTCATATACACCTGTGTGTGTATATACTGTGTATGTATATATATATATATATATATATATATATATATATATATACACACACACACACACACAAACAAATATATCATGTAAACAAAAACGTTTATGTTAGATGCAATTAGTTGATTCGACAACACACACACACACACACACACACACACACACACACACACACACACACACACACACACACACACACACACACACACACACGCACACACACACTTCTCCCTCCAGTGGTCTCGGGCATGACTGTCAGAATGAGGTTGAAACAGATCAACATGGCGAATTTCATTATTAAAACAATGTTAGAAAACTGAAGTGCACACCTTTAACATGACTATTCACAATCACAATTTATTTTCTAATGTGTAAAACTTGCATCTTTGAAAAAAGAAAAATTCACAGAGATCACAGAGTACAAATTTTCAAAAAACTAAACAGAAATAAATAGGAATAACACCCTGAATTACAAAAACCTAGTACATGCACATAGCATTGGTCTTTTCTCACAAATACATTGTATGTCTTAAAACAAATATACTGTAGCACATGAGTCATGTGCACTTGTGCAATATTTTAGGGAATGTTTTTAGTTTTGGAGGATGCCAGAAGTGATGACTATGAATTGTTGTTGTATGGAAAAGAGTGTTTGAATAAATCTTTTGAATGAAAGATATGACTTTTACTCACAAAAGACACTGGCTGCCACCTACTGGTGTAATGATGTAAACAAAAACAAGTCACTAAACAAATCCATAAATTCATGTTTTTAGTGAATTGATTCATTGAATCAAATACAAATATTCTTTGATGTTTTTATTGATATCTTTCATTTTCTTTAAGGTTTTATGATGTGTAATAATAATATGTTACATATTGATTAATATATATTTATCATTTAGTTTTTTCTACTTTCAAATAAATTATATTATCATTTGTTAAAGTAAGCCATTTAAAACATTAACAGGTTGTTATTGTACTACACTATTAAAAATTCAGCTGTTTTTGGTCTCATATGGTTCAAGTATTATGTAATGCCTTGAGATTTTGGAGCAAAAAGGCATTTTCTAGAGAGAAGCAAGTCTTCAGACATGGCAAGGAAAGAATGTCCTGGACGGAGATCTTCCAGATGAGATTCAGAGCCACTGAGGTTCCAGTGCAGTGCGGCTTTCTCCTCTTGAAGAGACTGTTCACATTGCTTTGACATCGATGTTGGCGACTCCATGCACCTGAGGTAGTTGACGGCAGTCAAGTGAAGCTAGAAGTTTCTGTGGCCCAGCCTCAGAGGGAATAAACTTCTCTGTCAGTGTCGCCGTGGCCAAGCTTTTTATATCTCTGAGAAAAATATATAAACAATAGAGAGTGAGAAAAAACATGCTTCCATGTTTTTGAATTGATTTGTTACACGGCATATTTTTTCTAAATATTCTTATAATGTTATATCAGTTACTAGGCTGTGAAACGGTTAACAAAATGTATAAAATGTATACCTTGTGTATGATTTTGGAAATATAGTTTGCCTTTTTCTGTTTTGCCATCATATTAATGAATTGCATTTTTAAAATATATTCAAATAGACAGTTATTTTAAATGGTAATACTGTTTTTTTTTTTTTTTTTATCAAATATTATGCAACTTTGGTGAACACAAGATAATTCTTTTAAAAGCATTAAAACCTCTTACGGACCAGAAACTTTTGAGAGATAGTTGTTCTAACAACTGTGTATTGAAAGCAGTCACAGACCATAATGAGGACAACCACATCTGATGCACATTTGATATTGAGCATCTTACCCGTAGGAAACCTCCCTGACACTCTGCAATCCCAGTCCTTCAATGCGAAACTTCACGTTCTTCAGTGTGCGCTTAAGTGGGTTCTGGAAAACGATCGTAACCTTCAACTCTTTCCCAACTACTGCAGTGTCCCCATCAGGCTGAAAGGTAGAGGAGCACACATTTACAACAAGTGTCATGACATTAAGTGAGATCTCATAAATCTAATTCACCCAATAAAACCTAAAAGTGGCTTTGCTTGTTCTAACCTTAATTTACCACACATATTAGACTCCGTGAATCATTTTGAGTTTAAAACAGAGACGTCTTTTAAACTCACTTTGATGATTATGTCTGGTGTGCGCAGTCTGAAGCGAAACTGGGTAGCCAGAACCTGTTTGGTCTCTGTGACCCGTCCAGTGAGAGTGAGCATCAGCATGGCCTGGTCCACCAGATGGTCTTTATAGTGTTCGTAGGGCAGACACCACTCCACAGTCTCGACTATGATGAGTAAGAGCGAAAAATTAATCTCTGATATAAATTAGTATCAGTAATCCAATATGAATTAAACGCTGCATTATTGCATGAATGCACTCTGTTAAGGTCTCTCACCTTCATTGGGTTGGAGTTCCATTGGTACCTGGTCTTTCTTTACTGTAGATTTATACACTCCAGTATAGTACATTACAGCCACCTGGCTGTGGAGGTTGAAAGTGCGCTGTTCTGCACTTGTGTTCTTCACCGTGACGGCCAGTTTAGCGTCTGCACCAAGCTGAGGCTCTTCTCCATCCATGGTGATCTGGACGGTGACGTCATTAGCACTGGAGACGTCGTAGATCCCTGATTTAGAGCCATACTGACAGGCTGTTTCCACAGCTATGCGTTCTTCCTCTGAATCTAAAACAAAGGCATAGTGA
Source organism: Leuciscus leuciscus (assembly GCF_965113295.1). Taxonomy (NCBI): domain Eukaryota; kingdom Metazoa; phylum Chordata; class Actinopteri; order Cypriniformes; family Leuciscidae; genus Leuciscus; species Leuciscus leuciscus. The sequence goes on from NC_138742.1 coordinate 28,350,196, forward strand.
TGTGACGCTCAGTGTTATGTCTGGATTTTTTTCATTTATTCATAAGTACATTTGTTCATTCATACAAAGACTTGAATATATAACTATTGTATGGTATGCTTGTTTTTATTTTCTGAATTAAAATTCAAAATGACGTAAACACTTTTTATGACAAGGCATGGTTAGCTCAGGATGTGTCATGTGGAGCGACTTCCCAAAAACGGAATTAATTAATCATTTATGTTACATGCTAAAATAATATTTTTTAATAATATGTATATTTGTTTAAAAAAAAACATATAAAATACATATTTAATAACTGTTAATGATTAAGGTACATGCTCTTGCATATATTCAAGGTGAAAGGGAAATGTTATTACTTTTTACTTGCTGGTTACACCACATGACATTTTTAGAGCCACTTAATTGTAAGTTCTTGAAAATAGTGTAAAATATTTTCTATGGAGAATAACACAATATTATTACTTTTTACTATACTTCAGTTTTGTTTTGTTTTTTTTACTTTATTTGAGTAATTTCTTTAGAAACTAATATCACACCTTCCTTGTTATTTTGAAGAAACCAACACCCTCTCTGAGAGATAATAGCATGTCCGATTCAAATGAACGAGCCAATTGTTTTCAATGAACCCATTGATTCTGTTGACAAAGTGCACTGATTCATTTGAAAATTGGATTGATCTGTTCTTGAGTCAACAACTCACTGATTCAATGATCTGGTCAGAGCAAGTCTCCTCCAGTTAACTCACTCACTGATTCATGTCTTATTAAGCACATTAAAAATAAAGTAATTTTGTATTTTCACTCAATTTGAAATTTAGCACATACTTTTACTGGAGTAATATTTTATGAAGGTATCTGTACTTTTACTCAAGTACTTGATCCTCCACCACTGATGAATACAAGTATAAGATCTTCGCGCATGTGTTTTTTACTAGATTTAGATTTAAACTTGATAAGAATTCACAGTTGTGTGAAAGAACCAGGAAATATAAAACAAAATTCCTCTTTTATATCAGGAACATTCAACATTTCTCCTCCCATCTTCTATTCAGGGTTTATAATTGTCCATCAATCAGACTGTTTTCAATTGACTACCCTTTTCATTTCTTTTTTTCTTTTTTTACCTTCTGGGTATTTGTAGAGGTGCGTGATGTCTTCTCGTTCATCAGAGCCAACTGCTTTAGTGCTGATGCAGTGACCGACTGCGTTCTTCTTAACTATTACGGGAGTGAAGGTGCCATCAGCAGTCCGATGCCAGTAGACTTTATCACTGTTCACCTTGAACAAAAAAAAAATGAAATGATTAGTGAGCCTCTTTGGGCCTCCTTTAAAAATGAAGTAATAAATCAGAAGTTTTAGGTATACCTCTGCAAATACAAATGGCGTGTCATGCTTGAGGTACACTTGTCCATTCCGGACAGCTGCGACAGAAGAGGGACCACAGCGAAAGACGCCCTGACTGGTCTCTTGAGGGGTGGCATCTACTGCCTGCCACCCCCCCAAACCCGCGGGTAGATCTGGACGGGCCATCCAGCAGTCATTCCACACATGGAAGTTCCTGCAGAGACAAGACAGGGACAATTGTATGTTTACTGCCATGTTTAGTTTGACGCTGATCCTATTACAGGTTTGAATGGTGCAGCATTTGGGAGTAACAGTAATAGGTTAAGCTATTTAACATCAGTGTACTCCGTACTTGTCTAGATTTGTTTAAAGTTGCTTAAAATATTGTAAATGAAATTTGAGCTAACCAGACAGAATCTCGATTAAGCTCCTCAATCGGCTCATAATTCTCATCTAAATACACATCTGTTGTCAAGGAAACATCTGTGTCATGAGCAGACTCGAAGTTTGTAACGCTCCGCGTGGGAATCCCTAAACACCTCATCACTGAAAATGAGAAAGAGGTTTAATTGTTATGCTCAAATCAAATGGAGATGTTCTTGCACATTCTCAAACACATGCTCTTACCTGAGGTGGTGACCCCAGAGAAGACCCAGCACTGCCCATATCTGACCGGTGCTCCTCCGTTCTCGTGGTACTGTCTCAGGATGTCACTGCTGCCGTTCCAGAACGTGGGGGCCATGCCATTATCGTACGTACCTGACCAGTTGCCTACCAACACACCGTTGTCATCAGGAGAGTTAATCTGTCAAACGACAAATTATCCTTCTATTACATCTGGATTTTTTTAATGGCTGAATTTATGCATAGTTTAGTCATGATAACTGATATGTTCTTTCAAGTTGGTAAGAGCAGCCAGTCGATCTTTCTTTCCTATCTATGCAACCTTATTTTTTTCCCTCTCGACTTGATCCAGCTCAGTACTGTGGGCCCTCCTCCTCCCCAGCACCACCTGTCTAGATCTGCTACTGTGTTCTCCCTAATTTAACTTGCATCAGCAGCATGTTCCCAAACTAAGCTCATGCTCCACTCGTCACTATGATGATAACCCCCCCCCCCCCCCCCCCCCAAAAGAAAACCACACACACACACAACAGAAACTTCTAAATTAGCATAGCTAAACATTAAACACTACTAAGTCTCCCACTTAACATTAATTTTGCACTGAAATCATTACATAACACTTAATTTTAGCATTTACCCTCCCTTTGGGTAATACTGGGAAATACAAGTACCTGCCCAGTTTCAGCTAAATGTAAGTTTGTCTAGAGAAAATATAGTTAATAAAACTGAAAACAATGAAACAATTCAGATTACTTAAAATGTGTCAGTTTTGTGAACTCAAAAGAAAAAGAAAGTTCTAAATACTCATAAAAGTTCACCTGATTGAACTAATTTGATTAATTTAAGTTTACCCTACTCAAACCAGTTAAACATTATGAGCATTAGGGTTTACAATGAATGATAATGTTCATGAAAGACGTTGTTATAGGCTGCATTAAAATAGGGGGCCCAGAGAAGAAAGTTGGGATTATAAGTGGACCCCAGTGGAAAGAAATAATATGACCCTTTTAAAAGGAGCATTCAAACTCACCATTGCAGACAAAAGCCTGACCACATTGACAGGATCTCCCCATCCTGATGCTGGGGTGCCACTGTGCTCCAGCAAAAACAGGCACGCTGGAAGGATGCCCTTTTCAAACTAAGATACAGAAGAAAGTGTTTTATTTTTATTTTTATGAAATTAAATATAATCCAATTTGAAATCTGTTTTTCTGCCATACGTTCAAGCTGAGAAGGAATCTATTAAGATTTTAAGAAAACACTAGATATGTTAATATGGATGCATTGCTCTGACCTGGCCAAAATTCCACGGCCTGTCTCCAATCTGGTTGTCAGTTCCGTAATATATTATTCCCATGTCATTTAAAACGTACTCTTTCCTCTCTTCCTCATTATCCATGTACACAGAGTCGCCTAGAAGAGGAAGAAAAAGTGGATGAAGCAGAGTTTCCATTTCCCAGCATCTTGGAATGAGACAGACCGTGTCGAAAGAAAAGGACAAAAATAAGGTTGCACTGTCCACAAATGGGACAAAACAGGCACTGAATACTCCTGGCACTGAAGAAACTCATACTCTTACTACTTCTTAATTCCTTATTTTTCAATGCATGATATATTTGTCTTGATTATATACTTGATGTACTCATATTTATCTGTCCAAATCATGGATGTCACAATTGAAAAGACTTAATATAATCATAGCCCAGACAGCAACATTGGGCCCACATCTGGTACGTGTGGAATCCGCGCAAAATCTGGGACACAGTAAAATATTATGATAATGGTAATTAGAATACATTAAGAACGTCTCGGTTACGTATGTAACCCTCGTTCCCTGAGTAGGGAACGGAGACGTTACGTCGGATGACGACGAATGGGGTTTCGCTTAGAAAGCCTGTCATCTTCGAGTATATAAAACGAGCCAATGGCAATGAAATGCCATGGGTCTGCGGAATTTGCATAGCGTAAGTCCGCCCCACCCTGGGGGTATATAAGGAAGTACGCTGGCAACATGCAGATATGTCTTCGCTGAGGAGCCGAGACTGAACTCAGGCGTTTCCCAGCGGTACAGCGGAAGTGGCAGGGAGACGTAACGTCTCCGTTCCCTACTCAGGGAACGAGGGTTACATACGTAACCGAGACGTTCCCTTTCGTTGTCACTCCGAGTTACGTCGGATGACGACGAATGGGGTTCCCAGTGTAATCACGCCACCTCCCGACTGTCTTCCAGTGCCCTGCGTAAGTGTGAGCTCCCTGTCGTGAGACTGGCACGGACGAAGGACTCCTACTTAACACAGGATTAAACCAAGGTACACTGGGAAGCATATCTCAGTGGAAATATGCAATCATGCCCAACCCGAAGGGGGGGGACTTGGAATACACATATGACCCAGGAGGGCTGCATATGGAGAACACTGGGGTGTCCAGCCGCAGGTGGAATATTTCAACCCCAGGGGTGGCAAGGTGGCTTGCCGAGGGAAAGACACATGCTCAGAGAGGCTTACAGTGGAATACACATGTGGGGGTCGCCCAGAGGGGGAACCATGCACATGGAGGCACCTAGCCAAGCGCGAAGCTGCCGGTGGCAAACTCTGGCGTTGACATCGTCAGTGCTGGAGGAGACTCAGGGCTTATGAGGCTCACCTGAGGAAATATCGCACGTATCCCGTCCGTGGAGAGGAATGGCGAGCAAGCGAAGACACCTGAGCAGAATCTATTTGCTAGTTGAAGCGAGTACATGAGAAGAAACTGGCTCCACTCGGAGATTGTAGAATCTCGCGAATGTGTTAGGTGTCGCCCAGCCTGCAGCTCTGCAGATGTCTGTTAGCGAGGCGCCATGCGCTAGAGCCCAAGAGGATGCCACACTCCGGGTGGAGTGGGCCGTCACACCAAGGGGGCATGGTCGACCTTGCTGCTGGTAAGCCAAAGCAATGGCGTCCACTATCCAGTGAGACAACCTTTGCTTGGAGAGAGCCTTTCCCTTCAGCTTCCCACCATGACAGACAAAGAGCTGGTCAGAGGTCCTGAAACACTGCGTTCTGTCTACGTAAGCACGGAGGGCGCGTACTGGACAGAGCAGTGCCAAGGCTGGGTCTGCCTCCTCCAAGGGCAGCGCTTGCAGGTTCACTACCTGGTCTCGAAAGGGTGTGGTAGGAACCTTGGGCACATATCCAGGCCGGGGTCTCAGGATCACGTGAGAATTAGCCGGCCCGAACTCCAGGCACGCTTCGTCAACCGAAAATGCGTGCAGGTCCCCTACCCTCTTGATGGAGGCCAATGCAACCAGGAGCGCTGTCTTCATAGACAGGAACTTAAGCTCCACTGATTGCAGAGGCTCAAAGGGAGCACTCTGCAGGCAAGTTAAACCACTGAGAGGTCCCAAGAGGGAACGAGAGGAGGGCGAGGAGGATTCAGTCTCCTTGCTCCTCTCAGGAACCTGATGATCAGGTCGTGCTTTCCTAGAGACTTACCTTCAACTGCGTCGTGATGTGCGGCAATGGCGGCAACATACACTTTCAGGGTGGAAGGAGACAGCCTACGCTCCAACCCTTCTTGCAGGAAGGAAAGCACGACACTGATCGAGCATTTCGTGGGTTCTTGATGTTTAGAAGAACACCAGTTGACGAAGAGGTTCCACTTCAACGCATAGACATGTCTCGTGGACGATGCTCTAGCGGAAGTGATGGTAGCCACCACCGCTGGTGGTAGGGTACTCAAACCTACCTCGTCCCGTCCAGGAGCCACACGTGGAGGTTCCAAAGATCGGGATGAGGGTGCCACAGGGTGCCCCGTCCCTGAGAAAGCAGGTCCTTCCTCAGAGGAATAGGCCAGGGAGGTGCTGTCGCGAGGAGTACTAGTTCTGGGAACCAGGTGCGGTTGGGCCAATACGGGGCAACCAAGATCACCTGCTCCTCGTCCTCCCTGATCTTGCGCAAAATCTGCGCAAGAAGGCTCACTGGGGAAAACGCATACTTGCGTAGGCCCCGCGGCCAGCTGTGCGCCAGTGCATCCGTGCCGAGCGTGCCCTCGGTCAGGGAATAAAACAGGTCGCAATGGGACGAGTCGTGGGAGGCAAACAGATCTATCTGAGCGTCCCCGAACTGATCCCAAATCAACTGGACCGACTGGGGATGGAGTCTCCATTCTCCAGCGAGAGGCCGAAGCCGAGACAGCTCGTGGGGAGCACGGTTCAGCTCTCCCGGGATATAAATGGCTCGAAGCGACCTCAGATGCTTCTGACTCCATATGAGGAGGTGGCGGGCGAGTTGCGACATACGGCGGGAGCGTAGACCACCTTGACGGTTGATGTACGCTACTGTGGCAGTATTGTCTGATCGGACTATTACGTGTTGACCCCTGAGCAACGCCCGGAAGCGGTGCAGGGCAAGGCGTACAGCCAGCAACTCGAGGCAATTGACATGCCAAAGGCGTTGGGGACCTGTCCAGGAGCCCGCGGCAGCATGTCCATTGCACATGGCGCCCCAGCCCGTGGTGGAGGCATCCGTTGATACAACAACATGCCTGGAAGCTCGTTCTAAGGGCACTCCGGCCCGTAGAAAACTGAGGTTCGACCACGGGGTGAAGGTCTGACGGCAGGCCGGAGTCACTGGGACTCGGAGCGTGCCGTGTTGCCATGCCCACCTCGGGACTCGATCGCGAAGCCAAAGCTGAAGCGGTCTCATATGAAGCAATCCGAGCGGCGTTACTGCGGCTGCGGATGCCATATGCCCCAGGAGCCTCTGAAAGAGTTTCAGTGGGACCGCACTCTTGCCCTCGAATTGACGAAGGCAAGTCAGCAGTGACTGCGCGCGCTCGCTCGTAAGCTGCGCACCGAGTCGATATCCATACCGAGAAAAGAGATCCTCTGCACGGGGCAGAGTTTGCTCTTCTCCCAGTTGACCCGAAGGCCCAGACGAGCTAGGTGCCGGAGCACTAGGTCCCTGTGTTCGCAAACCTGGTCTCGAGAGTGAGCTAGATCAGCCAGTCGTCGAGATAGTTCAGGATGCGAACCCCGTGTTCCCGAAAGGGAACAAGGGCTGCCTCGACGACCTTCGTAAAGACGCGAGGAGACAGGGCTAGCCCGAAAGGGAGAACCGCGTACTGGTATGCCTGCCCCTCGAAAGCAAACCGAAAGAACGGTCTGTGTCGAGGAAGAATGGAGACATGGAAGTAGGCGTCCTTCAGGTCGATCGCTGCAAACCAACCCTGCGGCCGCACGCATTCGAAAATGCGTTTGGCCGTGAGCATCTTGAACGGCATCCTCGGTTCAAGACGCGCAGGTCCAGGATTGGTCGTAACCCACCGGTTTTCTTCGGTACAATGAAGTAAGGGCTGTAGAAGCCGGACCTCATTTCGGCTGGAGGGACAATCTCGATCGCACCCTTCGCCAGTAGGGTGGCGACCTCCGCTCTCATGACAGGGGCATTGCCACCGACCATAGTGAAGCGGACTCCCCTGAAGCAGGGAGGAGACCGCGCGAACTGAATCGCGTAGCCGAGCCTGATGGTTCTAGCGACCCGGCGGAACAGTCTGGGAGGCTCTAGCCAGGCCTCCAGAAACTGCGCCAGGGAACCACAGACATACCGTCGGAGGTGCAGCAAGGCGGAATGACCGGCCCAGGCAAGGGTGGCATAGCGGCCCTGTGCGGGGGCACGGTCATTAGCCGCGTCCTGCCAGAGGAGGCCAGGGGAGGACCAGCGTCCCACGGGGGCGTGCTCTGGCAGGGGTCTGGCGACAGAGGGGGATGAGAGGAGCGTGGCCCGTGGGCGGCGCGTGCTGTCATCCATAGCCTCTTGGGGCTCAGAGAAAGAGCATCAGTTCTTTTGAATGAGATTCTCACCCAGCCCTCACCGGGGGAAGGAGTGGTCCTGCTACCAGCTCCTGAAAGAACTGAGCCCTAACTCCAGGCTACCTGTCTCAGGAGTGCTGCTTAGCCAGGTGTTAGCCGGCTAAGGGCAAGGACAGGCGGTGCCAGCCTCCAGCGACTTCCTCGTGCTCGGGCCGGGAAGGGTCGAGGGGAGGAGCCGCATGGAAGCGGCGTCGGCGGGAAGCAGACTAAGGAGACCACACGGACGGATGACCGTCAGTGCAGAAGCCTGCGTCCGCTTCTGGAGTAATCGAAGACTGTTGGGCGCAGTCCTCAACCACACCGCCGACTAAGCTGCCCGTCTCAAGAGTGCTGCTTAGGCTGGCGTGGCAGTCTAAGGGGCGGAGACGGGCAGCGCCGCCCTCCTGCGACCTCCTCCTGCTCAGGGCCAGTGAAGGCCCGAGGGGAGGAGCCGCATGGAGGTGGCCTCGGCGGGAAGCAGACTAAGGAGACCGCACGGACGGATGACCGTCGGTGCAGAAGGCCTCAGTCTGCTTCTGGGGGGGGGGGGTCAAAAACTGTAGGGTACAGTCCTCAACCACACCGCCGAGGAGCCCAGCCTGGGACATGAGGGAGCTGAGAAAATGAATTCTCAGACCCCCTCACATCAACCTGGCTGAGCCCATGTCTGGACCACTCTAGTGGACACCACCTGACCCAGGATCACGCAGGTACCGATGTCGCCCGAGAGCGAGGTCAGTAGTGTGCGCGGCGGAACGACCAAGCCGGGCATGGGAGGCATAGCGTCCCAGCAAGGGGGCGTGGTCGAGTTTCCGCGTTCTGTCAGTGTTGGCCAGGGAAGGACTAGCGTTCCACTGCGGCCGGTTCCGACAGAACTCCCGAGTCAGCACTGCCTCGAAGGCGAAGGCGACACACAGCACTGCATGCCTGTGCCACGATAGTGACAGAGAACATACAGCCCATGATCGCCACGCGATCGAGTGCAGCGAAGGCGGAGGACGCCCGCGGGCCGCGAAAAGTCACGTGGACTCCCGCAGGCCGGAAGCGTCCTGATGCACATCCGGGAAGCCTACAGCGCTCAGGGGGAGGGCGGCGCCACTCCAGCCGATGCTTTCAGCTGCCCGGGAAAGCATGGCCATCAGCTCTGGATCTGACTCGACTAACGCTGACACTCCAGAGGGAGGCAACGCAGTCGAATCCTCATTTCCAGAGGAATCAAGCCCGCCTTGTGATGCTGTGAGTGACATGACACCACCTGCTGGAGCCCCGAATGAAAACACTGGGTCCCTAAGAAGAACCAGGTACACACGGAAGCCCCACGGTTTGCGATGTGGAGGGGGGCGTGGCCCGAGGAATGCTCGTCGGTATTATGCCACACTGTAACCCTCAGATCACCCTGGCCACCAGCCAAAGTATCCCCTCTCGAGGAAGAGGTAGATTGGGGTGTGGCAGAGGGGACTCTACCCACACGGGGATCATTGAGTCTCGATCTATAAACATCGCGATGGTCACGTTCCCGCAGAGAAAACGTGACTCACCCACGAGCGCTGCCGAGCGTGAATCAGCCCAACACGCGAAACAGCGCTCGTGACCGTTAGGCAGATGAATCACGCGCCCACATCCAGTAAATACACGGGCGAGCCGTCTTGAAAAAGACGTGCCGCGTGCAGCTCTTTTAGAGAGAGGAAAAGCTCAGCAGAGTGCTGAAGCGCCCAGGGAGAAACACACACACTGTCGGCAGATCACTGCACAGATCAGCAGCAGGCAATGCGATCTCGCTGGAACACGCCGTCACACCAACACACTGAAGAGCCGCTCGTCTCGTAGAGTGAAGATGATACAGAATAGCTTGTAGGAGTGAAGAAAACTCTTGGCTCCGAAGCGAAAACATATCTGCATGTTGCCAGCGTACTTCCTTATATACCCCCAGGGTGGGGCGGACTTACGCTATGCAAATTCCGCAGACCCATGGCATTTCATTGCCATTGGCTCGTTTTATATACTCAAAGATGACAGGCTTTCTAAGCGAAACCCCATTCGTCGTCATCCGACGTAACTCGGAGTGACAACGAAAGGGAACTATATTAACATTCTAAATGTAATGAATATCAGTTCAATGCAAACATTATGAAAGTTAGTGGATACAGTTAAGAAGATCAAGACCTCTGAAGTTGGACAGGACAAAATCCCCATTTTAGGCGGGACAGACATTTGATTTGTTTAAAATAGGGCTGTCCAATCCTGCTCCTGGAGGATCACTGTTCTAGAAAGTTTCACTCCAACCCCAATTAAACACCTGAACCAGCTAATCAAGGTTTTACTAGAAACTTCCAGGCAGGTTTGTTGAGGCAATTTGCAGCTAAACTCAGCAGGACAGTGGCCCTCCAGGAGCAGGTGTGGACCCCGGCTTTAGGTTAATTTAATGTTAGCTAAAAGATATGTAATGCCTAATATATCCAATAGATTTCAACAATAAACATGAAATTTGTGCTTTGATGTCTTTTAAAACAGTCACAAGATAGTATTTGTGGAATGTGCCAGATAATATCACACTACAACTACTTTTCATTAGGTGTACTTCCTGATGTTATCATTCCCCCTATCTCCCTCACCCCGCCCTTGTTTTGTTTTCACCTTCACACCAGGGGTTGAACAGCATGCAGATGTCATTGTCAGGACTGTACGGAGACATGGCCTCGCCCGTCGGGGAACGTGTTGCAACACCAAGCCTGTATTTGCCAATAGCAGCAGTTGGCAGAGAGTTGACAGAAAGTTTGATTTTTTTGTCTGTCTGTTCAACTATCTTGGCCTCCCAGCAGTTATCCTGCAGATCCTCAACCAAAGGAACAATCACATGTGTGCCTTTGGACACATCTGGGAGATTACCTGAAAGACATACGCACACAAACATACGGAGATGGAATGACAAATGCTTTTTTAAGACCAAAAACATAACCATGAGATCAAAAGTTTGGGGTTGGTAAGATTTTTTAAGTCTCTAGACTATAGAGTGAATACAATTTGAAGGAACTGTTTGGGCTAAGGGTTGTAAGATGGCAAAACTGACCTAGTTTCAAATCTAAGTGAAGTTTATCTGTCTTCGAGTTGAAAGGTCTTGAGAGCTCGATCAACATCTGAAAGGTCTGGCCTCTGCGGATGATGAGGTTTTCGCTGCGGTAGCGATCTGTATGATGCTCAAGTCGGTTCGGTTCTTTGTTGGATTTGAGAAGGTCTATAGAACGCACTTCTAGTACGGTACCTGCAAGATAGAGAGACAGAGCTTGGATGTTGCGCATTTTATACTGATCCAAAAATAAAAATTCTGGCATCATTTGACAGTCTTCTGTGGAACATTATTAAAAATATTTCCTTTTGTGTTCCACGGAAGAAAGACACACAGGTCTGGGATGACTTGAGGATGAGTAAATGATGACTGAATGTTTATTATTAGGTGAATTATCTCTTTAATATTTGTTCAAGCTGTATTTTTGGAGCCAAAACACTCTTTGTCCAGTTAGGGTTACCTGTCTCTGGCATCTCTGTGGTTTCTGTAGGTCCACCTGTGACGGCATCATCTGCAGTTTTGCGGCAGCAGCAGCGGAGGCAGCACTGGCGAAACCATGTGCAACATGACCACTTCGTCTCTGGCTTCTTTAGCTTCACCTTCTCTGGATTCTCCGGTGGAAGAGTACCGGCTGGAAAGCGGCCGATGGCAGAACGATTCCTGATTGATAATGTGTCTACAGGCATACTGAGAAGTAAAACAGAAAAATTGAGAATTTTTGAAAGATTAAGACAAGCCCTCTAAATACTAACACCATTTATCTTACTAAGACTCTCATTCAGTTTTTCCCTCGCAATATTTTGGTGCATCTCATCTGTTTAGTTTTTTGTTGTTTAACATGATATTTGTGAGTAACATGTAAAGGGGTAGTTTAAATTAAATTCTGTCATTAATTACTCATCATTCCAAACCCGTAATACTTTCGTTTATCTTCTGAACACAAATTAAAATCTTTTCAACTCTAACTCTAAAGAGCTTTCTGTCCCTATATTAACAGCTACACAACTACCACTTAAACACTTCAGTGCAAAGTGTAACACTTCAAAAACTTCATAAAGAGCTTTTGAATTAGTCCAAATTGTCTGAAGAGACTCAATCGCTTTATATGATGAGCAGATTTAATTTAGGCTTTTATTTACATATAAACAATCATCAACTCACACATCAGCTGTGGTAAACGGAATCTCAAGCATGTTCTCTTGACGTGCAAGAACCAATGAGGTTCATTCTCGTGTTACGCAGCACATTTGAGCTTCAGCAAGAACCAATGAGGTTCATTCTCATGTTACGCAGCTCGTTTGAGCTTCAGCAAAAACCAATGAGGTTCATTCTCATGTTACGCAGCTCGTTTGAGCTTCAGCAAAAACCAATGAGGTTCATTCTCATGTTACGCAGCTCGTTTGAGCTTCTGCAAGAACCAATGAGGTTCATTCTCGTGTTACGCAGCACGTTTGAGCTTCTGCAAGAACCAATGAGGTTCATTCTCATGTTACGCAGCTCATTTGAGCTTCAGCAAGAACCACTGAGGTTCATTCTCGTGTTACGCAGCACGTTTGAGCTTCTGCAAGAACCAATGAGGTTCATTCTCGTGTTACGCAGCACGTTTGAGCTTCTGCAAGAACCAATGAGGTTCATTCTCGTGTTACGCAGCACGTTTGAGCTTCTGCAAGAACCAATGAGGTTCATTCTCGTGTTACGCAGCACGTTTGAGCTTCAGCAAGAACCAATGAGGTTCATTCTCGTGTTACGCAGCACGTTTGAGCTTCAGCAAGAACCAATGAGGTTCATTCTCGTGTTTCGCAGCACGTTTGAGCTTCAGCAAGAACCAATGAGGTTCATTCTCGTGTTACGCAGCACGTTTGAGCTTCAGCAAGAACCAATGAGGTTCATTCTCGTGTTACGCAGCACGTTTGAGCTTCAGCAAGAACCAATGAGGTTCATTCTTGTGTTACGCAGCACGTTTGAGCTTCAGCAAGAACCAATGAGGTTCATTCTCGTGTTACGCAGCACGTTTGAGCTTCTGCAAGAACCAATGAGGTTCATTCTCGTGTTACGCAGCTCGTTTGAGCTTCAGCAAGAACCAATGAGGTTCATTCATGTGTTACGCAGCACGTTTGAGCTTCTGCAAGAACCAATGAGGTTCATTCTCGTGTTACGCAGCACGTTTGAGCTTCAGCAAGAACCAATGAGGTTCATTCTCGTGTTACGCAGCACGTTTGAGCTTCTGCAAGAACCAATGAGGTTAATTCTCGTGTTACGCAGAACGTTTGAGCTTCAGCAAGAACCAATGAGGTTCATTCATGTGTTACGCAGCACGTTTGAGCTTCTGCAAGAACCAATGAGGTTCATTCTCGTGTTACGCAGCACGTTTGAGCTTCAGCAAGAACCAATGAGGTTCATTCTCATGTTACGCAGCACGTTTGAGGTTCTGCAAGAGGTTTGTTCTCACGCATCAACAAGATCGGTTGAGCTTCTGTTTATGTTTGCTGATCAACATTCAATTCAATCTGTTCATCATATAAAGCGATCACGTCTCTTCAGAAAATTTGGACTAAACTGCTCAATTAATATGGATTAGTTTTACGATCTCATTATGAACTTTTCAAAGCGTCAAAGTGTTAGTTGCATAGAGGGACAGAAAGCTCTCAGATTTAATCAAAAAGATCTTCATTTGTGTTCCGAAAATGAACATGACAAATGGTGCAACATTTTTGGCTACAATGTTTTCTTTTGTCTTTTTTAAGGGAAACTTCATCCCCTTCAACCGAGCGGCTTTTCCCCCAACGTACTTTTCTTTGTCTTATTCAACAATTACTGAAATAATGTTGACAATCACTTTTTTCACATCCATTTATTTATTGACTAAGTAGTGTAATAGGCAGCATAATGTACAGACAGGCAGTTATTATTGCTATATTCAGATTTTTTTTATTAAATTGATCAAAAGTAACAGTAAAGATGTTTATAATGTTACAAATGTATTTGTTTGTATTTGTACAAATGTAATTTTTTTAGCAACTTCAAACATTTGAAAGTCGGCTGGTAATTATCACCAAAAAATTTGCTTCTGGGTCAGGGTCGTCCAGATCACCCTGTGTGGGTTTATTTTTTGATAATGGCCATGCAGTTGTCTGTACATTATCCCTAATCCCTTCCATAACAGTTATTTGGAGAGAAACATCTCTGGCAGGGCCGGCTCTAGGTTATTTGGTGCCCAAGGCGAGAAAGTAATTAAATGAACAAATATGAAAATAAAACAAAACAGACTTCACTGTATAAATTATACATTGATACTTATTAAAGCTACTATTAAAGTTATCAGTCAAGAGCAGTGAGTGATTTTCTCTTTGCATTTTGTTGTTTTATTCAAATTATCATAAATTCAAATTATCATAATTTACTCTCTCAAGTTGTTTTAAACTCCAATAAGTTTCTTTCTTCTGTTGAAAATAAAAGTTATTTGGAAGAATGTGGGTAACCAAACAGTTGATATACCCCAGTGACTACCATAGTATATTTTTCTTCTATTTAAGTCAATGGGGACCAGCTATACTGTTTTGATAGCCACATTCTTCAAAATATTAAAATTAGAAAAATATTAGAAACTATTAGAAGGAAATTAAAACAGGTTTGGAACAACATTAGAGTGCGTAAATGATGAGATAATTTTTATTTTTTGGGTGAACTATCCCTTTAAGGACAAGCGGCAGCGTGTTTACTATTGCTACTGTCTCTTTAAGAGCTGCATGCGACGCGTCTAATATACACGCATTTGACTAGCTGATTTTCTCTCAATTTTCTCAAGTTTGCTTTCACTTTAGACATAACCGACTTTGTTTATGTAAACCTTGTGTGTATTTAACAGTATAAGCACAATAAGACTCGAAAGATAACTTAGTCCAGTATCAAGGCACTGGTAGATGGGCTTTTAGTGAGCTTCACATGTACGCGCTGAGAAACGCACACGTTAGAACAGCGCATCAGCACGCGAATTAAATGTTTAACCGACAAGGCATTAAAGCACATGCAAATATGAACTTTTGTGAACTGCAGTCCTGTTCTGCTGCGTTAACATTTTATGTGAATATACGTTAAGTTGTTCAGTAGCCTATGTTGGGACAGAGGCGCCAGAACAGATATAATGCACGATTCTACGACATTTTAATCGTCCACGATCAAAAATCGTCATATCGCACACCCTAATTTAAAGCGCTAAAACCAGCTGTCAGATGTTTTCGCGCCACTCCGAGTTTGACAGCTGCCTGTCAGAGTGACTCAGTCGTTTTTTAGGATTGTAATATAATCTAGTAAAAGAAATGGACAAATACAAGCAGTGTGTGGACAGTGCACAGTAAAAGTGTACAGCGTGTGCGCAGCTTTCATAATACGATACATACATTTAATTAACTTTTCTTTTTTTTTGCGCCCCGTCCAGCAGATGGCGCCCCAGGCGGCCGCCTGTGTCGCCTGTCGGCAAAGCCTGATCTCTGGACATCCAGAATATAGTTTCCATATATTTATATTGCAGAATAATTTCCCAAACAGTTTCTACCAAAATACCACCATAACCGTAATTCAGTAATAAAATACAGTAGTACCTATATAGTAAATAGCAGTAGATATCTTCTCAGGTGAGATCCGTTCATGTAATGATTACTTACTTGTTTGCGGTCCTTTGCAGTGTGTAAAAGTGTCAGTCTTGCTTATGCCTGGTTTACGTCTCCACTCTAAAAACCACGTTGTAATTGTGTCTCATCGATATAATGCATCGACTGAGCGTTTCATTTAGGACCGAACTCCAGCAAGTGTCTAGCTTTTACTACTTTATAAAGGGTAGGGCTAAGAACCTGTGTGAGGATTGCGTGAGAACTGGTTTAACAGGATGACTGAAATGTTTAAAAATCATGCAATACTGTAGGAGTAATTCTGGGCATGGAAGATGACACACAAGTCAGCCTGGACAAAAAAGGCATGAGTAGTATTGAGACAGTACAAAAATAAAACAAATACTAAATCTAAAATTGAATGGATAAACCATTGATTCTTTTGGTGGCAACACAGCAGACAGACAGATAGACATTAAAAACATTAGAAATCTACAAATCCTGTAACTGAAATACACAAATCACCTCATTCAGTGTTTGGAATTGTCATAGTAATTTAGTGATCATTAAAATACAACATCACAGGCAAACCATTTCTTAATACACACAAAAGCGTGCTCTGTTATGAATCAACAACCACAAAAGCATCAATAATTACTGCTCAACAAATATAATTGCTGTACTTATTGGCTAAAACAGCGATGCATAGAATGCACTTTGCCTTGTTGTGGTCATACACATCACAACTATGAATTATTTCTTCAAATTCCCACCTGAACCCATGCTTTACATTTTAAAAGGAAGTTATGATGGTCAAAAATGTAACACTTAAAAACAGATGCATTCTGTGATGCCCTAAAACATGGCTAGAAATTAATATAACATGGGAATATTTTGACTTGTCTTGAAGTCATGCTGCTTCTCTCCACCGATTTCTGCTTACATGCTGCATATCTTTCCAGATAACATTTTCTGGTCCCACTTTATATTAGGTGTCTTTAATTACTATACTAACATTTAAATTAATAATTTGATACAATGCACTTATTGTGTGCATACATGTTTTTACATTGTACTTATATTTAAAAGATGGTTGTGTTTATAATTATATCTATAATTTTTTTTTTTTAAATGCAAGTAAATAGTAGTCAAAGGCACTAGAGATTATATACAGTGCTATGCATAAGTTTAGACACCCATGCTAAAGTTGACTAAAAAGAGGAATAAAAAAAATCATCTTTTGGAAATTGAACTTAATGCCTTAATTAAAATTTTTGGGAAAAATCCAACCTTTAAGGACACCAATTTCCTTTGTGAATGAATAATGTATCGTAAATAAATTAATGTTCTTCCTTAAAATACAGGGTGCATAAGTCTGGACACCATAATATGGAGTCAATATAGGGCCATATATATCTGCAAAATAAAACAATGTTTTGCAAAAAAAAAATATGTTTTGCAAAAAAAAAATATGTTTTGAAAAAAAAAAATGTTTTGCAAAAAAAAAATATGTTTTGCAAATAAAAATAGAGTATTGAGAAAAAAAATTGCTTTTTTGCAAGCAAAAAAATAATAATTGCAAAAGAAAAGTTAACCACTGAGAGAAAAAAAAAAGTTTAGCAAAGTAAAACTTCAGCAGCATTGACTTTGCAACACATATTTCCCTTTGCGCCGCTCCTTTAAATCCGCGTTTCAGTCATCCGTGCCTCTGCGGCGCAAGCTTTCCTTTGCGCTTCATTTTTCTTTGCGCCTCGCTTTGTGTCCCTGATTTGACGTGGGGGGAGGGGTCAAGAGGTTGGGGTGTGTACAAAAGACGAAGGCGCGTCCCTCTCGTAACGTCATCAGCGCAAGCCCCAGACTTTTTTTTATTTATTTTATTTTTATTTATTTTTTTATTGACATATTTATAGAACATTAACAAAAAAGGCATTCGTAATTTCAGATTTTACAAACAAACCTGAGCGTACATACAAATATTACATCACAATATACATATTCTCATCAGCAGGCAAATAGAGCCCCAGACTATTATTGTCAATAATACATACCTGTGATCCATCACCCGTGCTGCGTTCCAGTCCAAAATAGTCATGCTCTTCACTCGCTAACTTCCCTTCATCTCGTTCACTCGGATGTACGTCATTGCGAGTGCCCACTACTGGCGGAAACTGCAATGGGCTGAACTGGAACGTCCTAAGCCCTTGATCACTTGGAATCAGCTGTGGAGTTGATTTATTATTTAATTTTTTTCCCTTTAATAATTTGTTTAATGCAGTATCCAAATGTTTATAGGTGTGTTTGGGTTGTTTTAAATTTAAAACATTATAATTAATATATCATAGAGTTGTCTGTGTGGTGGTGATTAGACGAGATATGTGGTGACGTCACAATCGTACTGCATTGTGGGACATATAGGTGCCTGAAGTGTACATTTGAAGCAGACTCGCTCCCTCGGTCAAAATCGAGGGAACGAGGGTCTGTCCATATAAACTTCCCTCGTCCACTTCACGAAGTGGAACGCACTTCAAATGGCGGCAGGGATTCCCCCAAGGGGAAGTGCTTAGGGAAGTTCGCAAGTGCGTGTCTAAAAGTGGACTGGAACGCAGCACAGCACTCTGCTCCGCCATTTCGATCGATCCACTCGGTCTGGGGCTCGCGCTGATGACGTTACGAGAGGGACGCGCCTTCGTCCCTTGTACACACACCCCAACCTCTTGACCCCTCCCCCCACGTCAAATCAGGGACACAAAGCGAGGCGCAAAGAAAAATGAAGAGCAAAGGAAAGCTTGCGCCGCAGAGGCACGGATGACTGAAACGCGGATTTAAAGGAGCGGCGCAAAGGGAAATATGTGTTGCAAAGTCAATGCTGCTGAAGTTTTACTTTGCTAAACTTTATTTTTTCTCTCAGTGGTTAACTTTTCTTTTGCAAATTTTTTTTTTTTGTTGCAAAAAAGCAAAAAAAAATCTCAATACTCTATTTTTATTTGCAAAACATTTTTTTTTTTTTGCAAAACATATTTTTTGTTTGCAAAACATTGTTTTATTTTGCAGATATATATGGCCCTATATTGACTCCATACCCCTATGTTAAATTCCCATAGAGGCAGGAACCATTAAAATAGCCCCACATCATCACATAGCCTTCACCATACCTAGAGATTGGCATGGTTTTATTTCAGTTAGCCTAATAGCTGGTTTGATTTGCATTGAGAGATGATCTTATAGAAAGTACTCCATGCCAATCTCTAGGTATGGTGAAGGCTATGTGATGATGTGGGGCTTTTTTAATTCCAAAGGCCAAGGGAACTTTATCAGGATGCATAGTATCCTGGATCCATGAAGTAACTGGCCTTTAAAAATAAAAATCTGTCTGCCTTTATGGGAATTTAACATAGGGGTGTCCAGACACTGTATTTTAAGGAAGAACATTTATTTATTTACGATACATTATTCATTCACAAAGGAAATTGGTGTCCTTAAAGGTTGGATTTTCCCCCAAAAAAATGTATTAAGGCATTAAGTTCAATTTCCAAAAGATGATTTTTTATTTCTCTTTTTAGTCAGCTTTAGCATGGGTGTGTAAACTTATGCATAGCACTGTGTATATATATATATATCTTAATGACTGAACAAATCATTGCATCGCTATAAAGCACATTACATGAAACTTGAACTTGTTCCTTAAATTGGTGCTTGCAGTCATATTTGCAGAACACTTAGCATCTGAACATAGTCTTTAATAAGAGCCCACAGACTAATATTTACAGTGTGACGTCATCAAAGAATTAGACCCAACTAGACACAAACATGGGGAAGAAGAAACATGTTTCTTTATTGGTGTGAATATTCACACCACAGCTGGCTTATCTTCACCGATACATCGCAAGAACAAAGAACAGGACCTTCAGAACTTTAAGGGTTAAAAGTAAAAGCAGATGTTGTGAAACATCTGTCTCTATCAGCATGCAGTGCGGTGTTCATAGTGGTCAAACTTTATCTGAAATGAGAACCGTAAACACACACACACACACACACACACACACACACACACACACACACACACACACACACACACACACACACACACACACACACACACACACACACACACAATTTATTTTATTTCTCTCATGTCTGTGTCTAAAGTTAACTATAATTTATTTGAATTAAATTAGGACTGTTATTGTATGGAAAAGAGCAGCATGAACATTCATCAAAATATACGTAAATACAAATACATACGGCCTAACAAATGGCTGACTTTTCATTTCTGGGTGAACTATCACTTTAAGTCCGATCAGGTTCAGCACATGAGGTACAGGTTTAGAAATGGTTAGTGAACTTTAATTAGTATCTAAAGCAGTACATGTAGTAAGTCAGTGACACACACACACACACACACACACACACACACACACACAGCAGTTATCACTGCACATCAAAGAGACAGGGCGGTAACCAATGGCAAAAGCTGGCTGAGCTCAGACTCTATGTTGGCAGTTTTGTGGACAGGGTTTCCACGCAGATCCAGTCTGGTCAGTTTAACGCAGGACACCAATGATTCAAGAGCAGACAGTTTACAGATCTCTGAGAAATGCATTAAGAAAACACTTTTTACAGTTACAACACAGTATAAAAAAATACATTACACACTAAATTACACACTAACAATCTCAGATCAGATAATTAGATCGAACACTTTATTGCGACCGTCCAGTTTAGACATTCATTTAACTTTGCAACTACATGTCAACTTATTCTACTAACCCGAACCCTCACAGTCTACTAATACTCTAATGAGAGTTAGTTTACATGTAGTTGAAAAGTTACTGATAGTCAGTAGAATGTCTAAAGTTGACCATCGAAATTAAGTGTAACCGATACAGTATAATACACATCCTTAACTGGTAGAAGAGACATCTAAATATAGTCATGTCATATTATATTTAATTTATGTGTTTTAATACTGTTTAATATTTAATACGTTTGTTTAATATATATTTATACTACCATTCAAAAGTTTGGGGTCAATAAGACAATTTATTTGACCAAAATACAGTAAAAATAGTTATAATGTGAAATATTATTAAACATATGCTGATTTGTTGCTCAAGAAACATATTTCTTTTACAATCTTTTATGAATAGAGTTCAAAATATATTTTTTTGTATCATTATAAATGTCTTGATTGTCACTTTAATTGACACAAATTGATCAATTTAATATATCCCTCCTGAAAAAAAGTATTATTGTCTTATAAAACAATATAATAATATTGTAAAATTCATAATAATAATAATAATAATAATAATAATAATACATTTTATTTATATTGCGCTTTTCTTGTACCCAAAGCGCTAACAATAACAATATAATATATTAATATATATTATTTGTAATATAATAATATAGTCAAACAAAATTCATAGTATATCAACTCGCACAATATTTGCAATTAAAACTATTTTAAATGGACTGGAAAATAAAGGGTCTGGAAAACACAGTAATGTCTTACAATGTAATGAGCATTTGTGTAGCATCAGGCACTGCTAATGTTATAATGGGTTTAATATAGCTTTATTCTAGTTGTTATCACATCACACAAGGCTAAATCCCACACCGGCTCTGACTCCAGAAAATGGTGTTGAGCTTAACACATATTTGTATTTTTTTGGAAGAAAAGGATACGATTGTTCTTCAGAGAAACCTCCTCTAGTTTCGGCAGATGATACAGTCCCTCCAGACTTTCAATGGCGTTATCATCGGCCTCCAGCACCTGAAGCATTAAACCACTCCATGTGAAGCCATTTTACAATGTGATCATGTGAAAGAAACACTGAGTTAGGGGGATGTTCACGCAGAATGCATTTTTGCACTTTCCAAAGTTACGAGCCACTCAGCATTTTCACAGGCCACAATTCTGACATCGATACCATGGGGAAAAACTCCCTTATAGATTATTTTAATGTTATCTCATGATTTGTCAGCAGGTTTATTAGGCTGCTGTCACTTTAAGACCTGACGCACTGATCCATTACACTGATACACATGCGTTTTCTTTCTCAATGGTTTACATTCACTTAAAACACATGTGAATACTCGCTAAGACTGGCATTTTTACATTATTTTGTGTGTATTTGACGGTTTAAGTGCAATAAACAGAGAAAATTAACTCAATTTAGTACTGAGAGGCGGCTTTATGTGCTGCACTTTTGGGTGTGAGCTCAACATCTGTGGGAATGAGTAAAATTATGTGCAATATGTGCAATCCCACGCCTAAATTCAAGCCCAGCAAGAGCAACATTACCCCAGAGCAAATGAAGTAAGTGAGTGAGAGGAGGCGGGTTTGTGTGTCACTCGCTGTCAGAGAGATTGGAGATGCGCTGTCATATATCACAACTATTCAGTGTTTTCAACCAGATAAGGTTTATTTTAGGTTTCAGACACTTAAATACACAAGTATTAGCAAAACAACATTTATAGTGTGTAAAATACACACTGATGTCTATGGATGCGGCAATAACAATCCTTTCAAATATAAATTGATGACGTGTTTAGATACACATCGTGTAGGTCACTATAAAATTTACTCTGTTCTTCTTACACTTCACCAGCCACTCCCTTTAATGTATTTCAGGAGAAGTGGATGAATTGACGTATCGTAGGCCTAAATCTGACTGATACAATTCTCTGAACGGCGGTGCGTACTAACATGGCGCCCATTGTGCGTTATAGATCAACTAGTCTCAGCCTCAGACGTCACGCCCACGGAACGTTGGCTAAACGTCTGATGCATATGGTACACTTAACTGGAAACACTTCAGGAATGTCGAAGTCGTCATCTGATTGGTTGAATTTTATCGGATTTCCGGGGGGCGCGAGTGTCGCGTTTATTTTCGGTCCGCCGGGAAACAAATGTCATGACGCCAAAACCCCTCGTGGAAGAAGAAAGCCGTTGTTTTTACAACTGAGACAATGAGCGCTTACCACGATCAACTAAACGCTGTATTTTCAAAAGTGTGTGAAGTTCGCGGCTCCATTGATGCAGTAAACTTGCACAAGGTTCTTGAATGAATAATTTATTAGATGCACGCCGGTCTGTTATTGTAGGGACATCAACATTATATTGTCACGCCCCTAAATATGACACGGTACAAAACAAACTGTGATTGGTTGTGTTACATGTCAGTCAAACGTCCTCTTGGGCGGTCCTTGGCCAAGAAATGCTGCGATAGAGTCCAGACCTTCTGCCGTCAGTCTGAAGGTCTGGCTATGCGAGACTATAGATCAACTAACATGAATCATGATCATTATAAAGGTTTCTTAAATGACAAAACACATTCACTTACATGTATTTAAGAATAAAAATATCAGCCAAGGACTGACTGACATGTAACGCCACCAATCACAGTTCGTTTTGTTCCACGTCATGTTTAGTGTGGAAATGTAAAGTCGATGTCCCTACAATAACAGACCGTCGTTCATCTAATAAATTATTCATTTAAGAACGTTGTACAAGTTTACAGTAACAATAGAGCCGCGAACCTCACATACTCTTGAGAAACCAGCCTTCAGCTGATCCTGAGCGCTCACTGCCACAGTTGTTAACATGACGCCGTTCTTCCTCCTCGAGGGGTTTCGCATCACTGCATTAAAGGTGATGCGTTCTAAAATAACACTCACTTTGTGCAAGACATGCAATAAGTCAGGAGAGGTGTGTATTTGGCCCGAGAAGGCAAAAAATGTGCAAAGAATGGCTGGAATTTAAAGCTGGTTTGTAGCATACCAAGAATACAGACTACTTTCCTGTTATTGTAGTTGGGTTAGGTGGCTTAGGTTTTATTGTGATTTTGTTATGTAAATTTGTTGTGTTTTGTATTTAGGCTACTTATATTTATTTCATTTACTTAATTTTTTTTAATATATTACATCTTAAGATTTTTTATTTTATTTTTTTTAAGAAAAAGCTGTTCTTTCATGTCATTCACCATCATTTTGAGGCTCTTTTTTTAATATATTTTTTTAGTATCGGTTCAGGCACCGGTACCGTTTTAAAAGTATCAATTTGGCACCGGTAAAAAAAACAAAAAACAATGATACCCAACCCTACCTGTGTCTCTCTGTTTTAACAGTGAAAACACATTCTGTGTGAGGGTTTCCGAACAGTGATTTGTGGGAAAATGAGGAAAAGAAGCATGGGTTCACCTCTAGGCACTGCAACATAGCAAACTGAGGAGGCAGCCGCACAAGCTGATTGGAGGAGAGGTTGATATGTGTCACCAAGAGAAGCTGATCAAGGTGACACAAGGTCGTCAGGTTCTGATGTCAGAGAGAGAGAGAGAGAGAGAGAGAGAGAGAGAGAGAGAGAGAGAGAGAGAGAGAGAGAGAGAGAGAGAGAGAGAGAGAGAGAGAGAGAGAGAGAGAGAGAGAGAGAGAGAGAGAGAGAGAGAGAGAGAGAGAGAGAGAGTTAATCTTTGGTTTCAATGTAACGTTGACTGAAAAGGACAGAACATGTTCTGCTGAAGGATGTGGTCAACGCCAGAGAAACACTGTTTGAAAGAAAGAAAACAAGTAAAGCATGATGGCTTGGTGTTATACTGGTGATATAGATTGTGAGGTGGATCACTATTGTAATACATTTAGTCTGATACACAGGGTGTGACTGCTGTTGTCACTCCGCTGACAGAAACCAGGGAGAGCTGTGTGTTCTTACTGTGATTCAGGAGAACACACACACACATGGGTGTTTCTGTGTAACTGCACAGTGAATCTGGCAGTTTAATAGGCGCACCCAAAAAAATGTGTAGTGTGTCATTCTTTGTAGAGAAGAGAATTTATGCCACACTGAAATGAAATCGTTCATAGAAACAACATTAAATACAATACACCCATTCACAGAAAATAAACAAAAACATGGAAACAGCCATTTTTGTCTTAAATAATTAATGAAAAATGTGTTCATTGTTCTAGAAACTTTCAGAACTAACTAACTAACTAACTAACTAAATTGCTGCTATCAATGTAGAACAGAAAAACAATTTTACTACAATGAATGTATACTTCATATGTTTGGTTGAAGTTTTTTTTTAGAATTCTTTACCATTCAACATTTTTCAGCATGTATTCCATCTGATCTGCTCAGCAAACCCTCAGAAACTATATTAAATCATAAAATATTCTTGCCTTTAAAAGATTAACAAAAATTATCCACATCTTATGATCATTGCTGCTGATGCCAATACAATTTTAATTTTGGTGTATTTAAGACTGGAATGGTAATGATGACTCAGTGAGTTGAGTACAAACATAGTTTAATAGGATATCATGTTCAAAATGTGCTCTTATTAAATGGCTGAAAGGACTATCAAAGATTTAGAAAGTCAAATGACTATTATCTCTCACGTGCAAATGGTTGAGTAAGACTCTCTCATTGTTTATTACTCATGGATCTGGTCATGCCATTCAATTTCACACGAGTGAAAACATTTAAACAATTCAGTCACGTTCATTACGTCAAGCACATTAAGACATCATCTTTGTTAATAACATCCTGGTCATTTATGGAAGTTTACAATAAATATATTTATTTAATAACTACAACATATTTTAATATTTAGTTAAATTAACACATTAACCAGGACAAGATTATTTGAGTAAATGAAAATTTAAACTATTAAAAATGATAATAATAAACTGAAATAAAGAATAATTTTTAAAAAGTGAAACTAAAATATTCATGCCTCTGAAACTTTAAAAAATAACATATAAAAAATAAACACGCTGTATTAATGAAGGCAGATCTGAAAGCAACTGATTTGCAATTGTCAGTATTGCATTGTCACACTGCCTCACACACATTACAGCATTTAAGATTTTAAAGTCATTTTATTATAAAAATTGTTCACAATTTTGTTCACACTTTCATAAATTGTTCACAATAAGACCAGCAGCCTGCATTAAAGGATAATTCGGGTATTTAGCACTTTGAGTCTCTTTTCTGGTTTGTTTTGGATGAACTAGAGCGGTGGACACAGAGATGTTGACGATGGGTCCTGTCTCGACTTTTTGACTGGTTTAGAATCGCCTTTGACCGCTTCAGAGTGGCTGGCTATGGGCACGAACATGTCCTTAAAACAACCCTTAAAGGTATAGCGGAGGATGTTTTACTTCCTGGTGGGTAGTCTAAACTATTGGTCCTCCTAATTGTCAATCATTCTGGTGAATCAATCAAACTTTTCAAAAAGTGGAGAGGGCGGGTCTTATCTAAAATTTGGAAAGATCCTCCGCTATACCTTTAACGTTCGTTTTCAAAACTGTGCAACTCACCGAGTGGTTAGTGGTGTTCGTTGATGATTAAAAACAAATATATCGGCGCAATGTATGATTTCAATCCGTGTTATTTGCTATAGTGGAACTATTTTTTCAGATACCTCACAACCGTGTATAAACTTCCGCTCGATATTTGAGTCTGAAGCGTCTTTTCTGTTTCCGGTAGTGCAGTAATATCAACGAGCAATGAGTCCTCCAACAGAAATCAATGGGGATTTTACAAAATGACAAATAAAACACGACAGAAACTGTATTTCGCTACGCTACTTGTTTTGGAACATCAACGAACACCACTAACCACTCGTGAGTTGCACAGTTTTGAAAACGAACGTTAAGGGTTGTTTTAAGGACATGTTCCTGCACAGTATTTATATCGTTTTTACCTCTTGTACACAGCCACGTCCAAGTGATCTGAGAGCGCGGGCGGGTATAGATATATACAATAGAAGTCGCCTTGGCTACGGCAGTTCATTGGAACGAAACCGTAGCCAAGGCGACATCTATTGTATATATCTATACCCGCCCGGCGCCCGCGCTCTCAGATCACTTGGACGTGGCTGTGTTCAAGAGGTAAAAATGATATAAATACTGTTCGTTTTCTCACACAAACTGCTCGTTTCGTGTCTTAGGCCATCAATGTGTACTTACGATGGGGAATTGTTTAATTTGGACGATGGGGAATTGTTTTAATTTGGACTCTGTGCTTGTGTTTTGAGATAATGACCATAGACCTGCACTATATGACTGACAGACAAGAACGGTTTGTCCTAAAAATATCAAAATTGAAACTACTGCGGAAAAAAAGACACCTACATCTTGGATGCCCTTGAGGTAAGCTAAAACATACCAAAAATTAATTTCAAAGTGAACTATCCCTTTAAGAATAATAAATCTTCATTGGAAAGTTTCATTGAAAATAAAGCGAATAAAAAACTAAATGAAAAACTGGAAACTATAACAATCCCAGTCCCGGGTCGGCCGCTCTTACCTTATTGGAGAGGCTGAAGACGCGCACCTCTGCGTACTCCATTTTCAGGATGGTGTTTTCAATCAGAAACTTGCTGCACAAATCACTGTAGTAGGAAGAGCGCATGGGGTCCACTTCCTGTGAGAGCGAGGAAAAGACCAATCACACGGCTTACAAAGGCAAACGGCACTATCACTGTTGCCTAAGTGAGGGGGTTCGGGTTTGAACAGACACCTGACACAAAGTGTTCAACTCTGCACATCATTTGTGCCACAGGCATGATTGACACATTACTGGAGTATAAACAAAGGTATTGTTAATGTGAATAATTGCCTAAGTGATGTATTGTTAGTTCTTCATTATGTCCGGTAGACTGAGTATATCTAATTGTTGAGGATGCAGTGGTGTGTTCTCACTTTGAGGGATTGGAAATGTGCCAGAGTCTCTTTCTCATGGCCTAGAGGATCCAGAGCTCTCATGAGGAGTATGATTGTCAGCAGACACCCTGAAACACACACAGACTTACAACAGATTCTATTCTCTAAGATGATGCAGGAAATACAAATGCTATGTGAACTATGCATGTACACACACCTTTATGAAAACAGACGCGTGCACACACACTTACATTTGTTCTGAGGCTCGAGCTCCAGCAGCTGATTGCAGGACTGAAGCTCAGCCTGTAGCACTGAACTTTTCTCAACCGACAGCTCACTCCTGCAACACACACACACAGTGTGTTTCCATGTTTTATGGGGACTTTCCATAGTCAATGATTTTTAAACTGTACAAACTGTATATTCTCAAATTGAGATCATCATGAGATCTGTTTCTAACATGGAAATTTGGCTTAAAAAATTTGTATTTAAATAAATTGTGATTAAATAAAGAGATGCACACAGTTTAAGTGCAATATACACACACTTTAAGAATGCAATTATTCATAATTAACGTGGATACTCCATGTATAAAATGTATGATGGATAAGGCAGTCAATGCATTGCATCATTAACACGTTTAATGCATTTTTTTTGTTCATTTTAACACCGTTGACATAACAGTATCATTCTAACTGAAACCGAAACCCCACCCTCTGAAGACATGTCAGCAAACCTGAATCTGTACATGATTGACAGGCAGAGACTGAGAGGCAAAGAGCCACAAACCTGAGAGCTGCTGACAGACTAGGCTGAGATTTATCACTGATCTCTGCCAGTTAGCTGTGACGTATTCCAAACATTTTCCAACTTTAATTATCAACGCTCAACAGAAATGTGCCCCCATGAGTGAAGCATGAATGAGACGGACATTAGAGTTGTGCTGCGGTAAACACATGCTAGTTACACGTGCAAGATTAAGAACATAAAGTGGGGGGAACAGTTCAATCATTGCAGATTTACAGTTCAGTTTTGAGAAATACAAAATGTGTTTTAGCGTTTAATAAAAAAATTTTTTTTAAATGTATATTCACTGTTTAACATTTTTATTAAAACTGTATATTTCAAATAGTTTTTAATATACACACTATCGGTCAAAAGTTGTTTTTTTCGTTTTTTTTTTTGCTTTTGAAAGGCTGCATTTATATGATCAAAAATACAGTAATATTACGAAATATTGTTAGTTTTAAATAACTATGTGAATATATTTTAAAATGTAATTTATTCCTGTGATCAAAGCTGAATTTTCAGCATTATTACTCCAGTCTTCAGTGTCACATGATCCTCCAGAAATAATTATAATATGATGATTTGATGCTCAAGAAACATTTCTGATTATTGTCAATGTGATACTTTTGAAACCGTGATACTTTTTTTGTGTTTTCTTTGATATATAGAAATATCAAAAGAACAGTGTTTATTTTAAATAAAAATGTACTGTAGCGTTATACGTTTCTTTACTGTCACTTTTTCTCAATTTAATGCATCTTTGCTAAATAAAAGTAAAAAGATTTAAATCTTAGTGACTAAACTTTTAAATGGCAGTGCATTAATTAGGCTGAGATTTATGGACAGATGCAAGTTGCCAATAAAATGGCTTAATTCTTTATTTGTTGCATATGCACAATATTAAACTTATGAAGCAAGCTCTTCCCCTTCACACCTGAGAGATGAAGGGTTTAGTGGTCAAAAATAACAATAATCAAACAGTTAAAAACACACAGCAGTACCTGAACAGTTCCTGGTCAGTAGCAGAGTCTCTGCACCAGCTTTCAGCACAGCCTGAAACATGACGGAGAGGTTTACACACGGTCTTCATCCATCGCTTCATTCACACACACGTGTCAGTGTGACGCTCACCTGTGTAGAGAGCACAGTCTCTGTGTGTGTGTTTCTCTGTCCAGTGGACGGTCAGGTTGTGTTCATTACTCATGTCAGTGATGGAGCCGGGAGGAAGATCACACAGCTGACAGAAACAGTTAAAGATCTGTGTGCGTGTGTATGAAAGCTATAGCTCAAGTGCTTTACAAACAAAGGAAGAGCGTTTTATTTGGAAAAGAGCATCTGGGAAATTCTGCTAAATGTCTCTTTTTGGGTTTCTTAACTCCCATATTTGTCATTGTTGCAGCTCCTCTCTTCCCAGTCTGTCAGTATCGCTCTGTTTAGTTCCTGTCTCTCTGAAGCCCCTCCTTCTGTAAAGCACACTGTGCTCTGATTGTTCGGCTGAATCAGTGACTACGTTTACATGCAGCCAATGTCCGGGTTATGGTCGGGTTAAGGTCACTATTTGGGTTTCTGAAACATTCGGAATAACGCGTTTACATGCGTGAGCAGAGAGAGTTACTCCTGTATACATGGAATTTACAATATCCCGATGTAAACGGCGACGCGCGGTTAGCGTCTGGACGTACGGACTTCCTTAAGACGCAATATGCGTCATTTCCGATTCTTTTTCCTGTATCCAAAGACAACAACAACAGCAGGAGCACGCGGATAATGAATAGTTCGGGGTAGATAGCGATCGCCTTTGTTTGCGCTTTCCTCCTCGCTCCAAAAGTGTGGTGCTGT